>NC_090444.1:520784784-521087176 GCF_031143425.1 Pleurodeles waltl | reverse complement strand
AGGGATATTCAGAGATTTCTATTTGGATGGAATTAATTGTTTCGCTGCCAAAGTCAATATTATTCATCATTCTCCAGCCCAACTTGTACAGGTATCTAATCTGGGACGGTCCAATGTTAAGATTGATGGATTCCGTTTAGTAGATAACCCACCACCCATTAAAATATCTAGAGGTTTCTTTCCAGAATGTAGTTGGCCTAGGGTATGACCTCACATATTAAGCACATACCTTAATAGTGCACACCCCGCCAACATAGGCCGTCTGTCCTATCAGATATAGTTTTTAACTTTACAGGCATGATATGCCAACCCATCATAATTTTACATCATTGTTCTCTATTCTGTACACTTTTACAAAGGAGGTGACCCTCAACCCCGCCCCCCCCCCACTCCCCCCCCCCCCTTCCATGGGTTTTCCATTGGTCTGGGGCATTAATTCACCCAAAACATCTTGCTGCTTCCTCATATACAACGACTCTGGAGTAGTACCCAATTCTCCTAATATGTTACAAATGCTTTGGGGCCATCATAGGTGGTGAGAAGCATTTCCCGTGGTAATAATGGTCTGAATGCCACCTCCTCATTCTCCAAGTGAATTAGCCAGTCCTGCAGCATCCTGCACCCTCCTTCTGACCAATGCTCAAACTGGTCTTTCACTTTTTCCAGGGAAAAATCTAGATTGTCATTCACAAGCAACGTGAGCTGGACGGGGAGGAAGTCAACTTCTGGTTTCTAATGACTGAGTCCCCACTTCTAGGGTTGGTCTCAAAATTTCACAAGTAGCACACTGGGGGTCTCACTTTTTTTTAGGCTACCAGAGTATAGCCCACGCTGTGCCGAATCCTGGTGAATGCAGCAGGACACAGTCTTTTAAAGAGATCACTTGAATAGGAATCTGACAAGTTCTGCGTGGTAATAATATTTTCTATTATCTGGTAGCCCCAACCCACCCGAGCGGCTATTCACTTTCAATATTTTTAAAAACCTTGCTTTCATACCTGCCCATCTAAAGGTATCAATTACTTTCTGCAATGCCACTCTATCTTTCTCAGGGAGTTTCACTGGGAGCATCTCAAAGAGGTAGAGTAGTCTAGGTAGCACATTCTGCTTTTCAACCGCTAGTCTACCTAGCCATGATAAGAATAGTTTATACCAGGTTTGTAGGTCGTTAGTAATAGGGTTAAGCAACCTGGGTAATTGGCTACATATAATAGACTGCTTGGGTGAAATAGATCCCGAGGTATATCTTTTGATCCAGTGCAAGGGAGTCACAGCAGAAAGCCTGTCTTCAACCTCAGGGAGTATACCCTCACCAAGCACCTTGGACTTGTTGAGGAGCCCCTTGAAGTCAGTGACTTCCCATAAGCCTCCAGAATTTCCATTGTTCTGGGGACGAATGCTTCGTTTCTATCAGTGTAAGGAAAACATAGTCAGCGGAATAGATGTAGCATATGCTGATCACTCCCAAAAGACATTGCCCCTATGCCTTCGGTGTTCTGCAATAATGGCCACTAAAGGCTTGATCGCTAGGACAAATAGGGTGAGAGGGGGCAGCCCTACTTTGTCACCCCTCGCCAGCAGGATATCATCACTCCTGGATCCTATAACCAGTACTACAGTTGTTGGCTGTTAAGAGCTAGCTGCTATCTAGGCACTCCTATAGGGATCCAAGACAGTCACCTCCAGTACCTGAAAGAAAAATGCCTGGCTTACCCTGTCGCACACATTTTCAGCATCTAGTGGCAGGAATAGGCATGGGTATGCTTCTGAAGTTAGCCTTCTCAGTCTGGCAGAGAACCAACTGAATGTTGTGTGCTGCTTGCTTCTGCAGGATAAATGCTAAGTGAGCGGGTCGATAAGGTAAGTGTGGTATCAGCCTATTAGCCCACACTTATGTGAAGATTTTTGCATCATAGTTTAGGAGAGTTACAGGTAGATAGGTCTCTTATTTATTTGACTAGTTTGACTACCTTATGGACTAGGTCAGTGTTTTCTTCTGCCATCGAAGGTCTGCAAGTGTAAGAAGGAATTAAACAGCATTACCAGATGTGTGCTAGTTTGGACTTGAACTGCATGCAAACCCTATTAGAAAGGCTATCTGGTCCTAATGCTTTATCGTGGTGTAATTCGGAGATCACATTCAAGACTTATTCCAAGGTCATTTGTTCTTCTAAACTAGCTCTATTTTTCCGAGGTTAACTTTTTGAGGGGACACCAGTAAGCGAATTCTCCATGGCCTCTACGGAGACTGAGTCTTCTTGAAATGGAGAGGCATAATAATATTTGAATGCTTTCATTGTGTCTGTTTTATTACTGGAAATATACCCCCTCTGGCAATAACAGTTGTGATTTTCCTATTCATTATTCCCTGCTTTACCTTCTCGCCAACATTGCGCCCATCTTATTAGCATTTTCATAGAATCTTTGTCGCAAATTAAATATAGGCTTTTCGAGGAACAATCCAGAAATTGGTAGGAATGGCCGTCTGGTCTATCGTGAAATGTATTTGTTTGTGGTGGGTGGATGATGTAAACTGTACTAAATTCGGTGTCGGATATCTATGTCGACATGTTAAACATAAACAGGTTACACAGGACACTTTTGAATCTGGCACATTATTAAAGGAAATCTGTAGGACTATATGGTATTTTCAATCCTGGTCGGTTTACTCGCTTCTTTTGAAGGTTTTTGAGTTGAGCTGTGAAACACGAGCTATTATTATAACGACAACATACTGTGAAAGAAGCTGTTATCGACGTCACCCTTGCCAATTGTGGGAGAGCTGCTACCGCGAGTCTCTGAGGAGAGGGACCTGCCGTCATCGGCCATTCGTGTTCTACAGGCAGGCCAGGTCTGCAAGGCTTGGCTTCAGATAGACCAAAAGGGGACCTGGCACCATACCTGTTGACGCCTTTCCCTAGCGCTCGCGCTTCTGTTGCAGGTTGTGGAAGCTCCATCCAGTTTGAATGGGAGCAATAAGGAGAGCAAAGAACAGTTTCAGGGGGTTTCTAGACGTAGGAAGGCAGGAATAAGCGATGAACGTTTTTGCTGATTACCCTCTGTGCCATTTGACCCCGGAAAGAGTTGTTATTGTTGTATCCTCATGTACTTGTCTTACAGCTCCGGAAACCGAAAGGAAGAGGATGTCGTTTTCAGGCACCCATTTGCTTATCTAAGGATAACAAGCAATTTTTGTTGGCGGTCTGGAGTGTGCTCTGAAGGACAGTTGACTTGCTGAGTCAGGAACTTCACCTTCCCAAAAACAAGTCAAGCCGTCACAGTCGTTTCACGCTTCAGGGCCCATTTAAGAAAGCAAATTCTCCGTTTGTGTTAGGGGGTGGCGTCTGTGGCAATGTGTTTATTTATTTAGAAACCGTTCTGTATATCGTGGACTCGGTCGATATGGAGGCAGAGCGCGTTGCAGATTGTGGTCAGGGTGTCTTCTCGAATGACCATCAAGATAGTACTACGAGCTGTGAACTCACATAAACAGAATTACACACCTTTGACCAATGAAAATCTCTTAATTAAAAAAAAATTCTTGAAACTACTGTAGAATCCTGAAAAGGAAGGTTAATGTTGGCTTTATAATGAACACTAAATATCTGCATATTGTAGGACAACTTAGCTTATACTGGATGCAGTAGCATTTTTAAACAATATGCATATTCTGAGCGCTTTCAGTTGCAGGCTCGGACCTTGCAGCTCTATAATACAGAAGCCATTATTTTCCACTGCGCCAATCATGACAGTTCTTTTTCTTTATGATTATAAACAAAACATCAGCAGTTATTACATTTAAATCGAGCAGCACTATATCATATTTCGTCGGATGCTGACAGCTTGGCTTTTGGATTCTGGAGCACAAGCAAATCATCACATATCATTTATTTTGCGTTCATAACTTTTGTTCTCAGTGTGGAAGAAGTTAGCTCCTGGCATTTTGGTCTCAGTCTCTAAAATATAATATGCCTCTTGTGTACGATAGAAATTGTAAAAACATCTACTCGCCCAAGGGACAAAATCTTAAAGTCACCTTGCCCTGTAAAGTTATCCACTTACTCCACCTACTCCTTAAATCACTTAAGTCGGCACAGCAAAAATCCGTACTGCAATTAGTACAACATACTGAGCACTATATTTCAAATTCAAGGAAAAATATGCAGCGGATGATGATGCATCCTTTTATGCACCTGTGTTGCTTTGGCTACTTGAACAGCAAGTGCGCTGCTGTGTCACTGTGCATCTTACGCACTCATGGTTTACTTGTCATAGCTTTGCATGTGTACATAAATAGTGTATAGAGGCAGAGTGCAGATGGGAAATTGTTGTCGTAGTGCTCTGCATATGTCTTGCAGTGTCTTTGGTGCAGACGTGGACTGTGAACCATCTAGCATGGAAGGGTATTTTCTATCCTAGGGCCAACTGGTCTTGTGTTGCTGCATTAATGCTCACATTTGATGCGCTGGCAAGCATGTCCATAGATGGCATTAACTCAATTTTCAGCAGAGCTGTTGATCTTTTAACAGAGCAGCGAAATGATGTGCAGAAATGCTTCAGTTCATTAGGGCAGTATCCACATTACTGTTTTGGTTAATATGGCTTTATTGGGGCAGCTACATTGCTTCTGACAGAGCTGTCTTATTTTATTGGAAAAGTTCAGAATCTCCAAGCATTGCTATTATACTTTTAAAGGGATAACAATTAAAATTGTTCGCAGTCTCAGAAGAGGCCAGTGCCTGCTTAAAAATCAACTTGGGAGCAGTCTGCCTGTGTACTGTCCAAAAGGCGTCTGCAACCAGAGCACATTTCTGAGCAGAGGAAGTGGCTGGTTAAGAGGTCCCTACTTCTCCAGTAATCTAGTGGGCACATAGTAATCATTTCCATTGATTAGCCCCATGTTTTGCTGCTACAAATGAATTAACAATGTGTACAGTGACTGGAAAAATGTGACCACCTCCTTTTACCTCCCAACCATGTCACCTCTCCACACATGCCACATTTCGTGCCCTTTAATCAAAGATTAAACTGCTCCATTCAGAGATATTCACCAGTTAGTATAGAGTTAAACAGCCTTGTATAAAGAACCCAACTCATGTAACTAAGTGCTACTGTGAAAGTGTTGGGGTAATCTAAATCCATCATTCAAGACAATAGACTCGTTTTGGTGAAATTGGATGACCTGGGGTCAATACGTGGTATGTCAAAAAGGTAGTAGCGTGTACCAGGTTCTCAAACCCAGTATGCCAGTGAAGCCTCTGTAGGGTTTAAAAATAGTAGGGGATATTTAAGTCTCCAGCGTTCTACAGCAGGTGGGTACTCATTGTACATTCTGCAACCGAGCTACCTTACAGCTTTCATTTCAACAGAGCTACATTAAAAAGACATTTCATTGCCTCCACCTGCAGGCTTGTGTGCTTTTAAAGAGCTCAGTGCCCATTATGATGGCATATGTTTTAACCATCCTCAATGTCTTTTACCATCTTAGTGTTATAGTTCAACAAATGCATACTTTAATTTAAGGCTTCCTTATCTGCTTGACAAAAAGACCTTAAAACTTGCCTGAAAAGGAAATACACATGTCTAGGACATTGAGAGCTAGAAATCCCACCTCCCTGTTATAATTGCAGCGATCCAATAGTAGGGTTAAAGCACATGCTGCAGAGATCAGATGAGTGTGCAGAGTCAAGGAGGCAGAGTTTGTCAGTGGCTGGTGCCTGGAATGTGTCCAACTGCTTGGAAATGCACCCCGCACCATTTTCCTACCCACAATGCCATGCAAACATCCAACTTTGCTTGAAATCTCATTTTCCCCCTAATTTTTGTGATATAACCTTCCGGAATCTGCAGGAATCCTCAAAATTCCTACCACCCAGCATTGTTGCATCTATACCGATAAAAATTGTGCCCCACTTGTCAGCCTAAAAAAGTTTTTTTTCAAACGGCCCTTTTGGACCAGCTTTGGTTCCCCCTTAATTTCGACATGTTTTTGGCTCTTCCCTGTCACAGGCACTTGGCCCACCTACACAAATGAGGTATCATTTTTATCGGGTGACTGAAAGGAACGTTGGGTGGTAGGAAATTTGTGCTGGTGCGGTGAGCCCACACAAATGTGGAAAAAAAATGATTTTCTAGCTGAATTTAAGGTTTGCTGAGGAGTCTGGGTAAGAAAAAACTGGGGGATCCACGCAAGTCACCTCCCTGAACTCTCTTGAGTGTCTAGTTTTCAGAAATGTCTGGGTTTGATAGGTTTCCCTACATGGCTGCTGAGCCCAGGACCAAAAACGCAGATAGTCCCCTTCCCCCCCGCAAAAACAGGTAGTTTAGTATTTTTTAGTTTTGATGTGTCCAGATAGTGTTTTGGGGCATTTCCTGTCATGGACACTAGGCCTACCCACAAAAGTGAGGTACCATTTTTATCAAGAGACTTGGGGGATTGCTGGGTGGTAGGAAGTTTGTGGCTGCCCTCAGATTCCAGAACTTTGCAGCACCGAAATGTGAGGAGAAATATATATATTTTTTTAGCCAAATTTTGAGGTTTGCTAAGGATTCTAGGTAACAAAACCTGGTGAGAGTGCCACCGGTTAACCCATCCTTGGTTCCCCTAGGTGTGTCTAGTTTTCTAAAATGCACAGGTTTGGTAGGTTTTCCTAGATGCTGGGTGAGCTAGAGACCAAAATCCACAGCTAGGCACCTTCCAAAAAACACGTCGGTTGTCAATGTAAAAATGTGATGTGTCCATGTTTCATTTGTCATGGGCACTAGGCCTACCCACACAAGTGAGGTACCTTTTTTATCGGGAGACTTGGGGGAACACAGAATAGCAGAACAAGTGTTATTGCCCCTTGTCTTTCTCTATATGTTTTCCTTCCAAATGTAAGACAGTGTGTAAAAAAAAAAAAAAAAAAAAAAAGACATCTATTTGAGAAATGCCCTGTAATTCACATGCTAGTATGGGCACCCCGGAATTCAGAGATGTGCAAATAACCATTGCTTCTCAACAACTTATCTTCTGCCCATTTTGGAAATGCAAAGGTTTCCTTGATTCCTATTTTTCACTCTTTATATTTCACCAAATTAATTGCTGTGTACCAGGTAAACGATGAAAACCCATTGCAAGGTGCAACTCCTTTATTGGCTCTGGGTACTTAGGATTCTTGATGAACCTACAAGCCCTATATATCCCCGCAACCAGAAGAGTCCAGCAGACGTAACAGTATATTGCTTTAAAAAATCTGCCATAGCTGGAAAAACGTATAGAAGAAAACGTGGACAGAAATGGCTCTTTTTTTTCTTTTCTTTTCTTTTTTTTTAACCTCAGTTTCAATTTTTTTATTTATTTTAGCTGTTACTTTATGTAGGAAAACCTTGAAGGATCTACACAAATGACCCCTTGCTGAATTCAGAATTTTGTCAACTTTTCAGAAATGTTTAGCTGTCCGGGATCCAGCATTGGTTTCATACCCATTTCTGTCACTAACTGGAAGGAAGCTGAAAGCACAAAAATTAGTAAAAATTGGGTATGTTCCAGTAAAATGCCACAATTGTGTTAAAAAATGATGGTTTTCTGATTCAAGTCTGCCTGTTCCTGCATGCTGGGAAGATGGTGATTTCAGCACCGCATACCCTTTGTTGATGTCATTTTCAGGGAAAAAAACACAAACTTTCTTCTGCAGCCCTTTTTTTCCCCACTTTTCTTTTTTTTTAACGAAATTTTAGCTGTATTTTGTCTAATTTCTTAGTCTCCTCCAGGGGAACCCACAAACTCTGGGTACCTCTAGAATCCCTAGGATGTTGAGGGAAAAAAAGGACGCAAATTTGGCGTGGGTAGCTTATGTGGACAAAAAGTTATGAGGGCCTAGGCGCGAACTGCCCCAAATAGCCAAAAAAAAGGCCTGGCACCTGAGGGGGAAAAGGCCTGGCAGTGAAGGGGTTAACATTATCTGGAGTAGTTATACATTTTTTTTCTTTTAATTAACTTCATTGGCTTTTGAAACGAGGAAAACATTAACAATGCCGTATTGCAGGAACATGATACAGGTAGTTCAATTATTCCATTAATAAGATCATGCCAACATGTTTGACACCCCCCGCCCACCGTACTCAGTCCTTGTGCAAAGCATCCCATTTAACATAAATCAGAAATGGTATACATAATAATGGCTCGGCATGGCTATCCAGCTCTTTGGTCACGTGCGGAACTAGTTAGTTGTCCAGTAGGTACGTCTGGAATGTTCCCTCTGGTTAGCGAGCATGGCTGCCCAGGCTTTGAGATCGTCCTCCAATTTATCATCATTGCCAGTAAACAACTTATATTCACAGTAATAGAAAGTTAAAACCTGTAATAAGTAAAGCCAAATCTCTACAATCTGAAAGTTCACAAGCTGGACAAATAGAGGAGACAATCTAGAAGTTTGTATTCCTAGGGGGAATAACTGCTCACGAATAAGTGTAGAAGGAGTACATAGGAGCACACAGCCAGTACGGAATCGAAGAGGGAGAACTGGGAAATGAAGAGGTTCTTCTGATGCATATAGTGGAACTGAGAGGATGATTCTTATTCAAGGTGGCAGGGCATCGTTTGTGGGGGAGATTTCTAAGTGAGACCATGTCACTTCCCATGCCCTGGTTGTAGGTCTCATATGTAGGCCTCGGTCTTCTTCTCTATGAAGGATTGTACTTTCGCCCAGTATAGGACGTCTCTGCTCCATGTACTAAGCGGTGTCTGCTTGGTGGATTTCTGATACATAATAATGGTTCACTTGGCAGTTATTAATGCAAAGTAATGGAAGCAAAGCACCGTTTTTGGGATCGGACCTGCTTAAACAGCATGCTGTTATTGTATGCGCTCGCAAGACACTGTTGTTTACAAAATGGGCTTGGAGCCCACCCATTGCTTACCATTCATTTGGCCTTGGTGGCTTTCTTTTTTTCTGCCTACTAATTGAACATAATAGGCTAGGTGTCACTTCCTGTTTTTTTCACTAACACATTGACGATCCCCCCTCCAACTCCCATCGTTGGAGCTGGCCCTTATCCCCCACCCCTTCCTCCATTCTTGCTTTTTTTCAATTCCAGCACAGCTCTGAGCTTTAGTTTGCACCAGGCGCAGCCACTCAATGGAATTAGCTTCCCATCCGGTCACGGTGGCTTTCTAGAGAGTCTTTAGAGCCCTAAGAATTAGAGGCATAAACGAAAACACAGTCACACTGTAACAACCACCCCTTCACACAATATGTAACTATCCGGTCTGCATCTTGAAACTAAAGCCTTCCAATTAATTGTGGAGAGCGATATCGAAAAAAATAAACACAGATTGCTATACATATTTTTCACAAAAAGTAGAAAATATAATTAATCGTCGTTCACCATTAAGCATACCACATTATATATTTATTTTTGTGTGGAGAAGTTGAAACTTTGGAAATGATTCGGAAAGTTGATATTTCTAAAACAGTTCCATAAATATCAATGCCTGTGCCTCTTCAAGGGTGTAAAGAGTCCTATAGGTGCAATTGCAATACCATATTACGATAAGGTTGTGATTACCCGGCCCTTCCAGTCTCTAAAGGTCAAGGATCATTATCATTGCCAACCGTTCGGATGCTAACACAGAAGAGTTGACTTGTTTCCCTTCAACCAACCTGATGTGTTTCTACGTGGTAGCCATCTTCGAAGTAATGAGTCTAAATATCACAAAAACGGCAGTACCAGGATAAACAGGAATATTTTCAATGCACAAACAATCCAAACTAGTATTTTTTTTGTGTGTGTCTGTGTGTGTGTCTTTCTTTCATCTACTGCGCCAAAAAGGGATCTTGGGATCTTTTTGATTTGGTCCATGTAAAGTAAATCAGTGTTTCTGTTACTTGCCTGGGGTATTATGTTATTTTTCTCACTTAATTTTTAACAACCTTGATTTTTCCTAGAAGTGGGTGAGCCACTGAAAGCTCGTGGCAGGCTTGAGTCTGAAGGCTTGGCTCAGGCTCAGCTCGAGACGAGCTTTCATGTGGCTTCTGCCTGTCTTTCTCCCTCTGCCCCCAGATGGCATTGGGGCCAGAATTGCATACTGTGGAGCTAGATTGAGTCTTGTCATTGTATCAACATCCAGTGATTCTGGGCAAATCACGTAATCTCCCCAACCCTATAAACAATGCATATGACATTGTGAAATGTAATTTGTCCTCATGTCAAGCACTCCAATACCTTCCGCTCGAGTTCTCTCTACATTTCAAAAACTGCAAAACAATGCACTGAAGTAAAAACAAAGGGAAAGACAAATGAATATCTATTTACTAACTGATTTATTATTCAAAGTGAAACCAGAAAACCTGGATAAATCGCGGCTTCCCTGCTTAAATTGGCTGTTAGGCAAATATTTTATTTCATCAAAACTATTTTTTGTTGATTATCGCATAGGAAAGCACTTTCAAATATTTGCATTCAGACTAGCAGTTGTACAAAACTATCACTTTTTATCAGTACTTCTCCGTGCACTGCTATAATGTGCCTTATTGATGTAAAAGCTTCCATGTGTAAAGAAGTACACTTTTTTGAATTTTGAATAGACTTTATCATATTTTGTTTTATGTTTGTTGTATGGTTTACACAGAAAATATTTTCAGGGCTCGGCAAGTGCACGGACCCTAAGATCCTACCTAGCCAAAACCTTTGTTTTAGCTCTGGCTCGGCTGTAACGGTCAGTATGTTGGCGTGCCCCCCCTCAAATTTTGCTGTCACTTATTGATATTGTGTCATTTATTGATATTGCTTGACCCCAAAAAGAAAGAGTGCCTCTGACATGGCCTGTATTATGGAGGTCACGTATCTTTTATTTTCCTGTTGTACTCCAATAGAAGGATCTCTCTCAAACTAGTGCCTCATCTCTTTCATAGAGTCAGAATTGGGAAACATAAACTCCCTCAGGGTCAAATATTTAATTCTATTCCAGTATTGTGCAACAGTATGGTTAGGTAACCTGCATTTTATAGTTTTAAACAGTCAAAGTGACTTAAAATACATTCTTAGTTTTCATGTGTGTTTATTGCTTTTTTTGGGTCTAAGTCTCGCGCATATTTTTACAGTTTGTTATACACATTTATGTCTGAATAGTAACCTTCTATCTTTTTGGTAATTGTGCACCTTTTTCATTTTCATTCCGTGGTCATTTTAAATGTTTGGCACAGCCGATTTTGCAGATGTGTCCTTTTCTGGTGTAGTCTCTGGTGTTTTTTTTTTTTAATTTTAATTGGTGTGTAGTTCACTACATGTTGTGTCTTTCTCTCTTACTCACCTCTTCCTGTCGTTCTAGCTTGCACGTATCCTCAAGCCCCCTTCCCTGCTTGCCCGTCCTGCCCCACCCCTCCTTGCTGTATTATAGCCCCTCTGTTTCTAACTTTACCTTTAGCCAGGCAGCACAGCCATGCTGCTGTACGACTCAGCTAAAAGACACTGGCAAAGCCTTTAGCTCTCACATAGGCAAGACCTATTGGCTTTGCCAACGCTTGTTTGGTTTTTCAGTTGCATGAAAATTCTCAACGTACAGGCCTCACAGGATCCAAGCTTGGGAAGTACTGCTAGGTTTCTGTCAGGTGTGCAAATTGCTGGAGAACACCTGATCTGTAGGACGTCAGCTCAAGACAGGTCCACAGCATGTGTCAACAGTCTACTGAGTCAGTTTCGCAGCACGGACGGCAGGGTCGGATTGGTAAGGTGGGCACTTGGGCAATGGTTGATGGGCCAGTGTGAGTTGCAGATGTGAGCCGCTTTTTAAGGCAGAGTGGTGTCCGATTTGAGATCGATCTCTGCTGTGCATTTGCCACCAGTGGCCCAGTGGGGACCTAAGCGGCTTTCCTGAAGGCCTGTACCAGGAGATAGATGGGCTTCTGTTACCTTCCTCTGACCAACAGAGCAGGAGGCATCAATGCCAGCCCCCCGCTGGGCCTGCCACTGATATAAAAAGCTAACTTGGGCCGGCTACGGGCACATTAATGTGTGTAGACTGAGAAGGTACAGGGGGCCTGACCAGAAGTGACCTCAATGATATTCAGATGTGGTTCACTTGTGTGAATTTATCCACGCACAAAGAGTGCTGGCGATGTTAGCATTTTGTATTTTTATCTCACTGGAGTTAAGATAATAAAAGTTAAGTGTCAATATCTACTTCATAGATCTTGGCAACTAGACTGAGATAATTCAGGTTCAGTTTTTGTGGACATGGCTTTTTCAACCCCCATCCACCCCACACCCACATGCCCCACCCCTTATATTGATACTACTTAAAACACTGAAGCAGTGTTATGCGAAAAGGTATAATCAAAAATTGTGGGCCACTTTTTCTAGGGTGTCTGGGCCTATTTTTCATCCCAATCCGACCCTGGTGGACGGGCTGCGTTAGCTGTATGGAATAAACATTTAATTTTCACCGGGTAAAGGTACACCCTATGAAGGATATAGAGTTACATCAATTTAAAACCAGTATTGCGTGTTATACGAATCTTCTAGAGCTTTGGCCCATTCTTTTTCATGCAGTGCTCTGAGGAATTCTGATTCTGAGGAATCTTGAAGCGGTTGCAACGAGGTTTGGGTGTAGGTCTGGTTGCTTTTGTAAATCAAGTAAGAAATATGCGGCTGTTCCCCATAGTGTATAAGTGCTGCACTAGTGCCGGTACTCCTCTTCACTGTCAATAATCGCCCATTTAGCTTGGAAGTAAATCATTTTGAGCTCTTGGGCACATATAAACTTGATGATGTTAGGCTCGCTAGCTGTGGGGCGGCTGTTAACATTTGAAAATAGTACAGCGAGCAAAGTGCCCCACTGCTTCATAAAAAACAAAAATAAAACAAGCATCATGCAATATACACACAAACTAAATCACTGCATTGTATTACACTAACATTTTAAATAAAATTAAATGTTACTTACCCACAGGGTGGGTGCCCTCGTTGTTCTTCTTCAGTCTGCTGCTCCAAGCACAAGTCTAAGAGCTAACTTCCCTATCCAATTCAGAAGCTGCTTGCATGCTATTAACCAGCATGAGAGAAGCATCCGGAATAGGTGTAGTGGGCTGGCTGGATGCTCCTGCAGGCCCTGGAGACATGTGCTTGCTCGCAACCCAACTGTGTAACACAGCTTGGGTTGAAGAGCTTTAAAATGTGCATGTCAAGCTGGCCATCGCAAGACATCCAGCCAAACTGACATGCGCACTTTGGAGTGTCTGGCCACTGCTCAGAGCCATCCACGCTGCCAGTCAGCAGTAAAGGACATGCCTCACTTTTAATTCGCCTCGAGCAAGCTGCGGCTGCACATCGGTAAAAAGTAAAATGACAATTAAATTATTTCTTTGCCATTTTATTTTTCACATTTGCTGCTCACAGCGTGCGACGCTCCTCCCCTATAATGAAGAAACCACTGCTGTGAGCTGTGTGTAAACGTGCAAATTTAATGCATGCTGGATTGCACACTGCTTTTTCACTGCTTCACCACTGCTTCACCACACAGAGTGATCATGTCGAACCACCCAGAGGAAAATGCCAAAACCAGATTTTGTTGATGTCAGCTAATTATTGCATACATGAAAGGGCCCTTACTGGTGGTAGGGGTAAACACCTAGTTAGGTCCTTGTGGTAAATGGCTGGAGGTCCATGATCCCAATGGCGATTAAGAGACATTGGCCTTTGTCCCCATGTACTTTCAAAATGAAGAAGGATGGGACTCCCATTTCAACTTTTACTCCTAAGATATCTGTTAATTGGTAGGTCAGACGTTTGACCCATAACGATACCAAAACAGCCTTCTATCCTTCTAAGTTTGGTAAAATCAGTATCATGAAATTGTGTGACAGTAACATCCTTTATTACTGTGCTTAGAAATGGTAGAAGAACATTTAGAAACACTAAAAACAAGTTAATATGTTATTAGATAGCCACTCTGCAGGTATGGCTGTAACAGAATGATGAGCAGATAAGATATCAGAGTATGCTGCGGCATGGGGGAGAAGCAGAAAGCCAAAACGGGAAAATGTGACTCTTGTGTTAAACCTCTGGCAGCTGTAGAAAGACTGACAGGAAGGGACAGGCAAGGAGAGGGGGAATGGATTAAACGGGCATTGGCAAAGCCCATAGGTCTGGATTTAATATGTTTTAGCATGTGAACAAAGGCATTCACTGATGCTGTTCACATGTATTGCATGCACAAATGTTGTTTATCACAATAATGCCAGCCGTATTGGCTTTGCCAGTGCTGGGCAAAAACAAAATGCCGGGAGCGCTCAAACGTCAAAATGGTGTTTTGCCCAGAGTGCTAGAAATACTTGCACTAGTCCTGAGTGCATCCCTTGTACATCAATATACTTCTCAGAGAGTTTTGTTTATCATAATAAAAAGTGGCTCCTCTGCCTACTCAATGAATTGAGTATAATAAAGCGCTTTATTTAATTAAATCCTCTGTGGTCTATGCAAGGGTGCTGTTAGGGCTTGGTGGGGGTGGAGGCACTGTAAGAGTATTGTGTATTTGTACTAGAATGCAGCTGGCTTTGACTATCTCTGTGGAGCTCTCAGGGATGGTCTAGTCCAAAGGTTTGGATCGGAAACTCCAGTGCTGTGTGCTGCCAGTTCCTGGGTAGTGTGTGCTGGGCGTATCCAAGGATGGGGTAGGGGTAACTCAAGTGTTAAGCACTATCTTTACCTAAAGCCAGTGATCAGCAGCAGTCCCCTGTGCAATGACATCCTGCTGTGTCTTGCTGTTCCTAAGTAGAGAAGAACAACACAGGAAAGCCTGCTTACTTTTTAAGACTTGCACATACAACACCTGATTAAATAACATTCTGTGACATGTATCCGGCTCCCTGACAAAGAACATATTTACACATATCCAGCACAAGATCACTCAAAAGAAAATCTGCTATGCTGGTGGTCAATCATGATGTTGACAGTAAATGAAAAGGCATGTTTATCTCCTTGCTTTAACAACAGCTCATTTTTAGGTCAAAGCCTACCAGCCTAAAGACTTTTTGTGGGCACTCTGAAAGCTTCCCTTAGAAGGCATTCTGCCCGTTGCTTACCATGAACTTTGTGTTTTGTAACTCACAGTTGCTTACTTTCTATTTGCTGGGTTTATTTGTTTTAGATTGACCAGCTTGAGTTTGTCTCTTCTATTGAGCACTCTGTCAGTGCTCACTTTCTGTAAACTGCCTATAAATCTTGTTCTTATCTTGTCAAATTTGCTGTGCATTCAAAGACAGAGGTTAAATGTCAGGCTTGGTCTTCTGATGGAGCTTGATGTTTACTTTTCTTTATCTAACTTCAGAGCAAGAGCATTTATGTGACAATTTTGAACATGTGAAAGGAAAGGTTATTTTCTAGCACACAACAAAATTTAAATGTCTGTAAATGAACTGTACAAATATTTCAGAATTTATCAGAATTAGGAATGCAAAAATAAAGCACATTTTTTCTAACTTGAAACTGTGGTGGAAACAAATATTTGAATACTATCAAAACAAAACACTTGGTGATGACATTTCCACACATTATCATTTGTGTGCTGTATAGTTTTATTAGTAAAACTGTATGTCTGTGCAAATGTAATGGTTATTAAAAGTGAAAATGTGTTGTCTGTATTGGCAGTGCTCTACCACACCATGCATACTCCACATTTTGCCTATCCACTCTGTGCTTCTCCACTCTATGCCACTCTACTCCACACTATGACATGCCACTCTGTGACCTGCCAATCCCCTCTACGACACTAGTACACATCACTCTATTCCAGGACACATCACTCTATTCCAGGACACTCCACACCACTCGGCTGACACATGTCGGCGAGACCGGATGCTCTGGGATTGCGCCTGTTCCCAATATGTCCACCTTTCGGCAGCTCCAAACTCTACTAGCTATTATAGCACAGAGTTAAAGAATGGCCAAGCAGGGGATGGGGTTTAGGTTGGGAACAGCGGGGAAGGAGACCTGTGGAAGCAAGAGTTAAGAACACATTAGCAAGATCATTCACATTAATCTTCATGAACTTTGTTTTAACTCTTTAAGCTCTAATAACATGAGAGATCAAGAACTTTTCAATAACGTGACCTTTTTATAATCATATACTCTGAACATTGAACTTTCTCAATTTAATCCTTAGAATAGCAATTACATCACAACAAAATGTCAGAGTACATTCGTTCCCAAAGAATTAACTGCTATAGGATTCATTAATTTTACTGTAGAATAGGCAAACTGACTAAACTTGTTTTGTCTAGAAAGATCACACTCTGATCTAAGTTTCAAGATTCAATTGCCCAGAAATTATTGCGCACCTTATTGCCAGACTGCGCATCAAGACTCAAGTACCTGGAATGATTGTGCACTCTGCCGATCTGAACTGCAAGGGTTAATTGCCAAGAATGAATTGCATACACTGTTGCCGATTCAACCATCAAGATTCAAATGCCTCGAAATGATTGTGCACTCTGCCGATCCGAACTGCAAGGGTTAATTGCCAAGAATGAATTGCGCACACTGTTGCCGATTCAACCATCAAGATTCAAATGCCTTGAAATGATCTAAATGATAAAAATATGCATGTATGGTTAAAAAGTACCAGCCTAGCCAGAAATGGGCATTATTCAGAGCTTTTTTAACACTTACAAAGAAACTCAAAGAAAAGCGTGCATAGTACTCTTTGTAGTCCATCGCATTTTTTCTTTTACACAGCACAAGTGCTATATGGCTCTTGTAATGTGACTCCATCTCAGTAACCTACCTGTTTACTCACCAGTACTTCAATTCGCGACTCAGGCTCGTCTTAAAATGCCAAGTTTAATTAATTTTGCAACCGTATGACGTATCAGAACCCCGAAGAACGAATTCGACATCCGGACTGTAATTTGTTTGCATCGAAGCTGTGCACTAGATTTCACTTTACTCTTCGGCTAGGTAGCAGATATTAATTCACACATTCGCCGTGTGCCAGTTTTTTGTTTGTACCCGGTGAAGTAAGATTGAATTGACACCTTAACGGTACCACACGCTGCAGTTTACCTTGAGGTATACACCAGGTTTTAGCACCTTCGTTGTCGGATGTAGTTTACCACTTGATTGTATAACATGTAGAAGTTTCCATCTTAACTGTGCGACAAGTTTTATTTCACACTCCGCTGTTCTGCAGATAATCTTTGCTGCAGGTTTTTATTTCGGTTCCTTTTATTTTCTGGGTGTGAATTTATAGTGGGCCTGATTGTGAATTTAAGGCATGCTACTGTACATGTGGCATATGATATTCTTTGTTTACTCAGAACACAGCCACAGTTCACCAAAATGCCGGGGGTAACGGAAGTGACATCACACACCCTTTGACCTTCACTTTCGCATACACACACATTCACACATGCTCACAAACACTCTCTCACCTGCAAACACTCACATGACATATATTTAAAAACATATTTTACTTATCTCGGCTGCCGGGGAAAATCCTATTCCAGATAATAGTACTCCATTTCTATTAAAAAATAATTAAAAATGTAATTTCCCTCACTTTTAGTGCAATGCAAACTTGCTAGAAAACTAGGAGAATGGCATGCCAAAGGACGAGCTATGGGTGAGGTGCTGCTCTATTCAAGACACTGATCACCATAACAGTATGTATGTCAGTTTGCTGCGATGACGAACGAGTGAAGAAGCCGCTGAGCCAGGGTAGGAACACGTGACGGACGACGACACAGCAAGGGCGGGGACCGTTACCATTTTAGACAGGAAGACTAAAGGAAAGGAAGAAAGTTACTGAAGAACATTTTGGAAGAAAGCCAGCTCTGGACAATAAGCTTTTCATGTCCGAAGCTCTTTTTCTTTTCCTAAACACATTTTTATCTAACTCATAAGTTGTCCCGGTGAGTCAGTTTTGATCACGAAATTCTTTAATTTTAAGTGCACAGCTGTGGCCCAACAGTCCTGAGATTTAAACACTAGGCAGACTTATAACATTGATATCATTTTTAAAGCGCTAATGGCCGGTTTAAGAACATTGACCTCTAGTGGATGGCACTGCAGGTGATGCCAAATTGGCTTGGGTCCCACACAGTTGGATGTCAGGATTTTTCCGTGGTCACTGGTAAAAAAAAAAAAAATGAATAAATAAGCTGAAAAAGACGTCAGTGGGCAGTCTTACATTTGTATTTCAGTTCCCATCCTAATCATAGCAAGCACACATGATATCCTTCTTTAAGTGCCTGCAGGTGGGGCCTTCTTCATATAAGCATTTTTACAAAATAAAGTAACTAGAACAAGATTTCAGTAATACCATCGGCCAGCTCACAATTCCGCCCCCACCCGCCTCACAGCATTTGCCACTGTTTCTGTAAAGAAAATGCGTTTCATCTTAGTTCGGATATTATGATTTTTTTTTGTTCCACTTCTGTAGAGATACAGAATTTGTTTGCCAAAATTTCTCATGAGCAGTGTGTTCTGATAGATTTAGAAGTTGGCTAAAATAACCTTCTAGTTTATTACTTTTAGTGCTAGAGGTGGGATTTTCAACATTGTTCCATTAGGATTTGAGGCATTCCACTGTTTCAGGTTTTCCATATGAGATGTGGTTATGTGTAGTGATCCTAAATATGAATAGTTTAATCATGGTTAACCTCAGAATCTGGCTTGGCTGTGGACCTGCAGGACCAACGTTGAATATTCGTCTGTTGAAAGAAAGGTGATAATAATGCTTGCAGTAAACCTCGATTGTAAGTAATGATATATTTTGTTTTATTTCATACTATTAAGGGCTGACTCAAGATACTCATCGGCTCTGACAAACAGCCATTTAAAGACTACACATTTGTGCATGGATAATAATGATTTATATCTTTGATTGTAATTTTAAATGGGCTCAATAATCAGCAAAATTGGTTATACCGTCTATGTTTCAAGAATATGCAGTAACATATAAACACATTGAGCTCTGATTCAGATTCTGATCTTCATAGATGTGTGATGTAGCTTGGTGTGCAACCCTAATTAAGTAAATACTTTATAGATAGTAAGAAAAAAAAAAACACGTTCAGTAAATACTGATAATGTAAAAAGACCATTTAATGCAGTTGATTGTCTGAATTATACTGGTTCCAGTCCTTGCAAAGTTTAATAATTTGTCTAGAGTTGATAGGATCAGGATTGTGTAAAGCCACTGATCAAAGTGTCATCGTGCTGTTAAAATGGACAGTAAGCGCCGCTCTACAATTACGTTATTTTTAGGTGCAAAGAAACTAGCTAGGTTTCTTTCATGCTCTGATAAGTTATCTCGAGATTCAGGGCCTGATCACAATCATGACGGTTATCCTGTGCGCCCTATTACGATCTCCATAGGACATAATGGGATTGTAATACGGCAGACGGGATATGTCACATTTGTGACAGAGTGTTTCCCTCTGCCGAGATCTAAATCAGGCCCTTAGTCTGGTTTTGCCAAATTTACTTTATTTGGGGGAATCAAAGCACAAGAATAAGATATTTGATTATCAAGTCCCATGAAATAGAAAGACCCTGGTATGGTTGGTACTAGTTTTCGTTATAGCTTTCTGAGACCAATTAACTGTGAGGTCTGTCTCTAAAGATTTTAAGGGCTTTTTCACTGAATTTTGGTTTAATAGTTATTCTCATTAATCAAACAAACCTCACTTGGCATACTAATTCCATTTTTAGGCCAATAAAATGGCTGGTTCACATTTGACGCAAATACTTTCTTGAGTACGACCATTTGGAACAAAATTGCCCCATATAACGCTAGGACTGAATTTTTTTGTTTGTTTGCTTTTTGTTAGGCTGTTAACACACTAAATTGTGTGCTTCAGGAATTCATAACACGTTTTACTACCTTTTGTTCTGGAACTAGTCTTTTGAGACACTTTCTTATTGATTGCACCCCAGGGAAGTGCTTTTCTTAAGCTACCTCTGTTATTTGGCGTTGTCCTGGTGTGCTAAAACACGAAGGCACTGAGCATTTTCGTCTGGTGCTGATTACATTTTATCTTCAAGTGCTACCCGTTTTGAAACTATAATCCTAAGAGCAAACATATTCGGTTTACTTTTACAACTTTACAGCTAGCATTGGGACAAGGCAGCATGAGTTTATTCTGGCTTCCTACACTGCGTAAAGGGGAACTAAATTCCGTTTTTCATCGGGAGTTCCCCTTCCCTGAGTTCTGCCATTATTCTTTGAGGTGGTCGTTACATATGAAAAAGCTCTGGCGGCTTCTGTGCTGTAACAATAAAGGAATGAACTAAAAGAGCCAACTCTAGCTTTCCTGTATCCCGTCAATAGAAGTTAGAATTGTGGCATGCCTTACAGCATACCAAGAGCATCCACCTCTGCTCAGCACTGCAAACCCCAATGTCCAAAATCTTGTAAAGCCAAAGCAAACCCCACTAACTGTAAAGAGCTTTACATGCGTTAACTTGCAAATGATGATCATCTTATCAAATCGTGAACTTGAGTTGTTCCACCATAAAAATAAATATAAAAAAAAAACCAAAAAAACGGCTACTCCACCAAATCCTGCATGGCCAAAACTTCATGAGCTTTAGACTTAAAAACAAATGTATTCATTACCTGCTATACCAACTTAACATATCTTCCCTTATCTACTGGTAACTCGCCATCAAACACCAAAGCTTTACTGTGAACAAAACAAAAACACCAGCCTTCGACTCAGCAATAAGCATGATGCTACATTGGAACATCCTAAAATGAGGTTACTAATTCAATTTTGTTACTAACAAGTTTTCATTCATTACTTTCTAAAATCATCAATGCACAATTGACTGCTGAATGAAAAAAATAACTGCAGATAACTGCAATATACTGACTCGATTAACTACCGAAGAATCCAAATGCTCATTTAAATAATTCTGTAAATAAGTGCTTTGTATCACTACGTAGCCCCAAAGTATTCCCCTTTCGTCCCACATTCAAACCACCTTCTAAAGCGTCACTTTATTAATCCAATTGACTCCTTACCCCTGCCCCTTGAAGCAGACGTCCAGAAGACCTCTGCAAGCAATGCAGTCTGCTAATCACTGGAAAAAAAGCCCACCATTTACTTTAACAATCCCAGCATTCAAATAAGATCTGCAAATGGTTATTCACCAAATGCGTGATGGCGACATTGGTATTTTAGCTCAGTTATTGTACATAATGGAGTGTGGCAATTTAATGATTTCTTAAACCCAGCGACAGTTCTAGCTTGGTACATGACATCCCAGCTTGCAAGAATGGCCAGCAATAAACGCTACAACTATCTTGTGCTTTTCTTAATATCCTTCGCTGTGTTCTCAAATAGAAAAAAATAACCTGAGAAGTTAATTCTGCAGTGGTAGTCTAACACAAGCAACACAGTGACATTCTACTTTGGGATGGCATTGCTGTATCATTGAAGAGATATCCCAAAGGATAATAAATACAGTGTTGTCCTTTTTCTCCTTTGGTCCCATTGTGTTCCTTCAAAGAATGGGATTTGAGAACTGGTTGTTGACTGGCTAGTTTATCTCCTAGTTAGTGCATGAAACTAACCTATGCAGTACCAGTGAAAAGGCATAATTGCTCTTTTCCTCACTCCTGTAGGAATGCGTCTGTTGCTTGAGCTCCAGGGTCAAGTCTTTAGCTGAAGTAGAGGGAGTTGGTGGTTGAATCTCGAGGTGAAAAGATCTATTCGACATGGGCCCCATCTGTCCATGAGCACCTGTTCTCCTGGATGAAGCATCCAGGTATCCACATCTTGACAATGGGTTTTTCAATCCACTAACTGAGTCGTTCTGATAACCTGGGAGGTGCAGCTCTGCCACCACAAATGGGTGTGTTAGGCAGTAGTGCCTGGAGTATTTTGCTATATCTGTCATGGCCTTCAACCGTGTTTCTACTAGGTTATGGATATATTGAACCACTAACACACTGTTCGTTTTTAAGAGCTCACAACATTTCACCTTGTTTGTTGTACCATTACTAGTTTCCTTCACTGTACCACTCTCCACAATTAGCTTCCCATCGAAGCCTGCTGGCATCCGACACTGTCACTAAGTCCAGGGCTCACCAGAAGATCACTCACACCTTCCATGTCTGTATGTGCTGAAGCCACCAATGGGTCTCTATTGGCTTCTTCTGTGTTGTCTAATAGTTTTGTGAGCGAAATACCTCTCCTGAGTTGGCAGACTTAATTGCTGAAGCACTTTATAGTGGAGGGGCCTGGGAAATATGGCTTGAGCAGAGAAGACTAGAAGTCCTACCAGTCGAGCCAGCAGTTGTAGCAAAGTTCTGGATTTCGTCATCGTCTTTGATACTTCTTTTCTGATGTTTTCAGTCTTCTGGTTGGAAAGCTTAGAATAGGCCACCAATGACTCTTTTATGAGCCCTAGAAAGATCACCTTCAGTGTAGGAGATAACTCCGATTTACTCTCCTTGTTGATGAACCCAAGCCTTGAAACGGAGATATTGCATTCCTCAGTTGATGCTTCAGCCAGGTGAGCCACTGATTCATTGGGGTAGACAACTAATCTTATTCCCTTTGCCCTGAGGAATTGCATCACAGACCTCAGCACCTTAGTGAAGCACCAGGGAACCGATTACTGACCAAAGGGGAGGAACCTGAACTTGACTACTTGGCATTTCCAATGGAACTGCAGGGACAGCCTTGATGATTAAAAAAGATTGGGAATGTAAATCAGCATCCTTTCAGTCCACTCTGGCCATCCAGTCTTCCCGCTGAGAACAACCCTTAGGAGATGGATTCCCTCCATCTTGAAATGGTGGAAAATCAACCTCTTATTTTACTCATTGAGATTACTGGATGATGCCCTTTGTCTTTCTTTTCCACTAGGAAGATGTGGTTCCTAAACCCTTGTGGATACGCCACCAAGACTATCTCCATTTTGCACTGTACACCCTGCACTTCTTGGTCAATCAACTCTGAGTCTTTAGCTTAGAAAAAGATCAGCTTTGGTCTCTGCCGTTGCTCCGGCGAGCAGAAGAATTCTGTATGGAAACCTGTAATCATGTGGAGAACCAAAGCATTGCTTGTAGGTTTCTGCCAGTTGTTTTTACATGGAAGATGGGATCAGACGCATCAGAAAATCCTCCAGGAGCATTTGAGTTTCCCCTGCAGGAGCCATATATCCATAACCTTTGGCTGCCCCCGAGAGGGAAAGAATCCTCAAAAATGGGTGTGGAAATGGGAGTGGTCCAGGCACTGTCCTCCACTGCACTGTCCTCTAGGGTATTCAGCCCTTGCTTTCAACCTTGGTTGCAGGGGCAGCAGGAAGTGTCTTCTTCCTCTGCTGGTCCCTTCAAAACCCTTCTGGCCAAAGATGATATTAACTGAGGCTTGAGCCTTGACAGGGATGCAAAGATGGATGCATATTTTCCTAACTCTTTAATGAAGGGTTGCCTGAAAAGGCCTTCCTGGGCTAATGGCCCCATTTTGGAGCCGGCCAACTTGTTCAGCTTCCTATCCACCTTGATTAGTCAGGATCTGTGCTTTCCATTGATATCACACAGTTTGTGTTGCCCATGAATATTACTGTTATTTGAGCCCTTCTGGATAGTATTTGCTTCCTCTACCATATCCAGGATCTTTGAAACTAGTTCTGCGACATCCAGTGACTTATCTTGACATGCTCACCAGGACCCTTTGATCCCCTTTTTGGTATCCTTTACAAACTTGCTGAGCAATGTATTTTTCCAGTTATCTCGGACGTAGCAGCCACTTTACTCTATAGGGTAGTGTAAGGGCACCCAAGACTTAGGTAGCACTGGACCCCCTTGTCCAAGGATTTGTGTATCCTTCTGGCCACATATTGCTCCATCTTGTCTGCTGATGACCATTCCCACAAGCAAGGGTGAAAAATACCTTCACTGGTCAAGCATATCCAGGAGACTTTTGATGGGCTGATTTTGATCATCTGTCATCTGCCTTGTGGCTTGGGTTTAAGATGCCATGGTCTGCCTGCATGCTATCCGTTATCAGAGTCCCCTGATAAATCATCACCATCTGTGTTTTTCTAGTCCACTTGGGTAGGAATCTGATGATAAACCCTTTTTGGGAGCGGCATTGCTGTCCAAGTACTTGTTGCTTTGCCCATTCATTGTGTTGTCTTGTGTGGACTTAGGCCAGACCAGAAAAGCATCCTTTAATCAGTCAAAGGCTTCATCCCCATGTTGTTGCTCCTGTTTGTGTGTGTGTGTACTTTGCCTTTCTACAACTCGGGCCTTCTGACCTTCTCAATTCAATAATTACCTTAGGGGAGCCTGGCTCCTCCCTCAAAGGGAGGGGTTCCCGGTCGCTAACAGACATATGCATTTGTTTCCTCCTAAAGGGTTCCAGAGCATTGGCTACTGCTGTTTTCATTGAGGCGTCCGCTACCTCTGATAGGTTCCTATCCCAGGGAATATAATTCTTCACTTCTTAAGCATATAATTCCTGGTCATATCTCTGCATAATTTTTGGAGGGATAATAATATAAGCCGAAACCTTACTCTAAGTAGTACTTAAACAGTATCCTGTATTGTCAGGTTTTTAAAAGGAGGAGTAAGCTATGGACTGTGCAGCTTCACTTGTAGTCGTATTCCCAAATGGCCTGAGTCTAAGCAAAACCAATTGAGAAGACGACGCTAGGACTGGTACACTGTACCCATACAAGATAGAGAGAGAGGGTGAGACGGCCACGGGTGTCTCCTGCTTTAGAAGCAAAATCTTTGCCTCCGGTCCTGTCATAGAATAGAGTTATAGATACAAAGTTATTGTGATTAGTAACAATGTATTTTTTCAGTAAATGTTAACATTTTTCAGTTCCATTTGATGTCATTTGTTAATTTAGTAACGTAGTTTAACACAATAAACGATATTCCCTTGAATATCAAAGCCATATATTTAATGTACTCATTAAATATAAGGCTAGATTATGAGAACAAAGGATGAGTATGATAGTAAAATGTGTGTTAAAGAGTAGGAGGCGTAAAGGGCGCTGTGTGAAGGAGAGGTAGGTGAATCAGCTCACATGATACTTCAAGCAGCGAATAAAAGTAATAAAGTTATTGATAAAAAGACTTATGCCATCTGTTAATTGTTGGACCGCGATTGTATTCCTGGTTATTGTGGTAATGTCAAAATGAGAACTATGAACTGTGTTTATGTAATATTGTTTTAATTCACCAGAATCTATTTGCTATTGAAGTGTGTGCTGCACGACAGAATTAACTTAAAAAATCCAAATGTGCAAAATATTGTAAATAATGAAGTTGATGTTGTCCAAGGTTTCAGGATGCAAGTATGTTAATTTCAATTTCTAACAAAGGAAACTGACAGAGAAGAGCCAGCTTGTCACTGGCCTTGTAACCTTTGTTATGTTTCAAGCCAAATTCCTATTGTCAAACTTGACTTGTTAAAAGAAATAGGATCCCATTGGTGGTGATTTTTTCCCTGAAAGTTCTACACATAGCAGTTGATCTGGTTTGCAAGTTTCTGCAACACGTAAATGGGTAATTGCTTACTGAAAAAAAGGAAAGCTAGGGTGGAAATACTAAACGCCACTTGGGTTCTTTAACTGTAGCACACTTCCTAAGTTTATTTTTTCCATCAAAGGTTTGTTTTTTTGGAAGGGTCCAGGCTGGTTGTTGAAAATGTTCTTCCTGACTTTTTACATTTTTTTTTTTTTTTTTTTTTTTTTTTTAGTAATGGCATGGTTACTTTTAATTGTGCATTTCTCATCCGCATGAAAAAAACCTGGAACATGTGCCATCAGAAATGAAAGACCTATGACACTGTAGACAGGCTGACTCATAGGTCACTGGCCTTGTTATTTTGTTGTTGAGTCAGTTGCTTTTTCGTCGGTTCCTCAGTGGCACTTAGCTATTCACCTGCGTTTTTTTATTTTTTATGGATCAACTACAGTTTCCCCCCACCTAAGGATCGTTTTCACCAGAAAAGGCTTTCGGTCTCAAATTCTTTCTCAATTCTATTGTTAATTTCAGTCATCCTCCCCTAGTAGCTCGTTTGTTACCAAAAGGCGCTTATACCTATCTTTGCATGTTTGCACTGTAAGCTCTTTTCCCTCTTTAATCTTTTATCCTCTACCTAGCACCTTGCTTCTGCACTATCTCATGCCGGAGTAGCAGGCTGCATTAGGAGGTGGTGCTTGAGTGGAGGTTTTGGGCGTGGTAGGTGGTAAGGGGTTGTCATGACATGACATGGTATGACTGTGTGCCATAAATGCACTTTTTCCTTGAGCATGATGCTAAGCAGCCATAACAGGTTCTCGAAATGCCCAACATAGCAGCAGAGATGACAAGATAAAGCAGTTATTTGAGGGTTCCTCAAGACCCAACCATGATGACTGGAAGGGTAGGTCATTATTTTAACCTCCTAAGCCTTTCCTGAAGTACTCTGACTCCTGCTGTCCTTTGTTTGGCCTTTTGTGGAAGGTTTTGCACAACCTACCTGGCATCTTGGAAAAGACTCAGCGGATCCCAGGGCAAAGGAAATATGTATTGCATGCTTTTGTATGAAATTTGAAAATTCTCTTCAAAGACTTTGCTATATTTCTGTTCTTGAACGCAGCCTGTACGAACACTTGGCTGCTGCTCCCCCTATTTCCAGTCCACCTACTCGCTGAGGAGGGACACTTGACAGGTGAGGAAGTTGATGATTAGTTGAGAGAGGAGTTAGGAAGGCATCTGCAAAAATGAACACTTACCCTCAAATTAGCCTTCAGTCCCATAGAGCAGGTGTGAGACGCTTGGTAGTGATGGCTGCCTAAAAGGCAGTAGATAACTTGGCTGCATTTCCTATGATTGAGTAAGCTGGTGATGAGTTTTTAGGGAGCATGGATGGGAAAACCACAAGATCTTGAGAACACTGTTTGACCCACATTCTAAAATGCAGATCTTTGAATGCTACAATGAATTATGGTTTGTTGTAGAGTAAATTATGGCTGAATGTTTATTATCCTCAGGACCTATGTTGTTTCTTACATGTTAACCCAGGCACACAAAGAAGCAGTGTAATGAAACCAGAATCAAGTTTAGTGGAGTGTGCTTCCTCCTGCCAAGGTGTCTTACACCCCTGAACTCTCATCTAAGAATGGCTCGTTCCTTGCAAACTACTGTAGGGGAATGGGATGGATAGTTCATTATAGGTTGCAAAGATACTCCTCTTGATATTTTATGAATCTTTGTTACATTTTATGAGCAAACATACTTAGCCAATGCCTTTGAGGGGTGGAAGGAGCATGTAGTGTACAGGAACCCTTACTGGTTGAATTTAATGTGCATGTTGGTATCTGGCAATTAGAGTACTTCTATATTTATTGTGAGACCTAAGGTCTTGCTGAAGGTAATTTCTAAGCTAATTCACTTATCCATGATGGGAGATAGCTAAGAATGTGAAGTCTACACTTTTGGTGATGTATTCAATATATTTAGTAACTAGGCAATGAATTCACGCCTCACTGTTAAGCATAAGTCTTACTAGACATCATACCCCATTGGTACAAACGGCTCTGTGTTGCACACCATGCAGTTCTGGCTTCTTCTAGTGCTGTTTGCTGAAGAACTGCTTGGGCATTTAAGGTGTTCCTAAGGATAGATGGTGAGAGCTACTGGCAGTGTCTTCTCTCCAACTCCACGATCATTGTTTCAAGGCTGTCATCACTTGTGGTTGAGGGCAGTATTTGTGCCTTCGATAGAAAATAACAGTCGCGTAAGGTGGCTTTAAGTGCCTCTCAAAGTATTTGTGGTGAGTCCACTGATTCTGTGTTTGTGGCAAAGTAATGAGTATTGGCTTCAAGAATGTGACGTCCACATGTGGGGTCCGTTAGTCAACATACACTGAGCCTCTGACCAATTCTTGCCTAACCCGACCCCAAGTGCAATCTCGGTTCCACTGGTGAGTGGTCTGAGAGGTTTCTTGAGAGTATAGGTTCTCCGGCAGCCCAGATGGTCTCAATATGTGGAATAAGAAAGTAATCAATATGAGAAAATACTCTATGGGCCCCTGAGTAAAAGTATAGCTCATCTCTGTGGGGTGCAGATCTACATCTGATATTCCCAGTGTATCAATGAATTTAGCTCAATCTGTCTGTGTTCAAGTCAGCCACCTGTTCAGATCACTGCCCAGCACCCAGGGTCCTGAAGAGAACTGAGCCACCAAGGCCCCAGTGATCTTCAGGAATTCCACCAATAAAGGCAGGGGCACAAGTAATAAGTAGGTAGAGCAGTTCCCCCGTACAGAAGCCCTGTTTATGCCACATAGCTGCTCTAGTTGTCATGCCACATCTGTGTGATTTTAAAGGGTAAGTGACTACGAATCAGTTTGGCCACCTCCCCCCACCTGGAGCCTCTACAACAACCCTGTGCGAAACACTTGAGTCATGCTGCACTAGTAGGTAGAACATTGGACACTCAACCATTTGTGGGGACTCATGAACGACATGTTAAGACAGTTAAAGAGGTTAAAGCCTTTTCCCAGTCTAATTACCACCTTTGGGTAAGGGATGTTAATGTTTTGGGCTCTTGATCGGCATCTCTTCAGAGTAATGTCATCTCCTAAACGTACGGTTTTGTCGTGGTCGTTGTTTCAATGACCGGTTATCACTCCATCCAGCGGAAGGCTCCAGTAGTAGGAGGCACTCCCGGACAGAGTTCAGTTGTTCCGCAACTTAGGCCCACGCACTTTCTAGGATGTTGAAGAAAATAGTGTTCCCTCCAAAGATGAAGTTGAGGCGAGCTGAGAAGAGGATCATGTATTGTATCTGCATTGCCCATAGTTTGTGTTTCACCTCCAAAAAAGAGCGGTGGTGTCGTTGCACATTCAGTGTATAGTATAGGAACACCATGATCTAAGAAGAGCCAGGATGTATATTGTCCTGCTTATGAGAGGCTCTTAGGCTAGTGTCCCTGTTGGCAAAATTAAATATGCAGCCAATGATAGGTCTCAGTGGTGTTCCCAGAGTGATGATGGTGTGGGGGTAGCAAAGCCACCAAGTGTCTGTTGTACGAGAGGGACTGTCAGTCCACAGTCAACAAAATCCCCACACACATGTGAAGAAAGTCTGCAAGGAAGGGGCCATGTAGGCAAGCATAGCCAGGGCCTGTGCGCCACATACTCTTTTCAGCCTTACTCCTGCGGTGCAGTAGAAGGCCCCATTGATCCCTGCGCCACCTTTTCCTCCTATGTGGATAACCGCTCCGTGCACCTGCAAAAATACTGCAGGCCTGGGAACAATGAACTGCAAACCTCTCCTCCGGTCCCATGGACAGGATTGTAGGAGACAGGTTTTGGCTGACAGCGGGTGTGCTCTTCACATCTTCCTATCAGGTCCGGTCTGAGTTTGCCCTGCAGCTCCAATGTCTGCTCCATTGCTATTATTGTCCATTTGGCAGCCTGCACTCTATCCAGGAGCCAGTTAACCAGTCGAGCAGGGTTAACTCCCTGCTTCTGCCTAGCCCTTTTGTGTCTCCTCAGTGTCCGTGCATTAGTCAGAGCCACCTCACATATCACTCAGCTTTACAGCTGCGCTTATTGTGGTATGAGGGCCCTCTGTCACCCAACCCTAATTCTGGAGTGCAACGATGCCTCAGGAGAAAACGTTCAGCATCACCAAGGACAGGCTGGCAATTTCATCCAGCATTTCCCAGGGGGCCGATGAACCTGCACAGCACGTGAATCCATATCTCTGATTTTAGGCCCCTCTGAGATCTTCCCAGGCAGGCACAAGAGGCAGAGAAAGTCGACCCTCGGCTGCCAGGGACAAAGGATGTGGTTGTGCATAGATATTTACGAATGTTAATGGAGCCAGCAGCAGAGCTCAAGGAAGAAAAGCTGCCATCTTTGGCATCTTGGCAATGTCCCCTCTAATAAATACTTTTAACTGCAGATTCCTCACCTAGTGAATATTCCCCAAGTGTGAGACTGGATCCATAAACTTTAAAAGCAGTACTCCTGCGTGCTGGTAGGTGGTATTGAGTGGCTGTGTGCCCGTGGTATTCCAGAAGTGCGAAGGTTCATGTAAGTGCCACTCATACTTGCTGATGTCTGTTCCTTTCTTTACTTGCCTTCAGAAGCGTATCCGGAGCTTCGCCATGGTCTTTTGATTGTTACTTTCTTCCAAACTATTCAGTCTGCAGGAGAAAATGTCACTCCCTAATACAGGGTTTAATCCATGCAGGGACTGTCGCAGACAGATTTCTATGACAGACCCTCACACTTTTATGGTGCCTTGGGTCAGAGCACCACTCGAGCTTGCAATGACTGTGCCCAGATAAACAAGAAGGTGATATGGGACTATGACGCAAAACATTACATCACCAAACACACCACACCATGACCTGTTGAAGTTGAAAGCAAGGTCCTGTTCCCACAGCAGCTCATCATCGCAGTTGAAGTCTTCAGGTAAGTCCAAGAAAAAGCATCCAAATTCAAAGCGGGAACCGTCCCCTTTACCTCTACTCTCGGACTCCAGAGAGAGTGCAAGGGTGTCAGTCACTGCGCCTGCTGGTCTCACTCCAAATTCCTTCAAAGCTGATTCAGAGTTTGTACAAGGTGCAGTCTGATTTCCCATGTCTGTTGACAACATTAAAGAAGTAGAAGCCTTCAGAGAAGCTATGCTGCACATATTTGTGACTTTATCGGCTCTCTGGTGGGCCGTTAAGCTGTTAGATCTTCAGGGTCAGCATCAGCTATCGTGCAGACCTCAGTTCTGACGCCATCCCCTGCTCTAGTTCCTTTCCCATTGATGCCAGTTATGTTGACTAAGGAGGAGGATGTACAGGTCAAAGTGCATCCAAATTCGAGCAGAATCCACCACAACTTCAACCGAGACAGCACCCAGCTCCGACTGGTGCGCAGCCACTGGGCAGTTCTCAGATTCTGATACCTTGACATTACCACATGGTAAGGGGCAAAAATAACGCAATCGTTTTGGCACTGACTTGGATAAGAATAACTATGATGAAGGGGACGACTGCACTCCCCAATATGAGGAGGAAGACTGGTATGACGAACTTTAATGACAATGTACTGGACACTTTAAGAGTGTTTGACCTTTTGTTACCAACCCCCTCCTCCCACCTCTTCTGGTTTGGCCTTGGAGGAAAGCACCTTCTTTGCTGTTTTATGTGAAGAGTGCAGAAGTTGTATATTTACAGTTCCCCCCACGAAAGCAAAGACTAACGTGTTGATTGGTGTACTTCAATCTGCTCAGGCTCCCAAATAAACCCTTATTTCATTTAATGAGGCTGTTATAGATGCCCTTCTAGGCACTTGGTTAAACCCATTTTTAGGTCCACGGGTTGATAAGTAGGTCGTTTTTTGCCATTGTCCCACACCAGGTGATTCGGCATTATTCCTCAGCCGCTGACAGAAGCTGATCGTACAGGCGTCTACCAACAAAATCAATCCCATTGCTTTTCCTACCACACCGCACATTCTGGATTGGACACAACAAACTGCTTTGGACAAGCAGTGGCTACAGTTGTGGTCCTTCAGCGCCGTTCCTGCGTGAGTTCTACAGGCTTCTCTGGGGTTGTTCAAGCGTCTTTAACAGACCTGCTGTTTGATGTTTTTTTTTTTAATGAGAAAGCAGACTCTGCCTTGGAGGGGTTCAAGGAAAGCAGTGCCTCAGCTCCTTCCTAGAACCTTTCTCTTTCCACAAGATAATTCCAACAGTAACTGTCATCCTTTCTGTGTTTACGTTAGAGGTTTTTCTTTCTGTCATTGCCAGAATCCTCCATCGGCCCAGCAGGTCTTTCAGCCCTTTCGTAAGGTAGTCCTCAAAAACTGCACTCAATATGGCAAGGACAACGTGTAGCTCAGCCCCTCACCCCTCCAGCAGCCGCTAAACCGCTATAGTGTACCTTGCAGCCACACAGCCTCCTTATAAGAGTCAGGAGCCGATATTTCCTCCAAGGGTGGCAGGCCATCACTCTAGACAAGTGGGCCCTCCAAATTGTCCTTCAGTACTACTCCCTTCCTTTCCTCACAAACCTGCTGCTGCACCTCCCTCCACCAACAGGGCAGCTGATGGAAGTTCACCTACCTGTCTTACGCAGGAAGTGCAGAGCATTTTAACAAAGAGACCTTAGAGAATTTTTTTACTTTGGAAATAGGAACTTGGCGTTACTTCTGTTACTTTTATATGCTGAAGAAGATCAGAGGCCTTCTTCCTGTTGTAGATCTCCAGCCTCTCAATGCCGTCCTGTGGAAGGACACATTTAAGATGCTTAAACTCACCTAGTTCCCATTTACCCTAGACTTTGTAGATTGGATGGGGGCGTTGGACCTGCAGGTTGCTTATTTTCTTCTCTCCACCATGCAGGCCTACAGGTGCTAACTGCGGCGCACAGTGGGTAGTAGCATTTACAATTTGCAGTGCTCCCTTTTGGCCTCAATAATACCTCTCAGGTGTTCACAAAAGTAATGATAGTGTGTGCAGCACAGTTTCAGAGATCTGTGGTACCAGTGTCCACCTACCTCTATGACTGGCTGCTGAAGGTGAGTTTGGCCCAGGCAGTCCTCAGCCACATCCAGACGATGACAAACCTCCTGATGTTGTTGGGGTTCTCTATCAACATACTGAAGTCACACCTGACTCCTTCAAAGACACTCTGTTTATTGGAGCTGTTCTGGATACAGTACTGTTTTGTGTCTTTCCCCTGAAGCTGAGAGTCCAGGACATTTGGGCTATGGTTGTGATGTTTTTGCCTCAGTCCTGCGTCTCCGTGCTGATGACTGAGGCTCCTGTGGTTGTTGGCTTTCTGCATCCTTCTGGCCAAACATACCAAGTGGCACATGCAGGCTCTGCAGTGGAACCTCAGATCCCAGTGGGCACATCACCAGGGCAGTCTGATGATTTGCATCCAGATTTCGAAGGAGACTACAAAAGATCTGCAGGGTTGACTACTAAACCATGATTGTGTCAGTGGGAGTTCTCTTACACTACCCAGAGATGACTGTGGTCACAGATTCATCACTGCTGGGTTTGGGAGGTGATGTGGTAGAGTTGAGATCGGAGGCCCCTGGACATGAAGATCTGTCCTCTGATCAAGCTGCCAACTTAGTGCCGTAGTAGCAGGTCAGGAAGCTGCACCGGCGCATGCAGCAAGGCATCCTTCCACAAAATCATTGTACAACAATCATTGGGAGAAATGTTTGCATTGGTGTGGCACCATACAATTACCCATTACAAGTAAAGTTGTCTGAAGTGTTGTTGCTTGTTTCCACCCTAACCCCAAAAAGACTTGATTTGAGCACTGTTGAGGGCTACTTATCAGCTCTTTCAGCCTTTTTGCAACCACTGCTTTGGTAGGTGGAATACCTGTCATGGACATTTGTCATGCGGCTATGTGGGTAATTTTACATGCGTTCATGAAGCTCTGCAGCCGCCACTGTCACATCCCTCAAGAGGATCCTTTTGTGTGCTTGCTCCTGCAGGATTTCATGGTCTAAGTCAGTTCACAGGCCCACCACCTTGGGTGGCACTGCTATTCACAAGATAAGGAATCTGCCATTAGAAGTATTTATCAGATGAGTAAGTTACTTACCTTCAGTAACTGTCTTTCTGGCTAATCTATCTAATCGTAGATTCATCATCAACCCTCCCACCTCCCCCATCTGTAAACTGGATTTTCTTTTTAGATCCAAAGCTCAAATCTAAAGATTTGCACACTGGTCATCCCAGTCTAATTATGGGCTCTACGTCTGAAGGCGCAGATAGCCTAGAAAGCAACTGACATCTGCGCGCATGGGTGGTGCTTACATGTGGCTTACTCGTCACTTCTGGAGCAGTACAACACTACCATGCAGCTGCATGACACCACCTACCAGATCCAGACTGTCGCCTGGGGAAAAACCACAAGGGCCTACATGTACGAAGTTTTTTTTTTTTTTTTTTTTTTTTTTTTTTTAAGGTGTTTACAAATAGCCCCATTCACAGAATCGACCTGTTTACAACTGTAAAATAGCATTTTTTAATTACATAATTTTTGAGAGCCAAATTGCGATTTGGTAACTTGTTGCTTAATCGCAATCTGGGTTTACGATTCTGTATTTGGAGGGGTGTGTTTAGGGCATCCCTTCCAAATATCCATTCGCAGTGGTATCTTAATAATGCATTGGTGTATATGTATATATATATATATATATATAAGTATGTGTATGTATATATATATATATATATATATATATATATATATATACGCACAAAATTGAAACTTTTGAATCTTTCAGTAAATGAAGAAATTTGAAATGGGAGGTTAAAAATTGTTGGGGTCTTCAGATTGACTTTTGGGAGAATTGCAAGCAGTGGCGGCTCCTCCGTGTGGGCGGAGGAGCTTCGCCCCCCACCAGCAGCAGAAGCTGCAAACCTTTCACAAGGAACTACCTTGTGAAAGGGGCAGGGCCATGGTGTGACGAGCAGTGAGGGGAGTGCGGCGGTAAGCTTATTTTATTTTTTTTAATGAAAATTTCTCTACTACCCTGACCTCCAGCCCCCCCCCCCCTCTTGCGCACGCCACCCCGCCCCACCCTACCCAATGCAATCCCGGCAAGCCACTGCTGAGTGCAAGTGCATTACACAGAATATAGTCTGGAAGTTGGTGGCCTCAGTTGAATTTAGAAAAGCCTCAACATTTCCATTAAAATAAACATTTTAATTTTTTTATATTTGTTTTTGAATTAAATAAAATATTTCATTCCTTGTATATTGTTTTGAGGTTCAAATCATCAAAATTAAGCCTGTGTCCTCGTCTTCCAGTAATGACCCAATAAGGCTTCCTGGATTCTAATAATGAGTCACTAGAGGTCCCCGGATTTCAGTGATAATCAAGTGGAGGTCTACATTGGTTACATTGGTCAATACGTTAAGAACCACTCTATTAATGTTTTGCAACCAAATTACAGCCAGAAAACAAATTTTTACCAAGTAATGAAAGGTGATGGTAACCACTTGCAAATGGGAAGTGTTGCCATGGGACTCCTTTCTCTTTGAGAATTAAAAAATCTGATATTTTTGAAGCGCAAGCAGTGGTCCACTGACCAAAAATGAAAATTAACAGTTTTCCTTTTCTTTTGAAAAACATGCTGCATTTCAAAGAAAAATATGTGCTTAATTAAAAAGCGCTCAGAGACATGGTGGTCTGCTGACCCCAGCAGACCACCATCTCTGTGATTGCTGTGTTTCTCAGTGGGTCACAAATTGCGACCTACTCCATTAATGTGCATGAGCAAGGTCGATTTGCGACCACACTAGGAATCGCCATTTTAAAAGATATTCTTTAGTACATTAGGAATAGCAATTTCCAAGTCTGTAAGGAATCTGCGATTAAATGGATTATCCAGACAAGAGATTGCTACTGAAAGTGAGCAAGTTAATCTTTTTTCGCATGCTTAGTAGACTATGATTTTGGAGACATAGTTGCTCCTATTATTAGGGACTTTTGCTTTTACTGTTGGGCACAAACAATCCAAATCCATTACCCCTATTCATTCCATGTCTCTACAGAGCATGCAATACTGGTAGAGCCAGAGATTAATGATTTCGAAACAGTAGGTGCAAAACTTTGCTTTCATGTCTCGTTCTTGAATAACGAGCTTTATATTTCTGTTACAGAAAACAAAACAATGCATACTTCTGGTATAAACCTGAAGATTATATATGCATTGTTTGTAAATAACAAGGATATCTGGCTTTTAAAGGACATTTGGGAGGTGTTTGATTATTGTCATCTGGGAACTTAATCAGCAACTCTGTTTCACAAAGAGAAGTTATGTTTAAGCTGTTCTTTCAGCCTGTCGTCTTCTCTTTGCTGCTTTGCCAATGTGATGAGTGCTATTGCACAAACATTGAGGTCTGTGAGTGTACGAATGAATATCTGCCTAGACATATGTATGGCTGTGGATCAGGAAATCAGGAAGCTTAAGAGACCTTTTATGTTTAATTAGGCTTACTGGAAAACTAGTCTTTGAATCCATGGCTTCCAACTTCAACTAATCAGAAGATTTGTGTGATCTGACCACACATGCGGTGGAGGAAAGGCTCAGAACTTGCATAATAGTTCTGCCCCATGTCTTTACATAAAATGTGTTCTTTTCATAATTTGTGGTGGAAAAATAATGAATTTATTTAAGCCATTGTGACAAACATCATCTCTCTATTGTTGTGCATTGGCCTGGAGTATGGGTAGGTGGAGGTCTGGAGCAGGCCGCATGTTCTACATTGTTTTTACAGCACATTGGTTGGAGACTGAGTAAATAAGTTGCCCGAAATATTAGGTAGATTTTCCGCTTGTTATATTCAGATTGGTCATAGAAAAATAGAGAGGAAGACCTGGTTGTCAGCCTTTTTCTTTGATGGGTGTTGTAGTTCTGAGGACACCTATTTGTTCTAATTTTTCTATTTGCCACTGAGACTTCCAGAAGTCAAGTTATTACACATAATATTTAGTCTCTGTGACTTAACCAAAGTCATGATTTTCTTTTCTCACATTAAGGAGGTGGTGGGGACTGTCATAGAAGAGGAACCTTTGATGGGAGCTCAGACAAAACTGACCTTCTGTAGGACTGGCTGCCTCCGCCCCCTCTTATGTTTTAATTTTTAACAAGCTTGAAACATTGTGCTGATTTCTTCGTTCAAAGTAAATTAAAAAAGCTTGTGCAGCCTAGCTACAGCTCAGGCAGTAACCTCAGACATTTACTGCATTTTTCTGAATACTGAAGTTTACAGATTGAAAAGCTATTCTTTTGGCATGAAAATGGCAGATTACACTCAACCAACAAGTTAGTGCTTAAAATCAGGATGAAAACTTGCTCAGAATTGTATATATTTTTTTTGCACTGCACTCAAAGGTAGAGAAAGGGTCTTGAAAAAGGCTGAATGTTGAAACAACACACGGACCTCATGATTTTGATAGATTAACTATGGTCAGTATAGTGAACAGTATCAGGACAGATTTCACAGTTCAAAATGGTAATGCTCCCCATCTCCACTAATATTTCACCAATCTACTGCTGCTGCTTCTGAGGAGTCTTCATCTTCAATGCGACCCAGCATCTGCCTGCAATCTATACCAGTACTGCTAATAGTAGGTCGGGAAAGACTCCTCAGAAGCAACAGCAGTAGATTGGTGAAATATTAGTGGAGACGGGGAGCATTACCATTTTGGACTGTGAAATCTGTCCTGTTACTGTCAACTGCAATGTCTTCCAGAAAGAGGTTGAAGATTTCAAAGCGGCTAAGGTGGTCCTCCAAGTTTTTTTCCAGAAGTTCTAATAACGAGTAGTGTATCCCAGGGATAGTAAAGTGATCGATTCTGACTTGACCGAAATGACTGATAACCTGTACTGTTCATCGTACGTTTTCATATGCAATGTATGTGTGGACTGTGATGCCAGAGCCAAAGAGTGGATATTTTGTCTAGGAGCTTTCCGACAATACTCTGTGATGATCACTGCTATTGACACTCTGCATTTAAGAAATTGCTGCCCAGATGGCATAACTGAAGCATCAGCTGTTTCACTTGTTGAACTACAAGATCTGTTTTCTTTAAACATTTACTTTGGGTTGGTATTCCTGACCCGGTTATTGTTCTGTCTGACTTGTTTATTTTGGTGCTATGTGTCTGCAGTTTAAAATAGAGTAGTTTAATTTCTTTCATTGGTCCAGTGAAATGGTACCAAAAAAAAAAACAAAAGATACCAAAAAAATCTACAAGTGTCTCGATATTTCACTAAATGATGTGTGGTTTCTTCCATACTTAAGAAAACATTGGAGCGGTATTTAAGTCTTACTGTTTATATTTGGTATAGTTACACTTGTGTTTTAGATGCAGTTCCTTAATGTGCAAAGTTTACTCTGGCAATGAGACAGATTCAATTAATATATCAAGCATGATTGATTTTCACATATTTTACAAGCGCCTTAACTTATTTGTAATTTCTTTTTTTAAACTGTTTTCAGATATCTTGGAAAGAGGTGACCGCAAGCAGTTTTTCGAAGCACACTACTCTCAGATTTATTTTATCTTCTATGAAAATTTCGTAACACTGGAAAATAGCTTAAAGCTCAAAGGTATTGTTGTTTTTTCACTTGTATTTATAATGAATTTCTTTAGATTTCTAAATTAGACTGCTTCACTTGTACAGCAAACGTGCTACAAAAAGAAAATGACATTTTTAGCCGATAGTTGATTATAACTTGAGCTTTTATTTCAGATAAAAATCCCTACCTACGATAGCACTTTAATAATGTTTTCAGAGTCTAAGTGCTGCTACTGCGGATTCATGTCACCCCTATGTTCCTAATTTACGTTGTTTGGTCAGAGAGTAGATTCTCTGCCTGCTTTCATTCCTTGAGACTGGTGCATTCTCTTTTTAGCATACAGACAGGACTGTTTGGGTATGTGGAAAAAATATTACCACCCTTTGGTTCAAAGGTTGCTAGTCATACCTTAGAGTCTTCACAAATAGAGTAGAGGCAGCACCAGCAGATTTTAACAGCCTTTGATCATATACCCATTTATCCAGGTTAAAGTGGCCAAATAAGGGCCAAACTGAGCACGGGGGAACCTGTATATTTTAAATTACAAGATTGTATTAAAAAATATATAAGGTTGTATTTTACTCACTCTGGGGAACCCGGAATGTTGTTCTGTGTGTCAATAATATTACTGTAGAATCAGTAATATTTTTGTTTGAACTAGATCTTCACTTTTATTGTTGCAATTAGCGGCTTTGAGTGCCTCAATTCAAGTGTTCTAATTCTACTTGAAAATTACTATTGCCATTAAAACCGCTTACAACAATCTCAGTCATTCAGGATATTTGTCGCAGGAGCCAGGGACTTCTAAGCCTGTTTTTTTAGGTGCCAGTACAGGGAAGTATGATTTGATAAGTGCTTAAAGAAAAGCAGGTTCGTTTTTTACATAAAAAAAAGACACAGATCTATACTTTGTTGCACTCTGCTCATCCAAATTTGAAAATCTGTTACTCAGTAGCCAATCCCTTGTCTTCAAAACCTCCTCCCATCCCACATTGCCCTCCGATCATATCTCCTGCTTTCGACCTCTGATACCACATGTCCATTCTCAAACGTCTTACACTACTTGCCATTCTGCTACCTACCCATACTCTTTCTCACTTCCACACACATACTCCTACACATGCTCACACATTTCTATCCACATTTTGCTGCAACCACTCTCGCATGTTCTCCGACTTTCTCTGATTTCTTAACCCATCATCAGTTTCAGTATTCGTAAAATCGTAATTAAAATCAGAAGTTGCCGTTTCCTGCAAATTAAACAATACAAAACTGTAAGAAACACCACCTTCCAGAATGGATTGGCAACCATCCTGCCCTTCTTTGGGTCTTTCTTATCTACTTTTTTGTTACTGTAGTTAAACTACAATTAAATAGTGCTTTGTACTGGCCAGTGTACTACTCCAGAGCACAATGAAAGAGAAATGCATTTGGAATCTAAATAAAAGATTACTTAACTAAAATGGCCTGTTGGGAAATGTTATACCAGACCTACTTCTATGAGGGGCTCCAAGGGTTGAACTGTGTATCACATATCTGCTGGGCCTGCTCCCTCTCGGACATTATTGTTTTAAATTTGAAAAATATGCCACTGTATGATACACTGCAGAAGTGCCATGGATCCAGTAGCTCACTCTTCCAGATCCAGCTCGAAGCCTCTAGATGCATGGAGTCTTCAGTGAGATTCTGAGGGTAAGAGGAATGGAAAGAGAAAAACTGCTATCTTGATCACTATAGGAAGTTTGATGTTAGTGTTGTCTGGGTTTCTGTCAATCTACTCGCCTTGAGAGAAGGGGGACATTATTTCTATTCACTGCTGGTAGACTGTCTTGAAAAACATTTTTTCCCAGCTTATCTCCACACTCCTAATTTTTGAATTCACAAATGGATCCCTTTTATGTTTATAAGAGAAGAGAATACTCGGGTGATTTCACTTTCCTGTATTGCTTATATTCCCTAATCACAGTCTTACCACCTACTATTGTGTGTGTTCAGTATATGTTTCAGTTATAGGGCTGACCAACTGTAAAGGCTACTTCTCTCCTCACCAGTAGATCATTCTGGTATGTTGTGTTGCACACCCTTAATGTATGCACAGTGTATGCACATGTAATTCTTTCAAAGGGTTCACAGGAGTGGAGTCCTTCAGCTACAGTCGTAGCAATGTGTTTCCTATTGCTGCTATTATTGCTGCATAACGGAAAGCATATGCTCTCTGTCCCAGTAGTTTAAAGTTGTTCTGTTGCTTCGCAAGTGAACATACACTGACTGTGGGTGCTATTGTCTGAGATGCCGCAAGACTGAAAGGATAGATGCTGGTGTCCTGGTAGCCGCTGTTGTCTGTACCAGATATTTTATTAGACTAACATTATGGGTGATCTCTGTTCCCCTGACAGAATCTCGGAATAGTGTGCTGTCTTTGGAAGGGACCATGTTCAGAGTCCAACGCTTTTGGGGACTCATATTGATGAACAAGCCTAAATATTTAAAGTGAGCATTCGCAGTACGGAGCTTAACATGCCAGGCAAATGTATAGTTTTTCCTCTGTACTGTGACAGATGTCTTCAATTTCTTATCCAGTCCCAACCTGTCTGGTCTCTGTATAAAGAGAAACATGTTGTCCACATCTAACAGGGCGAGGTACTTGAAGCTGCAACACCTTCCATCAGAAGCCTCAGGCCTGAGCTTCATTTCTGATCTGCTCTGCCAAGGGCTCAATTAGTGTGAGTAGAGTGAATAGAAATGGTAATAAAGGACATGCTCGTTTAGTGCCCTGTTCAGTGACGAAAGGGGGAAAGAGAATGCCTTTGACCTGAATGTGCACCCAGTGAGAAGCTTCCAAGACCTTAACAAAATAGAGGAAGAGAGAGCCACAGTTTATTTTCCCCAAAATTTATCCAACTCAGAGTCTTAGGCCTTCTCAAAATCCACCTTAATCAGTGTTCTGGGGCTTGGAAGTTTGTGGGCTCTAGTGTATGCCGGGCACAGTTGTCCGAGGCAGTGATTTGTGCTTGTCCCAGCATGAAGCAATTTTGATCTTTGTGGACTGCAGTATTCACTACCTTAATCAACCTCATGGCTAGATATCTCTTCATACTCTTGGCATTAATAAGAGAGATTGGGCGATATGTTGAACATTGATCGGGTAGTCATCCGAGTTTCAATAAAATTGATATGGTGGCTCCACAGAGGGGACTTTGTTAAAGACTGCTAAAGACATGAGGAAGCAGGTAGAATTCCATGGGGAAGCCATTTAGGTCTGTGGCACTCCTCAAAGGCATTTCACCAATCGCCTCTTGTTTCTCTGTTCTTTCAGTAGTCGGAGGGAGTTCCAGAGCCTCCCTGTTCTGGTGGCATCACTTATTCGCAGACTAAAAGTTTGTTAAACTTTCGCTTATCATGAGTGCTGAACCATATAGAGCTGGTTATATTAGTCCACAAAGGCACCTGAAATTGTGGAGGGATTTTAAGATGTAGCCTTGTTTTGGTCCAGTACTGTTGGTACCACTCTGGTAGCAATTTCATCGTTCATCAGTCAAAACACTAATTTGTCCTATTTGTTGCAGGATTTGTAAATACTGTATTGAGACAATCCATGCAAGCCTGGCAGCATTCAACATGAAATGTTCAAGTGCACATCTAGTAGCGATGTGTTCCAACGTCGTATGCATTCACTAGATTTCGAGAGATTTGATTAACCTCGCTCTCTCACTGACCCTTCTATGAAGGAAGGCTATGTCCCTACCTGGTATCACTGTTTTAAATGCCTCAATCCTTGGTCAAGTTTGAAGTACTCAGAGCCCTCCTCAAAGAAGAATGATGAGAATTCCTCATTGTTTAGGCCGCATTCCCCTTATGCTCCTGGGTTAGGAGTGTCTACGCTACTCAACTGGAGATTGATCTAAAACGCTGTGACCCACCCATTTGGAAAGCCTCTCCAACCTTTACCTGCCGAACGAGTTTGAGCCTCACTTGTCTAGAGCAGTGGTTCCCAACCTTTTGATTTCTGTGGACCCCCACTTTAACATTAATGGAACCCAGGGACCCCCACTGAATCATCATGGGAATCCGGGGACCCCCGCCTGAGTCATTACTGGAAGCTGGGGACCTAATTTATCAATAATTGTTAATATTTTTTAATTTTCTAGGCTCTCGCGGACCCCCTGAGAAGGCTTCGCAGACCCCCAGGGGTCCCCGGACCACAGGTTGGGAACCAATGGTCTAGAGGGATCTTCATAACTGTGCTAAAGCCCTCCAGTAATGGTTATCCTCAGCGGGGTGTCTTGTGTTGCATGAGCGCCTAGAGGGTGTCATCTTTAAGTGATTGGGTGTCCAGATAGCAGGGTGCCCCTCCATTCCTCAAGATCACCCATCATCACTAAAAATGCTTCAGCCTGTCTGCATATGCCTAGGAGACTGAAAATAGGAATGATTTGTGAAACAAAATCACCACCCCCTTCGACATTCTTCTTACACTCTTCTTGAATCCCACATGGAATACCCTTGAATAGCCATACCAACACAGCCGTTGGTGTCAGGGGTGCATTCCCTGTAGTAAAATTACATTGGGAGAGTGGCATCTAGTGAACTGGAACACTGTCCCCTCTTAACTTTGTTGTTTAGGCTATTTACGTTCCACAAAAGAACCTGATACTCCACTAGGTCCATAGGCTGTGTTAGTAAGGATTCATCCTATGGCCTCTTGTGTTACTGATGCATGTTCTGTCTGCTTTAGTAAACCTGAACCAAACCTTGCCAAACTGCCCCCACCCTACCCCCCACCACTCAAAACTTCTGACCCTAAAATATTTTTTGCCCACCCAACACACCACACTTTAAAGTGAAAGCTAATTTAAGGCAAGCAAGGACCTATGCCTAGAAGTATACTAGTCTCATGTCAGCTCTGTGCCCTGTGAGCACTGCTGAACATCCAACAGAATCAACACTCCAAGGGACTGCAATTCAGGCTACAAAACGATCAGTGTATAAGTAAGATACCTCAACCTCTTGGCTCAGTGACATCTACAGAGAAGACTGTAAAGAAAGTAGAGTGACAAAGACGGGAAAAGCAAAACGGTATTCATTATGTGACTGTTGTAATTCAATAGGTTTAGACATGAGCTATCTCTTTCACCATCTTCTGGGGTCGTGGCATGGCCTTTGACCTCCTGGCATCCTTTAGTCTATGCGCGATCATCCCAGTGGTTGCTGCTCTGCTTGTCATTAGTCAACCTTCGTCTTCTACATCTTTAGTGCTCCCTTGAAGGCTGGACAGCCACCCTTGCCTGGCACCTGGGGGTCGAAGGGCTCAGGCCTAGTCTCTCCACCAGAACCCCACTCTCCCAGCCTCGTCCCATGTGCTCTCTTGGGTGCGGAAGAAATAAGATTTGTCCTCGAAGAGCACTTTTTGTTGGGCTGGGTACAACTACATATAAGGCAGTTGCAATGTCCTGTGTTTCTGGTCGACACTCACTGCTGTTGAAGTAATGATGTAGTCTCTAACAATAACTTTAGATGTGTTAAATGTGTTTTTCTTCATTCTGCCAAGAGGATGACATCTCAGACTTCGTTTTGTCAGCACATGATGTGCTTCACAATGATGAAGCATGCACTGGACCCACATATTCCTCTTCAGTGCTCACAAACTGAAGTTTCTTCCTGCAGGATCTGACCTCTGCATTTTTTACCATGTCTGCAGACATCCATTGACCTCACACAGACTCACTGTGCCTACCATCCACCACATTTCTCAAATCATGTACAAAGGGGGAGGCCTCCAGTTTTACCATCAAGGGCACCCCTTGGAGTTTTGCTACAGCTTATATTGCTGGTCACAGGTCCAACTTCTGATGGTTTGTGGGCCTGCAGTGAGGATTTGGTTGTGGGTATAGTGTATTTGTTGTGCGACAGCCTGCCTCTTGTCCTTAAACGTTGCTTACCTACAATATGCAAGTTGTTTTTCCCTGTGAAAGTGCAGCTCAGTGGAGCTCTTCCACCAGCAAATGATGGCCAAATCTCTGTCACTCACAGACCCTCTTGCTCAATAAGAGATATGGGACTGTGAGGGACCACACAGAGGGCCCACATCCAATTGGTGGTTCACTTGTGTGTGTCCTAATTTGTCACACTTACACGCAGCTAAACTGGCCTCTCTCTACTCAGTGGTTAGTGTTCAAAGCTATGTGACCTCATTATCACGAACTCCCCTTCTACTGCACCAGTCCAAATGTCTGCAACCATGAGTGACCAGGACTGTCAGCCCAAATAATCTGTTATTTTTTCCCCCAATAAAGTCTTTCAAAGGCAAACACTATAGGTTATGCAGACTTTTTGACACATTTTTTTTTCCCACAGATATTTTGCTGCTGCACTGCGGTGTCTTAAAAAAACAGTCTGTGATTGTAGGTGGCAAAGTGCACGTGAGCAGGGTAGAGTGGGGAGGGGAGACGAGGCACATTGGGGGAAGTACTCCTCATTTAAAAAGAAATTGAAACAACAAAAAACAAAAACAGCTGTCACCGTGTAGCAAACACCAGCATTGAGCGTGTCAGTGTTTGTCCCGCAATGCACTGTCCCCAAACTGCACAATAAAAAGTACCACTTTCTGCAGGAACAGACATCTGACTAGAAAGACGTATTTCCTCTCCTGGTTTGGTGATACAATTGGAGCCATTAACTCATTGGCACTGGTATCAAAACCCACCCCTACAAAGCACCTTTCCCTTGTCTTCAGCCACAATTCAGAATCTGAACATCTTTGCAGAGCATAGTTTATTATAACCACGGATATGTGGCTTGCAGCACAACCCCTGGGACTTCAGGCCTGGCTTCCATCTGCTCAGCCCATGAGACTGGCCCCAGTAAAGGTCAGCTCTCGCCTCTGCCTGCGAGAGATGCAAGACTAAAGAACATATTCTACTCCTGCACCATTCCTTGTCTTTAAGTTCTCCTCAACTGCCCTTTTGGTTCACCCATCTGGGCTGTTTGAACATTTGGTAGAGTCCTGGATGATCCTCTGCCTTCACTCTGCCCAGTCTGTATAGTTCTAGGTGGCCGCAATCTTGAGTGGTGTCCTTAGGCTCTCTATGCTACATGGTACTGTTCCTCCTCTCATGGACACAACACCAATTCCAACTACCAGGATCCTGGGTTGTTTAGCCTCGTACATCACCTGTCAAGCTATAGTGCTGCGGTAAGATCATCTTCTTAACATGAGCAACTTTCAAGAAAATCTGCTGTCAGTAGTGATGATTTTTGGTTGTTGAAGAGCTGCAGTCTAGCCAATGGTATCTAGCAAGTCGTCTATGCACGTAAAGAGTGCTATTTCAAAGTTTAACCCACCAAGAATAACAGCTGAGTGATCCCCTCCATTGGTGTCTGATTACACTTCATTTGGTGTAAATCCTGTCAGTAGTTTTTGAGAAATTTAGGATTTCTCTGGCCGCCCTGTACCCCCACTCTCCATGTCCCTGTAGGGGGGCCACCACCTCCCCAGGGTTTTGATTTAAATATATGCAGGGAGACCGCACCACCGCAGCGACCCGGGGACCACCACCTTCCTGTGGCTTCCATTTAAATATATGCAGGGGGCCCTTTGCCCCCCTGCACCCAGGGACTACCACCTCCCCGGGGCTTCCATTCAAATAGTGGCCACCACCATCCCCTAGAGCAAAGCGTAAAAATAATAAAGGGGGTCCATTTCGGGCACCCAGTAGCCCTGGGGACCACCACCTCCCCGGGGCTATCTTCACATTGGAGGGAGGCAGCGCGGTCCCCCTTGAGGAGCCACAGACATAGCTGTTTGACAGTGGTACCTCTAAAGCAGGGGGCAGAGATGAAATGTTTCAGCAAGCTGGGAGCTATTGTTAAAGCAGCTCCCAACTTGCTGAAGCAATGGCACTGCCGGGAAGCCTTATGGCTTCCCCCACGATGCCAGGTAGCCCTTAAGGGGCATTTTGTTAAATTCTATAAAAAAAATTAAATAAAAAATAATAATAATCTGTTGGGACTGTGGGGAATTTTTTTTAACTACAAATCTTTAAGGCTCATACTGAAAGTTAATCTTAGTCTTTTAAAAAAAAAATAACAAATACATTTTTCTTTTTAATTTGTCCAGAAATATCTCATTCTAAGTATGCCATATATCAAAGCCTAAACAACTATCTCTCTCCCTCTAGCTTTTTCTCTGTCTGAATCTTTTACCCACTCACACACCTACGCACAGATTCAAATACCCACTCAGACACTCAGGCACCCACTCACAGACCCACTCAGTCAGTTACGCACCCACTCACTGTCACAGACCCACTCAGACCCTCATGCACCCACTCACAGACCTGCGCACATAGTCACACACCCAGTAAAACAATTATGTACACACACTCAGACAGCCACTTTCACGCCCAGATACTCTCTCACACCTATTCTCACAGCTAGAGAGGTGCGGCCAACTTCTGCTATGCACAGTGAAAGGGCCGTTCACAACATGGGGTTGGGTGGCTAGAGTGGGTTGGCCGCAGGGACCAGCCATTTGGGACAACCCCATACTGTGCACAATTGGAGGCCGTGCATGGTGCAAGGTTGGGTGTTTATATGGGGTTGGCCTGAGGGCTTGGCCACAGGCCACGCCCTGTAACCAACTGCCGCTGAGCCCAGCCTCGGCTACAGCCTATAACTCGCGCCTTCGCCATGCACAGATAAATACTCCACATAATATATCATTGATGACCTCTTCTGTCCCATCTTTCATGTTTTCACTGCAATATTTGCAATTAAATTATTGATGAGACAACTGTGCATGGCGAGGGCGTGAGTTATATATAGTTACCTTAGGAGGCGAGTTATAGTTACTTGAAAGAACTCTAACTATAGCTTCTGAATTTCTATGGTTTTGTACTAGTAAATTCAGCACTATGTCCCTGTAATCTTTGGGTATTTTTGTGAGAAAAAAAAAATATATATATATATATATATATATATATATATTGCAAATATTATATTTTGGGGGCTTGAGAGACTATCTACAAGATCCTGTACATCCAGTGGGGATTACACAAATACATTACACACAATACATTTTTTTAGGCATAGGAGTGTTAGGTGACTTTCACCCAAGCAAGCAGTGAGTTCGATCGTGAGTTTAGTTTCTAGATTGTGAGTTTAGTTTCTGATGGATTAAAATCCTGTTCTGGACATTTCCCCAAGGTCCCCAGTGTGGGTTGCAATTATAAATAAAGAACTGGAATCTGTGTAGTTCATATTCAAAGGAGAGCATAAGATCATGTGGCCAGATATTACCTAACTTAGAAATGCCCAACCTAGCCAATTTACGAAATTCCCCAATCTGTGCCGAATCAGTCAGCCAGGGCCTCTGCTATTGTGGGGTTTCTCTTGTGATCATCATATTCCACCTAATCCATAGCAGAGCCTTGTGCCAACTTTCTATCAATAGCTCTGTAACTTGAGGTGTTGATGTGGTAATCAGGTTTTTGCAGAGCCAGAAGCAAGTTGCTGAACAGTCAAACTTTACAAGCTCTATCCTAGTGGCGGGGGTCTTCTCTATCTGTGAAGATTCAGTTGTTGATTGGAAGCATGAGCATGTGTGCTGCCCACTAATAAAACCACACATCCACTGCACTGTACATCCACTGCTCCTATAACCCTGTTGCATGAATAATTGTTTTTTGTGCACTACTCTTGGTGGTGCCCCCCCCCACAAACTTGGAGCTAGCTACCCCTATAACTTGCCTTATTTAAGAGTTAAAAACGTAGCTGTTTAAACTGGTCTGGGTTGCAGAGAATCACCTTCGGGTATTTTATAGGGGTAGACTCGAAAGATATACAATATTTGAGGCAGCACAGTCATCTTAAATTACGCAAGTCATAGTGTTAGACAGCTCCAACTTGCTAAGTGTTCCTAGAGTTTGAGTTCAAAGGGGAAAATACTTAATGTCCAGCAGGTCTCTGGATCTGTGGAGATGTGCCTACCTAGATATATAAATGGGCCCCTCATACATCTGATGGGGGTGTCAGGGTAAAATTGGAGCAGACCCAACCAGCAGGTCCAGGGCCAACTTGCCCCAGTTCCCCTTACACTTCCAGCATTTGCATCAATCTAGGGATTGTGACCTTAGGCCTCTCAATATACTGCCAGACATCGCCAACATACAATAAATGGAGTCTTCAAAGCCATCACTCCAGCACACTCCCCATACCTACGAGTCCTACAGAATCCATTCATCCAGTGGCTCGAAGACTAGGGCAAAGAGGAGTGGAGAAAGAGGGAACCTTGTTGCATGCCCCTCTATAACAGAACTTTCTTGCTGTTGACACATGCCCTTACCCATTAGGAACAGTCTACCAGTTTTATACAGTTTCTTAAATAGGGACCACAAGTTCATGTGCTTCAGAACTGGCAGAGGTTTACGTGAGCCATGTGCTCTCCTGTTGCACTTCGTAGAGTCATTTGCGCTGGGGATGCCAAAGTGCCAGGGCCTTTTCATTCTGAGGTGTCATTGGCTCCCAGGCGGTGCCATTGATTGATTTCTGTCTTCAACCAAGTCCCATGCTGATTCCAGACTATCAAAGAAAAATATTTCTCTCGGAACAAGACCTTCAACCTGGCTGGGTAGGGCAACATGTATTGCAATTACATTGCATGTAGTATTTGTTTTACCCCCAGGAACAGCTTCCGTTGAAGTAGTATTTTTGTTTGTATAATCAGGAAAAATCATGATTTTTGATGCTTCACAGCAATGTTCTGCATGTTTTTGTGTCATCCAAAGAAAGCTCTATCTGTATAGTTGAGCACCCTTATTATAACGGGTCAGGGGATGCCTGGTCGGGACTTGAGGACAGTGCCCTATGCATGCTGTCCAATATAAAACATGAGGCTAAGACTTAAACCGTTCTGGAAGATTACTTTGGGTTGGTGGCCCTACGCCTCCTCAGGCAGGCCGACTAATCTGAGGTTGTTTCTGTGGGATCTACCTTCAGCGTCCTCCACTCGTCTTTCAAGTTGATTGATCATGTTGTGTAGCCATTTGAGTTCCGTGGCAATCAGCCAACCTTTGCAAAGAACCTTCCACTGCACAGCAACATGTCACTGTGCTTGTTGGAACCCTTTATCTGTTTGAGCTAGAAACAAATTTGCTTGTGTTTGAAATCTACAGATCATGCATCAGATGATGGATTATGTGGCAAATGCTGCAAATCCGTAATTATGCGAAAAACGCTGCAACATCAAATAATTCCAGTGGACTTGAGTGAGGGTTACAAGGTGTAAGTGTCACACATGGTCCTTCTTAGGTCACTGCTAGATTGTAAGGATTGCAGTTTATGAACTGCACGTAACAAAGTGATCTATGTGTTTCTAGCTTTTACCCACTTACCTATCCACATAAAATATAAATGTAATTTGCATGTTACATAATGTGATTTGCAAGAGAAAAATTAACCGTCTATGCTACTTTGAGTCAAAACTGTGACTAGACATAATGCAGATATCTCAAGGACACGCATTAATCACCATAGTTATCTTACCATCATTATTATCCTTCCTTCTGATTTATTGGGCACACAAAGAACTCTGCTGCAGGTGCCTTACCCCATAGGATATTTTAAAATGTGGAAATGTACGGTCCCTTTTCTCCTTGTTGCTAATTTTGTTTAGGCATAGTTTTTAAAACAAAATGAAAGTTGACTGCTTTTCATAACTCCGCAACTCGTGACCCCACCCCCTTTTCATAGCAATACATTGACACGTGCCTCCATCCCCCCTCCCAATTTATGGGTTCCTTGAGTAAAGTTTTTCCAATTCGAGCATTGCCATAAGGTTCCCCCACAGGGCAGTAGCAAGGCTAGAATAGCTTTTCAAGCCTGCCTCGCGTCTGCACTGTGATTTTTCCCAGAATGCTCAACACCAGAAGCCCAGAAGAAATCAGCAGAAAGAATGTAGAAAAATGTCCACCCTACAGTTCTTCCAGAATCAGTATGCTGGGAAGCTGGAAGATAAACATTTATTGCACATAGAGATGGGCGAACCAACAAATTAACAGGAAGAGCCGAGCCAGAGCCAAGCAGAGTCTGGCTTGGCTCTATGAGCCTGTGTACGAGCGAGCCCTAGAAAGGTTTGGGAGTAAATCATGCAACAAAATTCATGTTAGAATGTGATAAGATCTCTTCCAAATTTAAAGAAGTGTATTTAGCAGGTAGAAACATTTCACCTTAGTACATCAGATTCTACCACTGCATTGATTAAAAGTGATGTTTTTTTAAACATGAACTTGTAAACATTCCCACACCTGCCCCAGCTACTGTGGCATTAGTAAACTAAAAAAAAGTCAGTTGTCATGTATGCCCAGGGGTGTGGAATTCCTGTAGTCCGACGCCCAGGACATATTTTTTGGGGTCAAGGACAACAAGTTTTCATATTTATTTTGTCTTCGGGACAAGTAGGCCCAACCACCTGCAGCACAAATCTTTTGGCTGCCAGTTTACCGTATCACATTATAGATCAGGGAAGGACATTGTCTATAGTAAAGGTAACATTTGTGTCCATATGCCAATGCTGTTTGAACTTGTATTTATGATTCATTAATGCAAAGCCTTTAGTATTAGGGTGAGTGCGTGCTGAGGACATGTAAGTTCGGACAGCACTACTGATAGTAGTTTCAGTATAAAAATGTGTACATGTTTGCAAAGTTGAATAATATGAGGCTACTTATAATGCTCCCAGAATGCTCTCTGATTAAATGCATATATTTGCAGAAACTTGAAAGCAATATTGAGGATTCTGAGATTTCAAAATCAAAACGTTCATTAAAAAAATGCAATGAGGGAAAGAAAAACTTTTGCTAAGCTGCTGTGAACTTTTAGGTAGCATTTCTTTGAAGCATCATTTAGTGTAATGTGTTGATGCGTGCTAGTATTTCTAACAAGCATTTGCAATGCAATGGGTCTCGTGTTTGCTCATGTTAGAGCTGATAGCGTTGTAAACTCCTAACCCGACTTTTCACCTATCGGGCAAAAGTGCATATATATACGTAACCTGAAAAAGTGCAATTAACTATGTAAAGCGCTCGACTTCTGCCAAGCGAGATCGCGCTCGTAAATTAGTGAAAAAGAAGTCCACGAGCCCAATGGAAAACAGCGAGCCTCGCATGTTTTCTGTACTGGGTCGCTGCGCTTGAGGAGGGCTAGCCACCGGAAAAGGCATGATGTATGCGTGCCTTCGACTAATGAAAACAAGCAGATTTTATTAGGCAAGCCCACGAACCAATAAAAAACACTGACGTGATGTTGACAGGGCTCCGATCCCTTTTCTGAACACTAAAGAGTCTTGCTGCGATTCTCATGCACGAGCGCATGCAACGCAGGCTCGACCCTAAAAACTATACCCATATTGGAAAAATCTGTGTGACCAACTCCAGAGGCTGGGCCCAAGAGCAACAGTACAATACCCCTGCCCATTCTTGCTTCTGAATGCTAGCTGATTTAGAAATGGGCAAGTTAAAAGGGAGAGTCTGTGCATGAGCTGAGCAAGTTATTCATGCAAGAAAATATGAGGTTGCAGTGTGGGCCACAGGCAGAAGCAATATGCAAGTCAATTGTTATGTGCACCCTAAATATGGCCTAGATTTTTTATTATACCTGGAACAGTATTATAATCAATTACTTCACTAAAAATTGTTATATGCACACCACAATGCAGAGCCCCAAATGTTTTCTTAGGGTCCAATTGTAGAATTCCAGTGCAGCTATTACCTTTTTGTTTCACTACCCTACACGTACTTTGACTTTAGCTTATTCTTGAAAGTATTTTTTTTTTATTCACTTCTTTCTTCCCGTTCTGTCTTTCTCTCTTGCTCTGGTTCATGGTCGGTGGTGAAATATGAGCCATAGTCTCTAAAAATGAGTGCTGATGCACATCACAGAAACATTGAGTGGTGGGTACAGCTGAGTAAGCATACCTCAGAGAGCACAGTTCGCTAAAGGAATAACATATACATGGGAAATGTACTGCATATGGACTAGTACTCCTAGTGAAGTGGACTGGCGGCTGAGTTACTTTGTTCAGTACCTCAGTAAAGGAAGTTTTAAACTGACAAAAGCCAACATTGCTTAACGATAAGATTACTAAAGCATGAGTATGTGTAAATCAGGAGTGTTGGCATACGGTACTTCTTGTCCTTTGGCTTCACAATCTCTGCAAGCATCCTGGCTGGTTGCTCTACATGGCAAGGATGGCGCTCCCTTTGTGTTCCATGCCTTGGACCCTAATCTGTCTGTCAAGTTTCAGCACTGTTTTCTGCAGTTACTAGAGTCTCCCGCTAGTCAGTGTACCTACCTCACAACTGTAGATGTTCCTAATTCAGCTCTGTGGTTCTAATTAAATCAGTTTTACACAATGGTTACATTTTGAAGTGGCAACACTATGATTCAAACATATCTGCATGCTACACATAATTCTCAGAAGTAGTAGACTTTTAACTCAAACAGCTAAGTGAACAGTTTACCACTCTGTTCAATATTTTCCTTTGTATATTTAGGTGTTTTAAGTACTTAAAAATCCTCCTAATGTTTTATATTTTTTCTTTACTGTCGACCACTTGATTCTTGGATGCAGACGTATTCTTGATATGTTATTTTACTACCTTTTTTAGGACATTTAAGGGCCCGGGCTACACTAATTGGTGCAGAAACACCTGAAGAGCAGGTCCCACAAACAAATGCACAAGAGATTAATTTTGAGTATGTGTTAGTATATAGACCTATGCAGGAGATTTTGTCTTAATAATAAACTTATAGCAGAAGTTTTCAGGGACAATAGTGACCATGGTGGAAATTAGATTGCATCACAATTGCAACCTTTTTTTAGGGCAATAAACACACTACCAGTGATTTCAAGTAGCTGTGAAAGGGGTTTCCACACCTTGACAATGTCTCCCAAACAAAACTATCTTAGTATCATTGCACGTCTTTATTTAGTAATATTCATAGATATCATGGACCCTCTGCTGCCTCCTTGGAATCCATTGCCATGTGTTAACAGATGGCACACTGTTCATTGCCATGTGGATGATAGTCTAGGAAGGTAGATCCTGCTGGCAATCACAACAAAAGATACCATATATATAGCACTTTTTAACGTGATTTTGTTACCCACATGTGAGGAATTCAAATTAGTAAAAGGTCTCACTTTTTTGGTGTGAGTAATTAATGAGTTCCTGTGGCAGTACAACATAGTCTATGATGTCTGAACTAATATAAGTGCTGCTTATCCAGATGCACCTCTCTTTCTTGGGGAATATCATTTGCCATTTTCAGAATACCAAATGCAGTGGGCAACTTGCATTCTTTTTTTTATAAAGGTCAAAGTGCTAAAATTGTCAGTATCTAATGGTGGTATATTTGGTAGGTTAATACATTTCATGGTTTTGATATTCACAATTGAAGTTTCCAGCATTTTTAATGCAATTCATGACACATGCTTGTTCTTGGTGCCAGGTTTAGGATGCCTAGGTGTTAGAACTTAATGGCTTGTCTACTGTAGTTAGTTAGGCACCAAACTTCATCTACATTTGGGCTGTTAATTTCTTCAGACAGGGAACTCAAATCACAGGCTTAAGTACTGATCAGCTTTTATTTGTTACATTTTGCAATGTTCTTAAATGTACTCATAATATGCGTGCTAAGCATATATGTGAGGTTTTAAGATCTGATGTCACATCTTGTGATATCACTTACTTTGAGGGTTGATGCCACTTCCTGTAATGCTACACGCAATGTCATGTGCCATGATGCCACTTGCAAACTACCTAACTTGGTTAGTCCCCCTACTTCTTTTTTTTAGGACTTGTGCCCTAGCTAGATTGTTAGGCTTAATCTAAGACGTCATGTCTTTATTAATGTAACATATATCCGGTTGATGAAGAGAAAATGGGTGTGTTTAAAATGGTCTACATAAACCACAATTTCCTTTCGGGGTAATAGTTGGTCTATAGCTACCCTGTCGTTCTGATCCAACGATCAAGGTGTGAAAGCAAAGTTTACAGAGTCTGCCCTAGTGTTTTTCCTTCAAATTATTAGTCTACTTCAACAAAATAGCAAGCCTCACTCATTTGGAAGAGCCACTGAAGGTCTGCTCTTCAGCTAAATGGTTTGACGTTTGCTGAAATGTGGCTTCCCGTAATAAGGTATTGGTACACCTTACACATGTCAATATTTTTTAATACTTGTTTGCTGCATGCATTCCGGTTTTAGGGGCCACGTAGAGCATTAAGGGAAGTAGATGTAGAGAAATCAGGATTGAATCAGTTCGATTTGGAGTAGGACATCGCTGAAGAAAACCAGAGAGCATTTTGATCAATAGGAAGGAGACTTTGTAAAGAAGCACTTCGATAGCACCATATTCTGCTTTTCTTATAATATTAGTATGCATTCTAACATAGATGCTTCCTTTAAAGTACTGTAAATCGTATACACCTACGAAATGGTACACAGGACCTGGGACTTATGCCTTAAACATGGAAATAAATATGTGGATGGCAGATTAATTTTTCACAACAGTGTTACACAGGCATCTTAAAGATCACATCCCACTCCTACGTTTATTGTGGCCTTACTTCTTAATTCAGTTGCATTTTATTTTAAGTCCTGCTGTTCAGAATTCCTTCGTATCTGTATTTTAAATAATTAAAACATGTTTTTGTGCATTTCAGGGAATAAATCACAAAGGGAGGAGCTGGACTCCATTCTCTTTCTGTTTGAAGTAAGTAAGATTTCCTCGTGATTATATGCCTACCTACTAAAAGGAACTAAAATGGTTGAATGTTATGCCAGCAAAATACAAAATCTCCAAGACAAAGGTTACCTTCAGAAATGGCTTAGTTGGAAAGTCTTTTTTGACATCCAGGCATTTAGGTGTCTGAGCTCTGTACAGGAATGCGCAAAATGTGTGCGTGTACATGTATACATATACATATATATTGTGTTTTTAGTTTGTCATTTTAAATTTAATTTTATTAAAAATTATAAAGTATACAATAATCACAGCTCATTTAAGACAGCAGGGAGAATAGTTGTATAAATGGCACGTTTGCGGATAGTCTGTGATCTTAGAGTCTGTTAGTTCAAACTTTTTGGGTGTTAGGGTGGATCCATTAACATTCCACGTGAATTGGTTTACTCTTTTCACTTCGCTAATAAGCCCCACAGTCTATTTTTATCCCCATATACAGCATTTTCTTGTAGACATGCTTACTCTTTATTTTAGACATGCTTACTCTTTATTAATTCTGAAATATTAAGAAAAGCAAGTATGTTTGCTATTATTCTATCCTCAAGCTTGCCTTACGGTAATTGGGTGAAAAAATAGTTGGAATTGCTCTGTAAGTGTTACTCGGAACTGAATAACAAGCCAGATATTTCAGTTCCTCCATTTTAAAATATTTTTTAAGTTTCAACATTGTAAGCAGTAAAACATACTTTAACAGTGTAAACAGTAAAACGTTTTGTAAAAAAACAAAAAAGAAAAAAATATTTTTATTGCAAGTAAAACATACAAAAATGCCATGACAAATGATACATCACAATGAAGCACTCAGTCACAATCCTATAGTAAAGCAATCTCTTCAGCATTGTGAGTCCCCATTCCACCAAACCCCCCTCAAACATCTCACCCGCCATTGTTAAAACCAGAACCAGCCATGCATCTCGACCAACAGTGTCAGTGGAGGCGCATCTGCCCCCTTGGTGGTCACTCCATTTCCTCCCTATCTTGGATCATTTAATTGGGCAGCCCATACCTTCGTAGACAACCTTCTTTGCTAACATACACCAATTCATATCATGCTCTCAGTCTCTTAGCTGTGGTACCCGATCCGCCCTCCACAATCTCGCAATGTTGTGCTTGTCCACCATCAGTCAATATGTCACCCAAACACGATCTATGCAGTTAAGGTCAGTGGGGTCCCAAATATACAAAAGGCACCGTTTTGCATAAGCGCCTATAATGCTCCCACAAATCGTATTAATAAAAGTTATTACTGATTGCCAATATTGTTGAATTTGTGGGCAGCTCCAGGTCATGTGAAAAAATGCTCCCTCTTTGCTACATCCCATGTGACACAGTGTAAACAGTAAAACTAATCTTTCTTGTACTAATAGTAAAATATTTGAATCAGGGGCATGTCTGCACGTAACATATAACAATAGAATACTAAACTTGCTGTGAGACCGGATGCAAATTCTCAGTTTCTAGTGCCCTTGTGCCCAGTGCTTACCATCCCAATGATCTTGAGGGATCCACAAATGGATGAGACTAATTAAAACTGTCAGTTGCGTCGATATAGTGGGCATTGTCCTTTGGTGGAGTGGCTGTGCAGCATTACCTTACCTAGCATATTTTGTGTAACCCACCATGTTGGGTGTTGTATTTATATTGTTGTTTCTCAGTGACACATGCTCAACTTCATGATTTATGTGCACTGTCCTGAGTTTCTTGATAGTCTGCCATGAACCCTCCTGCTAACTTCATGAGTGTTGTGTCAAACCCTGTCACTTGGTTGTTGCTGCCCACTTGTGTTTTATATGATGCAGGGGCAGCATGTTCCTCCTCCCCCATTTAAAAAGTTTTTCTCCATTGCATTATCTGTGGTGGTGTCTCTGTTTTACATTGCATGACCATTTGCCTCTTGGCCTGTAATAGGGACAAGTCTGCAAGCTTGTCTTGGCACAGGTCATGTGTCCTGGTAAGCACATCTTTGGTGACAGTCAGTTTGCGGGTTAGGCGTGCTATCTTCTGAACAACCTCCTCCTATTACTTCAGTTTGCAGTCACAGTTCCAAAACGTGCTTAGTGTCCGAGTTGACAGTTTGCTCAATGGGGTACTGATCTAGTACCTCTGGAAAATATTGTGGAGTTTGTGGGGAAATTAGTATAATGATGCAGTACATTAAGTTGGATCAATTTGAGGCCAGAATTTGTAGATACCACTTTTAGAGTACTCTATAAGCACCCTACAGCCATATATGCCTTTACTAGTCCATTAGGTCATCATCCCTGATTTGCCTATCACACTGCCTCATTGGTTGTAAGGTCACCCCTCTCATGTGTCGAGGCTAAGTAAAGCTGGGATACTGCCCATCTGCCTGTGCTCAACTAAAGCATACGTATCATTATTTTGTGTGTCTTAGGTTCCTTCATCCCTTTGGGCCATATTTATTTGTACGGACCATGCTGCCATATTCCAATAATTATCCTCCCAGTGTGGGGATAACTCCTGTAGTGTGTGAACTGTATGTAGGGATCCTCCATCATATAGATGATCAGTACTCTTGCTTCTTATCCCTTAGTTTTATTTATATGCCATTTTCATGTAGGTTTTCTGCAGTTTTGTGTTCTGTTTAGCAGTACCAGCAGATGCTGACCTCTTAACACACACATTCTTGAAAAGTGTATTATTCAAGTATTGTCAAACAGCTGTTGCATTTGTTGTACCACCTTGTCCCCTTGATCAGCAAGCCATATCTCCACCCACTAAAGTTGTTCCTAGACTTCCCTCCATGCTTGGCAGTTTGTTTGTTGCAGGAGGCTCAGTGCACCCTACCTATCCCAATATTATGTACTTTAATGTAATATTAACATGCAAAAACCAGTGATCCAGTAGACAAAGTGAGATTGTGCTAAATAAGTATAATAAGCACTTGAGCACCACCATTTTGGTGATAGATATCTTGACCACAGCTCTGAGGAGGAGTTTGCTCTAGAAGGATGCCAATTCTTTGGTTTTCAAGCCTTTTTCCCCCTAAGCTCCCTGCAGGCAAGGCGTCAGCCTAGTGGTATATCTGCATGCCTAAATATTTAAATAGTTTTGTTTTCTTTGTCAGACAGTGCAGGAAGAATAATCAGGACCAACTCCTTTGGTGGTTTCGATGGGAATAAACATGTTCGTAGCTTGTGTGGCTGCAGATTCACATGCTCTGCATACCTCTGCCATCTAGTGTTGGGCTGTCACAAATTACATCACCATAAATAGAGAGAAGTCCCATCTCTAACCCTAATAGATCTAGCCCTTCCTGGGCTCGTTGTTAAATCCTGTTACAGGGAAAGCCTATCTCAACCAGCAGAGGAGGATGGCATTTCAGCATCTGCATCCTCTTTTTCAATCTACTTGTCTGCTAACTATAAGAACTGCAGTGCAGCTCTTGGGCATGATGACTTCCTGCTTAGTGGATGTCCCGCACACCAGATTAAACATATGCCCATTCCAACAGTATCTCATGATGCAATGGTCACAAGTTGAGGGTCAGCAGAAAGATCTACTGCTGGGAAAGGCTAGCACTTGGCGCTCTCTGCAATAATGGAGCAGCACAAACCTGTTACTCTGCAGCCCTTTCTTGGACACTTTTCCACAGGTGACAATTACCAACAACACATCGCTGACTGGATGGGGTGCACATCTCTGCAACACAACTGTGCAAACTATTTGGACCCCTTGCCACCAGGGTAGACTCTTCAGCATTTGCCTGGCTCTAAAAGCCCTTCTACCAGCTTGCTCGGGGCAAAGTGATCCTCCTAAAGACGGACAGCATGACAGCCATGTATTACTTATAGAACTAGTTGAAAACCCACTATGGCCTCTCAGATGTATGTGCTACCATGGAGATCTAGCATTAGGGAATCCACAACAATATCCATCTTTTAAGTGATGGGCAACAAGCCAATGAGTGTGAACTTCACCCAAAGTCCTCCGAAGGTATTTTGAGGAGTGGGAAACACTTGTTTTCCTGACTTCAGCCTCAGACCAAACACTCTCCTAATAGCCTCAAGCTGGGTCAACAATTGTCATTGCTTCCCAAGTGGTAAGGAGCACATCATATGTGTATAGCGATATAATGTGCAAATACCATCCAACCCTAATGCCCTTGCATGCTCCTTGACGCTGGATAGTTGATCATAGAGGCTCCATTGCCAGACTAAAGAGCAAAGGGGAATAGGGGTCACTTCTGTTTTCCTCTTTGTATAGGAAAAGACTCTATTTCTTTACTTCTTTTGTCCCTGGCTGGAGTATAATAATTTGATCCACACTGTTATTTTGGTACCAAAGCCCATTTTGCGTAGAACGGAGAGCTGAGGGATTCAAATGCCTTCTCCAGATCCATTGACACCAATGCCAGCTGCTCTACCTCTTGGTATGCCTCTTTGTAACATGAATTAGGCATCTGACCTGTACCATATTTCTATGTGGAATAAAGTCCATCTAGTCTGAGAGCACCAGCTTAGGGATTGGGGGCATTAGCCTGGCTGGCAATACTTTAACCAAGATCTTTCAAACCAGGCTCAGAAGCAATAGAGGCCTATTGGAGGGCACCTTCAGTATTTACCTACCAGGCTTGGGCAGCGTAACTATGTTAGGCTTCCTATTCGTTGGTGGAAAGTCTCTGCATGTCTTGCATAGACCAAGAAGGAGTGCTTTTATCAAGGACGCATGCCCAGCTCCTTAGCTAACCAGCGGGCTTCACATCCCTGGCTTCATGGCCAGCAGTATATAGCCCATAGACTCGGTAGACACTGGTGATTGGCCCCAGGAGCTCCTCTTTAAAGGGACCACACAGCAATTCTCGGTGTGGCTTTCGCCTCTCCTCTTGCAGCCTTCTGCTTCAAGCGTTGATTTCACACACAGCTTTGGCTGGGAACGCCGCCTCCTTTAGGCATTTTGCTGAGTCGCACTCATTGCCATGCAGTAGCTCAGTTATGTGTTTTATGCACACCCGGGGGCTGTATTTTTCCCTGCTCGGCAGAGGCCACTCTGCGAGCTGCATGTGTATTCGGCAGGTGCAGCTGCTCCGTTTAGTAAGTTGTGGTCTCATATGTGTTGCACCCATTCAGATTATAGTAGGATTCTACATGGACTGACTGGAGCATTGGAGTTACGTAGCTACTCTGTCATCTTGCGTGGCCAACCGCCCACTATCACCCCCAAAATACCCTTTCACTTCTTTCTTAAATCCTTGGTGGTTGAATTTCAGTTTTGAAGCAACCAGAGAATAACAGTTGCCCACCTCTACCGGCTGAGGTAACACATCTAGACAGCTCAAAGCTGCCGGTAGGCAATTTTGCTTTCTCTGTTCTCACTTTAAAGTTGAGTTCTGCCTTTATGTTTTGTCAATTGTATGAACTGTACTTAATTTGAGGTATTTAAGAAATATTGGCTGTAGCTTTTGGAAGCTATGACTCGCTAGCACTAGGACAGGTATACTTTTAAATACAAATTGAGGCCAGTAGGCGCAGGGGAGATGGTTCATAGCAGGTTTTCAAAATGGGTTAGGGAATAATTCACTCTGAGGTTAGGTGAGGCAGAAGTTGCCTTTGGGAGCAGGGTATGTGTGCACAGTGCTATGCTGTGCTGGGAGTAGTCTGAATGCCTGAATTGTGTGGTGGTATCTTCTGTGTCTTTAGCCTTTATAGCTGATTAGGATTAGACTGTACATCTGCGATCACTTAAAAATAAAAATCCTTAACTAGTGCTGAGTTTGTGGATGCACTTTCTAGGTGGTGATGGTGGGTACATTGGCGTGCTTGTCTTTAAAGTTTCCATTCGTGTGCATTTATTAGGGCTTTGGGTGTTTGCACTCACTGCAGACATCAGGTGACGTAGCCTCATAATTGACTTCAGTTTGTGTACTCTTGTTCTGCCTGCTTTGTGTGTGTAGGGTGTTGTAGTGGTTTTCATTTCACTGTCCCTACAGGTTTCCCTTTGTTTTCTGTGGCTCTTATTTAGTTCTCGACAGTTTTATCATGTCTGGATTAGGACTTCAGAGTCGGTTTGATGAGCAGGGCCTTCTTGATAGACGTTGTCATTTGTTTTCCCGGGGTAGATACATGCCTTAATTGTGTTTTGTATCTTAATTGTCTAAAGTGCCTCCCTTTTGGCTTGCATTAAAATAATTATTTATGTGGAAAGAGACACCTGCAAGAACGCATTTTCACATTCAATGTCTGGCATAGTGGCCATTGCCCATAATCTCGTCCTGGTGCAGGTGGTGTGAACCTCTTTTGGTGTAACCTATGTTATGCACCTCAAAGTGTTGTAAAGAGTAGGCAGCGATAATATTGTGCATTACAGGAGTATGCAATACACGTTTCCAATTCTATTAACACTTTAAAAAAACAGAGAGACCAATTTACTTTTCAGCAAAGGTCAGTTAACTAACTAGTAGATGCCAGTGTTTAAGTATGTTGTTTGCCACTCTAATACTGCTTCTTCAGTTTGTTGGAGGTGTATCTGGCAGGATTTCAGAGGATTCCTTCCGTTGCGGGTGCAGTGATGTATTGTGGGTGTTTTTCCAGCTTCTGGATGCAGTACAGGAAATCAGAAATTGAAAGTTAAGCAGCAGTCAGACTAGACCCGTTTTCATATTTTATTGGTCCTTAACCTTTTGACTTCTGCAGGCCCCTACTTAATCATTACTGACATCCGGGGCCCCCACTGAGTTAGTACTGGAAGCCAGGGACCCCGGTTTAAGCACTTCTGATGATTTGAACCTCGTAACAATACATTAAAATATAGAAACAATCATTCATCAATCACATAGACAAATGGTGAAACATTTTATTTAATTCACAAACCAATATTTAAAAAAAACTAAAATATCATATTAATGGGAACATTGTGGCTTTCCTAACTTCAACTGAGCCACTCATCGTCCATGCTATATTCTGTTTGATGCTTTTGCACTGCTCCCACAAATACGTCCAAAAGACATCTCTTAATTTTTTTGCCTCCAGTTTCATATGTCTCAATACTTTAAAATGTTCAATCTTACATTTTGTTTCCTCAGTTATATACATATCAATAATGTTTTACTATTACTATATTTTCTAAGCAGTCACAAAACCATGTAAAGGTGTCGCAGACCCTCAGGGATCCCAGCACCACAGGTTAAGAAACAAAACCACTGTTTTAATGTATGTTGTATTTTTTCATAGCATTATTTTTTTTCACAGTGTACAGTGCTATTGTTGAATTAGTCTTTGATTGGTGCTACCTGATACGTGGGAGTTTCCGCATTCTGTTATGATCTACGGTTATCTAAAGTGATGGTGGAAACACCATTGAGCCTCATTATTATAGAAAATAAGAGGCTCCTCTCTCCAGAAGTTTCTAAAGCTTTTTTTTTTTTTTTTTTTTTGTCCACTCCTAGCCTTCTGGCACCTGGATGGCTTATGCGATTGGATAATTTTTTCAGTACTTTTTACATAGCGGGTCTAGAACATTTATTTCATTGATGCCAATCCTATGTGGAACCTTTTAGAATTAACATAGAGACATTTACTTAGTTTGCCGTCGTTTTCTCCCTTGGGCTTATGGTAGACTGTCCTTGCAGTTTCTAAATGTGGAATTCATGCCCTTCCAGAAACACATCTGAATTCTGTGCTCTTCCATATTTTCTCGCATTATCTGGTTGTGGGGAGGGGTGGGGGCTGGCAGTCCCCTAAACTTACCCTTACAATGGGTAACTTGGAAAAGAATTACAAAACCAGAATTATCTGGGTGACTGGAATTGTGCATATCTGTGGTATTTACCACAAAATTACGACTTTGCCTCTGTTTCCACATAGTCCACTTCTGCTGCATTATGAAAATTGAATCAAGTAGTCCTTCACTCAATGTTCCTGGGGTTAGTTGGTCATGCATCTTGAAACTTATTTGAAATCCAAGTGCAAAAGCCTTACATCTTGGATAAGAAGTAAACCTCACTCCTTGAAGGTTGGTATTGCATTAGCCTGGTCAGGAAGGTTATTCTGCACCCTCCATCCTTCAACTCTAACACACCCACCTTAATGCACCACATAACACTGCACTCCCCGGATTCTTATGTCCTGAAGAATGTTAAGGCATGTCTCCTCTGTACACTCATCCTCTTCTCTCCAGCCACTCGAGATCTATTTGCTTAAATCCCTTACTCCTACTTTCATCCAAAAACTATTCAGCTCCCCTTGAGGGGAGACTTCACTTGAACATGGACACATGCTGGATGTCCTTCCCTCCTTACACTTGTTCAGCTAGAGCTCCTATTTTTTTAAACTATTAGTATTTTTCAACCCAGACTTTTTAATCTCACAACATGGATGTAATCTGCAGTCTGTTTCCGCTACGCAGGCCCTCACCACGTCAAGACTCTAGTTTGGAATCACAGACCAGCTCGCCAATAGGTTCGAAGTAATAGAGAAAACGGCTCCTAAACTTGTTCTCAGTCTCGCACATTGCGCCCACATGTCTGAACACATCACAGGTCGACTGGTTCTCAATTCACAAATGCACCTTTTCAAACTCCTCACACACCTACAAGGCACTTCACAACCATGGCCCAGCCTACATCAACAACCATATTCATCTCTCCTCCCTGGCCAGACACCTGATCTTCTACTCTTCTTCTTGCCTGATTCTCCTGCATCTGCTGAGCCAGCCAGAGGCAGAACCTTCTGCCTTGCCCCTGAAGTTTAGGACGAGCTGCACTCCACATCAGAGCCTCCAACTCTGTCCTTGAATTCAAGAGTAACTGAAGATCTGACTCTTTTACTAGGGCCCCAGTCAGACAAGTACCTCCTTTCACATGTGCCAGGATACTTGCTGGGTGATATGCCTGCACTCCAAATATCAGTCACATATATAACAGAATATGAGTAATCTTGTCACTTTGTGTCATTTTAAAGCTCACATTTCCTTAATGAGTGCAAAAGATAAAAATAGATATACAATAGGTAAACATACTAAAGTTTTAGGGTTCTCACACAATCAAGTCAGGTCTTTGAAACACTAATAATACATGTTCATTAACCCCTGAGATCCCTGGGCACGAAAGGGTACTCATGCCCCACAGCTCACTTTTCTTAATGTAGCACAAACACATGCATTTGTTTTAGTAGTTCATCACTATTATCAGTTTGACTTACAAGTATAATGCATTGTTCAGAAGAGTGCGTAGCTTTTTAAAGCAGTGTTTGCATTCAGGATTTGTTTAAAAAAAATGCATGGATTTGTAAAAATACAAGCTTGTGCATCGCTTCAAACATTCCACGTTAGTTATAAACATGTGTACATGATATAAAGATGAGATGTAGGTTCTACTCCTCAAAAAACTATACAGCTAGTCTATACTCCACAACAGCCTCCGATGGCAGCCAACACGCATAAAATACCTGAGGATCTAGAGAGCTCATCCAGATACGATAAATGGACAACAAATTCCAAAATGAAAGGTCTATTACGGAATTGACATTTAAATTTATAACACTGTGGTATAATATTGAAGCTATAAACAGGAGTATTACCCCTATTTTAAATGTATTTATGTGTCTATTTCCTGTTAGATTTTGTCAAGACTTCTTTCAGCCCGTAGACATGACCATAACTGTTTTTTTGTTGCCCTCAAAGGTAACCAGAATAGCCCTCGCCAGGTTACGATTAAAATAGCAGTTAGGCAGCCGTAATGTTGACAACTATATTATACATCATACTTTTTTATTCTTCAGGGTGAACGTTGGTTCTTTGAAGTGAAGGCTGCCTCTCACGAGTGGTTCCTTATTGAAAAAAATCTTGCATTTCTGTACTAGCTGTTTGCCACTCATCACCGAGGTTAAACATTACAGCACTATTATTGCTGTCACCATACATGTCCTGTCATAACTAAACAGAAAAAATAACGCTAAAAATTCCAAATTCGGTGTCATGTGATGGCACATTATTGAACTCAAAATGAACGGTAAAACACTCTTTTGGAAGAATTGGGTAACTAAAAAGTATCTCAGTGAAATGTGATCTGGTGCATCCCAATTGTCCCCTCAGTTTTATTGAAATACAGCACCCGGTTAACCCTCGAAATATTGACCTTTAAGCATTCCGTGGTTTAAAAAGTTTAGTCTCCATATTGAGTTGATTAACCACCCCAGAGGGTCCACAGCTTGGGACATCGAGGATCCAAAATATACAAGCATTACAATGAAATTGGTCTAGCATTTGTGAAAGTTGGAGCTCTTGGCTTTGAAAATGGCATTTTTAAAAAACTTTTGTTTTTTGTATGCAATAGAATGACGATATTTGCTTAGCGCTTTTGCCATTCATATGACCTTGCGGCGCGGAAGAACCAGAAAATGGGAAGTAGGTTATGAATGAGGTTACGTTAATGCTTTTACACTTTTAATATGCTGGCTGAAAAAAAACCTGCAACATTTACTGTTCTAATGTCCACGAAGCAGGGAAAGGGTGCACTACCACAGGCTGTCCCTAGTTGTCCCTTGGGACCGCTTTTGGCCACATAACGTAATGCACACTGCAATCTTGAATTCAACACATCCCCAATGACTTTCGGGCGATGTGCTGAAAAATGAAGCACAGCACCCATTTTGTGAAAACATTTACGCTGTGCATTCAGCCCACAGTGGCTTTAAGCCCACAGAAGTATACTAAAAGTATACAAGAGGCTGTACACTTACTCTCGACCTAATAAACCACACTTACCTAATAATTCAAAAGTGAATCTTGGTGTCCAGAAAAAAGGAACGTAGCTCACACTAAGCTGAACATTACCCCTCCTGCTCTTCTAAGACGACCTGTTATTTGGCATAACGTAGACTCTGGTCACTCTGAGTATATTGACCCCCTAACAGATTGTCCAAGTTAGGGTTAGTATCATCTGACAGGTCCTGGTCTTGCAAAGAAGCTTCTAGTAATTTGTATCATTTGATCATTTGATGTGCCAGTGTAAATTGGTTCACCTTATGTGGAAGGAAATTCAATCATATCAAAAATATATTTTGTATTTGTTTGAACATGGACTTCGCAGCCGTTTTCTGTGATATATGTATTGTACACCCTCTATCTGTAATGGAAAGGGTGAACTTCTCATAGCAGAACTACTGTTACAATGGTGGGGAGGGGTGGCGTGGCTTGAGCGTCAAGATGGTGGTCACATTCTTAGAGTGTTTTGGACCTCTCCATCATCTGCTCTGCAATCCACCACCATCACTCTTCCCTAGAACTGTCCCAGATTAGCAACCGGGGATCTACATTTAAAACTTAATCGCCAGCCAACTGCGGCATGTGTAGCATCCTCCCGCGGGCGGCAGCTGGGATCCAGTAGGCTGGCTAAACATGGTGGCATAGGCCTCACAGCCTTCTACAGAGCACTAGCCCGGGACAACAGATATATGCGAGCGCCACAGAGAATGACTGGGTGCACCTGCAGTGGAGCTGAGAGCTCATCCAGGGGTGAGGATTGCTCGGGACCCCCTGGGGCAGCGAGAGGTGGAGCACCAGGGGCCACGTATCCTGTTGTTGCAGAGGGGGATGCGCTTGGCTGCCGTCAGCCTGCTCTTGTCCTGCCAGGAATATTGGTCAGAGCACCAGGGCCTCAGCGACGATTGGAGTGGACCCCCCCCACCACAAGTGGTGGTGCGGGACAGGCGGACTGGCTAGAAGGCACTCAAGGGGGGTCCTGGTGCCCTCACTGCCTCGCCAGACCCGCTCACACCCACCCACCCACATCTGGATCGACGACCTCTCTTTCTGCCTGGCCGCGACGACGTCCTGGGTGATCCAAACTGCAGGTGTGGAGAGCCTGGAACCGGAGGGATGCACCCAGCATCCGACTGAGAGAAGGAGGAGCTGTGGCGAACCAAGAGATGGGAGCACAGGGTGCGGGGGGAGACCGGCTCCCTGCCCGGGCCCTTAAGGTGGAGGGACCGGGCACTTATATGGGGGGGCGCTCACACCTGGTTGACTGTGTTGCTGATGGCCCTCAGGGGACGGTGCAGCGGATGCCAAGGCTGGTGACTGGACCTTGCGGCTGCTTGGTTTGGGAGCAGCCCCCTCCTGATTTGTGCGCCGTGGCCTCCCTCCTGCTGGAAGGTGACTGTGCAGGGGGGGGGTGTTGCTCTTCTGAATCAGCACTGAAAAAACTATACAAACGCCCTCCACACCCTTTGCTCCTCTATTTCCATACTCTGGGGCGAGGAGAGCCCTGCCACACAGGGCCTTTGAGACAACGACGTCTGCCTAATTGGACCCTGGAAGTGGCGGATCTGACCGACCTGGAGAATTGACCCGAACCGGGGCTGGAGGATCGATGGGGACAGGGTGAGGCTGGCTAGGAGTGCGTAGTGGAGGCCTGCGCCGGGAAACGATCTGGGTCCTGCTGGCCGGCCTTGTCTCGATCCACGCCACTAGCCCCCTGAAACTTCTAGGAATTGGTCCTGTCTGACCAAGCTGGAAAGACGTTTGCAACATCCAATCGATGAATCTGTGGACTAGACCCTAACCTATTGGCACCACAACTGTGACCTAATGAGGCCAAGGGCATAGAGTGCGAAAGTCACGCAATGCACGTAGGGGCAAATAACTACCTTCTGAGATCACTGTCACGTTCAATACTAAATCCCTGAACATAGGGAAAGACAGGGCTCCTCAGTCGGCCTCTGCCCAGACCCATATGGACCAATTTACCACTGACAAAACCATAGGGCCACAAGGGGAAGGGGGAGCAAGTAAAACGTGCCCCATCAAACAATCTAACCATGATTTTCCAAGCAATACATTACTCCCAGGCAGCGGTGGAGAACAAAAGGTGAGGTCGGAGTGGACGTGGCGCTACTGCGCCAAGACCTGCACAATGCCACCGCACGGATCGCTGAAATGGGCATATCCACGGTAAAGAACAAAATGAAATTCCTCAAGGCACAGGTGTCAACTCTTCTCTCACGAACCACAGAGCTGCACCGCCGGGCTGAGGATGCTGAAAACCGGCCCCGGCGTAACAATATCTGTATAATTGGCATCCCTGAAATGGAACAATTGCAGTTCATGGTAGACTGGCTTGAGAAATGGATCAAATCATGAATGCCCCCCACCTGGTTCACACTAGAACGTGCCCTTTGGGCCCTGACCCCAAACTGCCGCCGTGCTCGTTGCCAAGGCCGGTGATAATCTGATTCCTCAACTTTCCAGATAGGGACGCTGTCTTTCAAGAGGCACGGAGGCATAATGATCTCCTATGTGAAGGCATTAAGGTGCTTGTCTTTCCGGACTATACCAGTGAAGTCCAACAGCTCCACCACTCCTACCTGACAATGAAGCAAAAGCTCAGAACCCTGGGAATACAATATTGCCTCCAATTTCTATTCCAACATTTACTATAACAAGACCCAATTTTTTTGAAACGCTGGAAATGGCCTGAACGTGGCTTACGGATGAGCGGCCGCTCGACATTACTCCCCTGGGGGTCCTGCATGATCCTGAATCAGTAGATCGGAGTTGCACAGACAGTGGGCCTAGGCTCATGGAAACCAAGAAGCCAGCAGCGCTCGAGATCCATCTCACCGAGTCCTCTGGCCCAGGACTGGGTCTCACACCAGCAGGCTGAAGGGGGCAGGATGGGATGGTGGCTCCCACATCTAGCCTCGGAAATCCAACTATACAGGTCGATATGGAAAGACCGGAGACATGCAGTGATATAGATCTTTCCTAGAACCACGTGATATGGTCTCGGTCTTGGGCTCAGCCCTCACATGGGACACGCAATTACACACACTCTTTACAATTTGTAGGGGTCCACAACGAACAAATGTTTCGCTTTTAGTTTTCCAGTATAAATCAGTTATGAGGGCAACTGATGCTTCTGGCGGGAAGTATGTGCTGGGGTGGGAGTTGGGGGGGGGGGGTGGATGGGTGAAGTTAGGAGTGTCATGTTTTATTGTTGGCTACTGGTTTTTTTTCTAACATTCCTTTTGTTTTAGGCAGTGGCATGGACTATCGGCAGGACTCACATGGTTGACACTTTTTGCTTTCACATCAGCTGGTCCTGGTTTTGCCCCTCTGGTGAGGGTGGGGGAGGTTTTGCCCCTGTGGTGATGGTGGGGGCCCCTCCCCTGTGGTCTGGGAAGTTATCAGAACGGATTCCTATGACTGCTCACACTAAGTTTCTATCATGGAATGTCGATGGACTCCTAGACAAGATAAAGTGTAACATCCACTCAACGACATTAAGCAGATGTCCTGTGTCTCCAAGGACCCGCCTCCTGGGGGACAGATGTCCCTTTTTGGCGTGCAGGGGGTATATTAAGGATATACCATGCGGGTTTCACCCGTGGATCCAGAGGAGTAAGCATCCTCCTGCATTGCTCTTAACCCCTGGTGGTTGACCGAGTAGCGAGAGATAAATAGGGCAGATACCTGGTTCACATCGGTATGCTTGAGGGGCACACAATTAATCTGTTGAGTATCTATGCTCCCTTGCTGCCCTCCACTCCCTCTTGAATGACCTTTCTGGGGTTTTCTTGGACCTTCCACAAGAAACCACAATCATTTGGGGTGATTTTAATGCGGTCCCTAACTCGGACACTGATACTTCTGCCCCTCCATCCACATTGCGGCGTAAAATGGCTCAATGTCTTTCCAGTTGGCTCGCTTCCTTGGGGCTCTGTGATGCCTAGCAAGTCCGGCACCCAAGGCGCCAACAATTCACAAACACCTCGGTAGCACATCACACCCAGTCTCGGATAGACCTAATCTGTATGCCTGCTCCGGACTGCTGTAAGATTGTCTCCATAGAAATCACAGCAAGAGGCATATCTGACCATGCACCTGTGGGCCTGTGTTTGAGTTCTAAATGCACGGGAATGCGGCCCATGTGGTGACTGAACGCGTGGTACCTGCAAGATAAGGACTGTGTCCACTTCCTCCGTGAGAAAGCCCAAGAATACTTCGCCATTAATGAAGGCTCTGTCCTACCCTTTGGGCAGCCAGCAAGGCGGTGATGAAAGGACATTCAAAATATCAGGTCCGCTCCAGAGAATTGGCCAAGCAGGACTATGTCACCCGGCTCGAGGCTCAAGTCCTGCGGCTAGAGACCATGGTGGCACTTGACCCTGAGGCTGCGGCTGACCTGCAGCTCTCTCTAGTGAGGGAAGAGATACATCTTCAAGCTATGGAGGCGGCGAAACATTACTGGCGAGTGTCCACAGCGCGTATTTACGACTGGGGTGACAAGAATGGAAAACTGCTTTACTGGCTGGTCTCACACCGTCATGCCTCCAGAGTTATTACTTACATAAAGACGGAGGAGGGCACAACGCTGACCACTATCCCAGAAGTGGTGAATGCTTTCTCTGACTACTATCAACAACTATATGCTCCTTCCCCAGTCATTGATACAGACTACTCAGCTCTCGATTTCTTGACTAAGCTCCCCTACCCCGGTTGTCCCTTATGGAAAGGCAGATGTTGGATGAGCCCATCACGTTACCTGAAGTCGAATCAGCAGTCTCAGCTGTGGCTGCTGGAAAGATCCCAGATGGCTTTCTAACAGAATACTGTGTGGCTGTTTGAGAGATAGTGCTCCAGAATCTCCTGGCCCTTTACCATGAGGTGGATCGAGTGGGCGCTTTTCCCTCTGAGATGGATACGGCCACCATAGTGGTCTTTCCCAAAACTACTCCCCCCTCACGTTTGTGTACTGATTATCGGCCAGTATCCCTTATTAATGGGGACATTAAGATCTATGCCACCATTCTGCCAGCCTGACATAAACAAGTGCTTCACACTTTAGTCCATCCGGATCAATGTTGCTTTATGCCCACCTGTGTAACGAGACATTGTATTTGTCGCTTCCACGTGGCTCCGGCACACCGTCACTGCCTGCCATCTGAGCTAGCATTGCTGTTCGACTTTGAAAAAGCGTTTGATACAGTGGACTGGAGGTATTTGGGGCTTGTGTTACAGAAGGCTGGGATGGGCTGCGGATTTGCAGACTGGTCCAGGCATTATATAAAAACCCTACAGCAAGGGACCCTTTCGCGAGTGTTCCCTGTTCAGCGCGGAACCCTATAGGGTTGCCCATTATCCCCCCTCCTCTTCACATTAGCGATTGCACCGCTTGCATGAGTATTGAGGGAAGACCCCTTGCAGAGGGGATGGAGATGGGAGGGGGGATGGGAGGACCGAGTGGCCCTGTACACTGATGTCCTCCCTTATTTGAGTAGCCCAGCTGTCAGTGGCCCCAGATGCATTCACATTCTCCAATGCTTTGTGACCGTGTCGGGTTTGCTTATGAACCCAGCTAAATTCACTCTTGTTTTGTTGTCTGCATCCTGAGACTGCTTTGATTGGCAGGACGAAATACCCCTACGTCGATTGAGCTTTAATTATCTATGGATATGGGTATCCTTTCTTCCCGACCTTACATGGTCCTTAGACATTCGAGGAAGTAAGCGATGACCTAACACGATGGCGGTCTCTCCCTCTCAACATTCCGGGACGTTTAGCGTTGTATAAAATGATGGGCCTGCCTCGGTTCCTGTGCATGTTTCAAAACATTCCAATCCCCCTATCTCAAGCCTGGTTTTCAGCCTTCGACAAATCTGCCTCAAAGTTCCTCTGGTACGAAACCAGACACCGTACAACCCATCACTATTGCCAGCCTGAGGCACCTACGATAGAGGTATGGGCACGTCAAGCCCCTTTTTGTACTACCTAGTATCACAACTCATCGCAATATATGACTGGTTCAATAGGGGATGGTCCAACCCGGCGTACCAGCTTGAACTCGCTTCCCTTGGATCCTAGAGCTGCTCTGTGGTTGTCTCCTTCCACATAAAATGGCCCCTGTAACTAAGATGGTCTTTCTTGCGTGGAGAGTGGCTCTGAGACTCACACAAATGGCCCACACCCTTACTCAACTTCGACCACTCTGGCAAGACACATGGCTGCTTGAAACAGCGAGCTTACAAGGGTTCAACAAGTGGGACCTACTGGGCATATCCCACTTAGGAGATATGTGGACAGGTACTCATATGCGGTCCTTTCAGGACCTTTGATTGGAGTACCAACTCTCACACACCCAGTTCTACAAGTACCTGCAACTTCGTCTCGCCCTATGTAATCATCTCACAAATGGGTGGGGACTCACTGCCGAAATACAGCCCACTTGAGGCCAAGCTCCTGATGGGGGCATTGTTGGAGATTAAGAGGGGGGAGGATCCAAAATGTACAAATCCTTGGTGATTAACGCATCAGGGGACCTGACAGTTATAAGGCCAAATGGGAACAGTGGATCGGCCCAATAGAAGAAGATGACTGGTGGGATGCCCTGATGGCCCCTTGACTGATCACCATATCTTCCCTCCTGCGTCTTATACAAATGTATTTTTTTATATGTTTCGTACCTTTTGCCAGTGCGACTACATCAAGCAGTATTCCTACCAAACTCTGCTTGTCCAAGATGTGCAACATCCCCAACTGATTTCTACCATATGACTTGGGCCTATCCGTGTATCCAGAGATAATGGACGCCAATAACCAATTAACTCGCAGAGATATTTGGACATGAAGTCCCGCTATCCCCCTTGGTAATCCTTTTGGGTGTGTTTGAGGGAGTAGGTGGCACCCGAGCTGATCGCACCTTCCTGGGCACCGCCCTGATGGTGGCCAAGAGAGACATTGCATCCCATTGGAAATCTCCTGCACCCCAACTCTGACAAGGTGGCGCCAAGGAGTAGATTGGTGTACAAAGCAGGAACAACCAGTGTACAAGGCCTGGGAGTGCCCCCGTAAGCATGCACAAATTTGGGGGGAAGTGGATGGGCTGGGGCGGTGGTGCTTCCATTGTGGAATCTGAAGGGAGTGAATAGCTGGGATAACAGCTTGATGATACTAGTTAGAATGTATACTTTATATGCCTTCATGTATAATGATCTTTGAAATGCGAACTATCCATGCCGAAAATGTTAAACTCAATAAAGGTTGTTTATCAAAAAAACAAAAACAAAAAAATGGTGGGGAGTTGGAGTTAAGGCAATCTTATGAGAATAGAAAACTTGCAGAACACATCTACCAGGTGGGTTTGGCGCTCTTTTGCAAGGAGCCCATGCAAAAAATGAAAGGCATTGCACAGCAGTACCAGTCAACTTTGGGACAAACTCGGTTTATTTGTAAAAAAAAAATGACTGTAGCATGATGCTTCTGGAATACTTAAATCTTACTCAGACCTACTGTTGCTGCCAGTGGCCACTTCTAGGCAGACACCCACCAAGTCTTTAATGTTCTTTAAGACAGTTTGACCATCATATGCTTCGTACTATAATGACAGTTCTGGTACCTCATTAATGCCCACATTGCTGCCCAAACGTTTACCCAGTATATGAAGCACTTCAGTATTTTTCCCTTTTCCCTCCTTATTTACCTTACTCTTTTACCATATTTAATTGATTTTAGTGATAGTCGTACTTGTGGTTCATGTAATGGTTGAATTCTAACCGCGTTAAGTTATAAGAGGTGTTACTAAAATATTCAGCATAAACCTATATCCGTACTCCTGTAAACTGAGGACCAGCAACGTGCAACGAATAGATCACCTTTGTTTTACTTGTCTATTTCTTCTACTGAAAATATTATAAAAGATGATATAGCATTCATGTTTTTCATGTGTAAATAATCCATTAGAAAAACGATACATTCCAGTTAGTGAGGGACGTGATGGGATTCTGACATTACGTCATAGGAGTGACATAATTTTACATTATCTGGTATTTTTAAAGGCTTTCCCCCTGATTCTTTGAGTTATTTGGAAGACAGCTCTGTACTGCTCTGCTCAGGCAAAAGTAATAAAAGGGTGGTTTGTACGTTGTTCAAGATTCCTGGGGAGTGCAGGTATTTATTGTTTTTTTTCCTTAATACAATAGCACGTGAATTGGAGCCTGACACTGTGCCTAACCTCGATGGATGTGCTGTATGGCCAGGGTTATGCTCCATGCCAGTTATTTAGTGAACCTCACTCCCACATATAACACTGAATCAGATATTCCAGCTGCCCTCTTCATTCGCGAACGAACATTGCCGCAGTCTAAATAAGTTCTCCGAAGTGCGCTGTGATAGCGGTTTGTAGGCGCCCGTTTCTGAACGCTGATTGCTGCAAAGTTGATTTCAGAAGAAAATTTGGAAAAGAGCACATGGTTTCTAAATAACTTTGTGTTAATAATCCACAATACTTATTCAGTTCTATGAAAAGCTTTTGTTGACTTAACTGGCACGGGACGTTTTGACAAGTCTGCAAAGTTTGAAGCTGAGTGGTTTGTTACTGCCACAATGTTATCTTTGTTATGTCGGAACAGGAAGATTAAGGCACTACCAAGATTGGGGAAGTGCGGTAGGCTTGGACACAGTCGCTATATGTTTACATAATCGTGTGGTTTATCCGTTGCGGTTAGTTTATGGCGGTGAAACTCTGCAGACAACGCTGTTTTCATAATTCTACTTTTTAAGTTTATTTTCACTTATTTTCCGACATTCGTGTCAAACATAACAGGTAGACAACCTTCAATCTCTTGCCCACCAGTGGTCAGCCACGTTCGACTCCCATCATGAATTTATCCTCCAGTTATAGTGCATTCCTTGCATGTAATGGTGCTTTTAATGGCATTATTCAGTAGCGCTCTTCATTGCACTCATGCCTCCGACCACAAAATACATTGAACACGCAATTTTGCTGCTATTCTTTCCGAACGCTGTGTTGCTCTGTTAATGAGCGCCAAGCCTTATATTCATGATGCTTCCACCCTTATATTGTATTCGTTTCCGAACCCCAAATTCTGCTTTCAGACAGTCATGTCTGCTTCCCATGTTTTGTATTCCAGCTCTGCATTCGTTTGCCCGTTTCATAGGTATGTTACGCTTGGCTCTGGTTAATCCCAGTTCCGCTACTTTCATTAATGCCCGTGTATGTTTTCTTAACGGGACAAATCCCAGTAAACATAGTTAGGCTGTCATGTAGAGCTGCAGATCGACCAATTCTCCCAGCCTTTGAGTTACTTGTTCCCAGAACTTGCAGGTCCCACTGCACTCCCACCGTATGTGTATATGAGTACCCTCATATGTCCTGAATGTATGGGCCTCACTGCTATTAGTTGGATTTATATTCTTCATCAACTGCGGAGTCCTAGATATGCATTGCACACACTTATGAGTGAGCTTGAGTTTGGCATTTCTGGTATATTTTCAACAGTTTATAAATGTCCTGCCCATGATGGTGTCAGTATAATCTTCACATACATCTGCCACCCAGGCTGCCTTCATGCTATTCGGTTTCTGGCTGACAGTTGGTAAGCATGGATGATATCGTGCTGTAACTACTTTTCTCCCCTCCCAACAGTATTATGTCTTTGTTAACCTTATGTATTTCAGGTTCACTGGGGAAGACAACCAGCTTTCCCTTATTATTCCTGCTATCTTGGCATAGACAAGATAACTAGTCTTTCGCCCCCTCCCCCGTTAGTGCAGAAAGCTGCAAAGCCCAACAGACAGCCCTCTTCATATATGTCCTACAGGTTTCGTGGTCTAGTCGCGGCCCCCCCTTTAAAAAAAAAAAAATACCTTACATCATGAACCTCCGCATAGTCTGAGACAAGGCTGTTCGCCTAGATACATTTGTGATATATGCCATTATGTGATGTGAGCTGCCCCATTCCAAACTTTGAGGATGGTCTGTATTGGTATGGGACTTTGTTTTATCATGCTCTTGTATATTAATAACAGTGCTGTCAATGTTTTGGCGTTATTATCTGTTTTATTGGTTAAGCTATGGGGTCAGATTGTTCCACTTACAGTCAGAACATCACATGATGAAGTTAAGCTTCATGATAGTACACTTTGATATTTGTCACTAGCATTCCTTCTTCCTCCCATGGTAATCTCAGAATCTTCAGTGCTATTCTAGGCCTCCGACCATTCCTATATAAAACCCCCATTAAAACATCCGGCTTACGGAAGCAAGCTTCAGGTACCCTCATCAGCATATGTTGCATGTTGTAGAGGAATGTAGGGATAACTATCATTTTACTTAAGCTATTCACCTCATCAGGGATATAGGGTATACCTTAACCATTTAATTACCTTTGCAGCCCACTAACTAATAAAAGCATTAGCATTACTGTCCTATACCTCCCTGTAATCTTCACTCGTGAATATACCTAAATGTTTGAACAGAGTTGTCTGGATTAGTAAGGGAATCTTGTTCAGTTGGTTGGAATCAACTCACTTCAGTGGATAAAATATTGATTTAGCGAAGTTCAGTTGGAATCCTGACTGTGTTCCCACTTCCTTCAGTGTAATCTCAATTTCTCTACAGTTTCTCACCAGGACTTTCACAGTTATCATACTGTATAATGTCTCACTTACCTGACCTATGTACCAATTTGTGGATGTCTCTTTTGTATTATTTGTGCTAGGGTTTCGATCATTAGTGCAAGTATAATAGAGGGCTCCTCTTTCTCGTACCTCTGTACACTGGCCAAACATCCAATACCATGGATTCTGTCTTAACCTGTGCTTTTGCTTCTTGGTATAGATACATCATCCATTGAACAAGCATGTAACCTAAATGGTAGCTTTCTAGTACTTCGTGCATAAAATGCCGGTCTACCATATCAAACACTTAGGGCATTAGGGCTTGCCATAGCACCTAGGATATTCTGTGTATTTATCTGATCTGTTAATAAAAAGGCTTCCATTATATTTGTGCTCGTACTTTGTTGGCCCACTAAGACTGCGTGATCTGGATGTATTAATTCAGTCTTAGCAAACACTGGGTGTCTGGCCAGGATTTTCCCCAACATTTTATTATCCATGTTAATCATGGAGAGCAGTCCGTAGGCCTCACAGTCCAGTGGGTCTTTGCCGGTTTTGGACAAGACCACTGTTAATGCTTTCCCCGAGTGTTCTTGCAGCCATCCTAATTTAAATGCGTCATTATCCATGTTAAGTAGCAGCGAAATCCACATGGAGTTCGTCGTTACTGAGCTTTTTCCCTTTTCTGAGCCACTGAATGGCACATTTTGTGTCCTCTGCTTCTGTGGGGTTAATAAGTATTTCTCTGACCTCCTCATTGGTTTGGGTAAAACCGCCTTTTTAAAGAACACAAGCTATTTTTTCAGCGCTGGATATTTTCTGTCCACTCTGTACATCAGAGTAACACTCTTTAAACCTGTTGTTTAATTCTCTCGGGTCTTTGAGTGTATTACTTACTACGTTTCTGATGGCAACTATTGTTTTATCTATCTTCTCTTTCCCTATTAATCAGCCATGCTAGCATATGTCCAGTCTTATCTACACGTTCATGTTGTTTCAATATATGTTTTATAATCATGTTTTCTTAGCCTGGATCTTAGTTTCTCCAGGAGCCCTATTTTCCTTTCTCCCTCATCATACTTCTCTTAGCCAACACACATTCTACTTTCCGAATCTCTTCTTCTAGCCTGGTAACCTCATTCACCAGGGTTTTCCACACCCGGTAGATCAAACTCTTACGTTTGCATCTGATAGATACTTTAAACGCCTCTCCAAAAACTCCAGCAGATTCAACTGTTCCTGTGTTATACAAAAATAAATATTTAATGGATTAACTTGTTTCCTTTCTATATGAGTGGTCTAATAATGCTTCAGTTTGAAGTCTCCCCTGAGGTATGTGTGTAACCTGCCTCCCCCAGCACCACTGGTGCATAATTGGATTATGTGTGATCTAAATATTCATACCATTGGTGTTCCTTCAGATGTTCAGCTTGAGTGAAAACCAGGTCTATTTTTGAAAAAGTGCCTTCTGTTGGAGAGTAAAAATTGTACCCACGAGCATAACTGTTGTGTTCTCCATATTTCCTCTAAATATTGTGTTTACAGCCACTGGCAGTGCGGTGGATGAGCGTCCCAATACTCTCTGAGAGGGATTGGAGATGTCAAGCTGCCTGTTCCATACACAATTGAAGTGTCCATAGTATCTTGTGGTGTGCATATGGTGTCAGAAACTTCACCATCTCCTCAAACGTTTGGTGTTTATATTTTGTGCATTCAAGTGTTAAGTAGGAAGGTGCGTCACCCACTTTGTTTCACAGCCTCCACGGGGGTACCTACCATTGAGATCTGTAAAAGTTTGTCAATGGGTAGCAGAACTCCCTGTGCCGCTCATATTGCCACCTCTCTGGCCATTATTTTAAATGCAGAGTACCATAGGTGACCTCCATTTTAATCATAGTTTCTCATGTTCTGATACAGTGATGTATGTCTCCTGCAATATTGCTATCTGTGCTTGTGTGCACTGTAGATATGAACAAATCCTTTGCCTCTCAATTGTTCTTTTATGCCTCACACATTCCAGGAGACAACTGTATTAGATATTCCTTTCATCTATTTGATGTTACCCATGTGAGATGAATAGTAACAAGAAAAAATTGTCTGTGAACACTGTATCTACATGAACTCCCAGCTTAAATCCCATACATGAACTCCCCTCATCCACCCGCCTCCCGTGGGGCTTCACCCAATTTAGCTAGCACAGAAATCATGTTTGTCTTCCTGCACTCTCCATTAAACATGGTAATCCCTGTAGTTGTAACATTGTTAACATATACATTTAGATCTACTTAGTTTTCATGGCTGTAACTCAGTCTGTTACCAGCCAAACTTGCCAAACGTTGACCTTTCAAATTCAACTTTATGACCTTCCCCCCTCACATATATCTCTTAAATTACATAAATCATGAACCATTATCATTATATAGCCCCTTCCATTGACATGTTCATTTGCTAATCAACGAGCACTTATCAATGCATCAAGTATACATTACATGGCACCAACTCACAGTCCATCAATTGTAGTTCATTGCTGCCTGTGGCTTCTTAATAAAAGTGTTGCTTCTCCTTTGTGGGAAACTGGGTTACTGGTTGAGGGGGGTGAACCACTACTCAGGCAGCAACCACAGGGAAAGCTGCCTTTTCAACACGGGCAGAGCCATGTGTGCCATTACTACGCAAGCGGAACCACGCATGTGTGTTAACCAAGCATATGCGTGGTTAAGGCACATGCGTGGTCTGAGGAACAGGAAGGAAGCTCTGTTTGCGACTGGGTAAGTGGGACTAGGGCCGAGTTGGGTGGGGAGTGTTAAGGGCATGGTGGGTTCAGAGGACTCGGGGGGGGGGGGAGGGGCAGTTTTGAGGATGTTTTTTAGGGCTCCTGGTGGGGTTGTTTTTTTTGGCAGGGGGTCAGTTTTGGGGTTTATGGCATGGGGGAGGATTAGTGTTAATTGCAGGATGGGGGTCAGGCCTCAGGGCGGGAAGAAGGGGCAGTTTTCAGGGCAGTTTTAGGGCACTGGGCGGGGGTAGGGGTTGTTTTTTGGCATGGGTTTGGTTTTAGGGCTCAGGGCAGAGGGACGTTAGTGTAGTTTATGCAGGGTGGGGTCAAAAGGCTCAGGGTGGGGGGGAAGGGTCAGTTTTAGGGCTCAGGGCGATGGGTTGGTTATTTTTAGGCAGGGTGTCAGTTTTGGGGTTCAGGGTAGGGTAGTTTTCAGGTCAGGGTGGAGTTGGAGGGCTCAGGGTGGGGGTAATGGGCAGTTTTCAGGGGTGGGGGTCTGTTTTAGGGCTCAGTGTGGGGGGGAGGGCTGTGGTTGGGGAACTTATTGGAAGGGAAGGGGTCGTTTTAAGGGCTATGTGGTTTGCAGAGCTGGGTGTTTTATTTATCACGCTTATTCATTTAGAAAACATGCTTTTACAACAAAACCTGTTGTAAAGGTATGCATGGTAAAGACACAGTTGTGGTTCAGACTGCGTTGTTCAGGCATGCGTGGTTTTGTCATGCTTGGTTGTATTATACAACCCCACAATTGTGGAACACAAACAAACAAATTAACCTGTGCTGAACCCGCTAGTAGCTATGTATTTTATTGGTTTTAGACCATACAATCAAATGTGATTCAACTCCCCCCATTAAGAAGGATCCGTACATATTATTTCCTTGTTTAAGATAAGGCAAGCAATGCATAATAACAGTACAATCATCTCTGCGTTATCCATATAGATATCAATCACACTCTGTTATCGGCAGCATTGTATTTAGTCATCCTTCCATTGGCCCATCAACTTGTGTCTCAGTTTCTGCTTCCATTTCGTGCTGTAATGGAATCTCTGCCCTATCCCACACCATCCTACCTCCCTGTTCCACATCAGCGGAAGTTAGTCTGTCTCACCAACATTTGGCCTACACCCACTTCCTGAGTTTCTACGCCACTGTTTGTGTGTTGGCAGACGAGCTGTCATGCACCTTACAGCTATGCATTTCTTTGCTACAACTAAACCTAGCACCAGTATTTTCTCCACGTGTTTAGTGTGTTTACCCCGTTTCACCAGGCCCAGTAGGCATAGTTGGAACATGGGCGTCAGTGTAAGCTCAGTTAGTTCCTCTAGCACCTAAATCAACAAAGCAGTCATTCTTAACTTAGAGGCAATGTGTAAAGTATTTATGCAGCATTTCAAAAAGTAATACAGTGAAAACACTACACATAACAAATCCAACACCAATTTAGAACAATAGAGTAAAATATAATAAATAGTTTGAGACCAAAATGACAGAAATCCAATCAGTAGAACCATAGTTATGTAATTTCAAAGATTTAGGATAATTATAGTGCATAAAAGCACAAAGTGCAACTTACGGTTACCTGGTCGTGCAAGACTGGGTGAAAGTCACAGGTTGAGGCCGACCATGACACAGTGTGGGCTGAGTACATGGACCAGGTTAGTCCTACTGAAAAAGTTACCTTCTCGAGTCTGGCGTAAAGAATCCCATTTGCAGTGGAGGGGGCCACGAGAGGCAAGGGGAGTGTCACAGATGGTTGTAGCTGTAGCACAAAGAGCAGGCTGGGCCCTGCAGACAGTTGTCGCTGTACCACAAAGATCTTGTTGGTCGCAAAGGGCGTCACCGTAAGGTGTCGATTTCGTACCTCGAATTGCAGAGTTTGCATTGCCGTGGTCTCTGTGGCACAAAGATTCAGGATTACTTGAACTTCACATTGGTGGGCAGCAAGATCTTGGTGCGAACAAGCCCGTTTGCAGTCGCTAAGAGCCCAAAACTTCGGGAATTCTACTTTCTTTGGAAAGGGAGTTAAACTGATGACACACAAAGTTTCCAGGACCTGAGGGGCACCTCTAGGGAATCAGGAACTCACTACAGGAGAGGCCAGCAGGGCTCAGACAGGTTCAGGCAGTAGGTCAGCTTGACAAATGCAGGGAGGCCTCTGGAACTTATGTCCCTGTATCTCAGAACAGGAGGTTAGTCAGCTGACCCTTGTATTTACGTCAGCCTGGGTTGAAGGGTGCAGCTCCAGTCTTCTTTCTCAGAAAGCAAGGCGGCAGACAACAGGGCAGCACAATAACACAGTAGCAGTCCTTCTAGCAGCAGAGCAGTACTTCACTCCTTCTATAGTATTCACAGGTCCAGAAGTATATTGAAATGTTACGTCTGAGGGTCTAATATTTATACTTGGTGCTCACTTTGAAGTAGGAGAATTTTCTGGAAACCTCCACTCCCAGAGGTGCATGGAATTTCCTGCTTCCCTGTCCTGGCCCCAGCTTGTCTGGGTACACAAAATAATAGTGTCAAATACTTTGTAAATGTGATCAGGCAGAGCTTTTGTGATGTGCAAATGTGGTAGGTGACAGCACCACCCCCCTATCAAGTCAGAGATGGCCCATCCTGTCAACAACTATTTTCTCTTGTCTCACTCTCTGGGAGCAATACACAAAGACCAGCTGTCAGCTACACCTAGTCAAGTGACCCAGGATACAGCCTGCCGGCATCAAATGGTCAGACAAGAAAATGCCAACTTTCTTAAAGTGGCATTTTCAGAATTGTGACTTCAAATCCTACTTTATTATTAAAGAGGGTTTTAAATTACAATACTTTAGACATCAGAATCAACATTCCTACTTGCTCCCAATTGAAAGTTTGCATTTATTACATGTAATAAGGTGACCTAATGCTATCCTGTGGGAGAGGTGGACCTTGCAGTAGTGAAAATCAAATTTCAATGTTTTTCACAACCAAGACATTTAAAAATGCCCAACGTCTTAAATACACTTCACCCTGCCCTGTGGGCTGTTTAGGACCTATCCTAGGGGTGACTTGTATTAAAAGGAATTTTCAGACCTGGCTAAAGTATTTTTTGCATTGTCGAAATCGCAGTTTGAACTGGCACACTCAGGCTGTTTTGGCAGGTCTGAGATCTGTTTAAAAGGGCTACTTGAGTGGGTGGCACAATTGGTGCTGCAGGCCCACTAGTAAGATATATTTTACAGGTCCTGGGTACATGCAGAGTCACTTTACCAGGGACTCACAAGTAAAGTAAATGTGCCAGTGGGGTGTAAGCCGATTAAAACATGTTTAACGTAGCTGTGCTCAGTCCTAAAAGACAACAAAAAACTGGTTCAGAAAACTGGAGGGTGAAGTTCAACAACATTGATGTTGATGCTCAGCCGTGGCAGTGGTAATAATGCATAGGGAATTTTAGGTTGCTGGAGTTTTCTCTTTACTTCATGCAGATGTCTTGCTTTTTTTTCTATATAGACACCAAAGTCCTGCAAAAAGATGTTCTGTTTACGTTGTATTTATCTCTTTTTGTTGTGTGGCAGCTGTTAGGATTCTTGTCATATCTCAAAATGCCTGCACCCTGGCCATGCTCATCCATGGGCGAGCACCGCGGTCCTGTCGCCGCAACACTGTGCTGTGCACCTTGTCCACCTCCAGCCCTTCAATCCATGTAAAGTTTGGTAGTAGCTCAGGGATAAACATTTCTAGAGTTCACTGGGTTGAGTTTCTGATCTTTCTAGTACACCTTGGTTTAAAATATTGTTCCATCTTGACCTTTTCTCTGTGTCTGCTAGTTTGTCCTCTAACCATTTCATAAAAGTTTGTTGGCGCACCACCTCCATATGGTCATTGCTGATGTCCTCTAGTGTGGGTAAAACGTGAACCTAACTATAGTTTCCCTGTAACCTTTATTTTTTCAGTACATTTCTGTGTTTTTATTTTTATTTTAGAGTAATACATAAATACCATACGTTAATACAACCACCACTGCACAAAGCCTTTAGCCATGTGTGGCGGAGGTTGACCACAGGGCCTGTCTGACCTGTGGCCAGGCTTTGCAGCCAACTCTCTCTTCATGCACCTGAAGTTGCAGGGTGTGCAATTTGTTTTTTCCCTATTGGGCTTCGGATCCACAGAAACCTGCGGATCCTCAAAGAATCTGCGTCCCTAGGTATCAATATTTTTTCACTTTATTAATTCTGAAACTACTAAACAGATTTGCACCAAATAACAAAAATGAGATCTTTCTGATCCAAGATCTATCTTTCTGCCAAATTTGGTGTAAATCTGTTCAGCGGTCCAGGCTGTAGTCTCGTTCAAAAATTAGAAAGTCCTCATGGACATTGCATGGGGAAAAAGTGTTTTGGGACCCTCTTTTTCTCAGCCCTGCTTGACGAATCACCCCAAAACTTTCCAGACAGCAGCTGAACTAATTAGTGTAAGAGTTTGGAAGTTTTGTGAAGATTTGTCAAACAGCGCCATGTTATTAGCAAAACAAAAAATGCTTCATCTATGGGAAAAGTTGGTTCTAGCTATAACTACCTATTTATATTTTCCCATAGACTGCATATCGAACTCTAATCAGACATTAGCTTTGCTGATGTGATCCACTTTATTTATTTATGTATTTTTTTAGAATTTTATTTAGCAGCTTTTAAGCTACCTCAGATCGCACATGGAGTGGGGAGTGATGCCAAAAGGAAATGGAGTTTTTTTGATGAACTGTGAAAATGAAACCTCAGCACAAGGAGAACAAATTGAGGATCCTTTTGGAGAGCAGATTAAGAGGAGGCAATATTTATCTTAGACATATGTCTGATAGAATGATGGTAGTATAAGACGTTTGGATATTTCTGGAACAACCAACTAGATGTTCGGGTTTGGTGGATGAAAAGTGTGTCTGGTACTAGTTAAGATTTGCATGTGTCCCTCAAATGTGAGAGGCGGTAAAAAGACATAGCAAATTACATGTGATTCAACTTCTCTACGCATCTTCTTAACCTCATAGGCGATTAGTGAGTGGGTTCAAAGATGTCTACCTCAGGCGGCTAACTGGTTGTGCAGGAGAACTTTAGGTATCTTGCTAGGGAACACAGGGCCCTGTGAATTAAGCACACGGTACTGAATTGTGCTCTTCTTATGCCAGTGTAGAATATTCAAGTTAAGTGTGGTGTCTTGTTTTGCTTGCTGTTTTTCATCGTAAATGAACACGGACACTGTGGATCTCTGCACTTGGGAGCTCAGATGGATCCTTTGGTTTTGCTTTCATCTACGTTTAACTATGAAACGTGCTTTGTTTTAACAGCCTCTACTTTAACCATTTTTCTTTGTAAACATATAGGGACATCGGTGATTAAATAAAGTGTAAAAGCCACACACATCTTACAAAGCTCAGCAAGAAACAAGTGTGAAAAATATGCTAACAATTGCTAAATCAGTCCTCTATTTTTAGTTAAACAATTGTTTGTTGAATTGTCCTATTACAATGCTACCACAATGTTTTTAGGGGCTTTCAGCGCCCTTCGTATATTTGTCTGTCTGTATAAACACCGTCGAAGACACCTTCTGCTTTCGAGTGCAGCAGCGGGTGTTCATTTTGACAGAAGATGTTCTGTAAAATCAGCAGCCTTATGGGGTGAAATAAACGTTTAGATTTGACTTGAAACATCGAATCCACTGCTCTACCTTCTTCTTAGATTGCAGGGGGCACATCCTGTTTTAGGATACTTGCAAAACCTGCTTCCTACTTGTTAATCCTGCTTTCGTGGGTGACATGGGTGTCGGAGGTGTAGAAGTTTGAGACTGCCTACACGAGTAGGCCCCCATCTCCACTCCCACTTGGAGGCCAGTAAATAATGAGGCAGCAAACACATGCCCAATGTTCTAAAACACACTGAGGGTTGGGACGAATTGGTAAACCAGCACCTGTGCTTGGTACTCCACAAGCCCACAGGTATCAATATTTGTTCCACACCTGCAGGCTTGGTGATAGTTTAAAATATTCTGCCATGTGCTATCAGTTGTGTCATTTCCATGAATCTGGACATCAATGTACATTCTTGTTTCCAAAATACATATGATCGTTGTTATAATCTTAGGCTTCTTTTATCGATTGCGAAGAGACTTTGTTATTTCACTCTGTTACAAAAATTGGTTCACGTGGAAGAATTTAATGAAAATGCGCCTGTTCTGTACTAATACTAAAGAGGCGTTTATCTAACTAACACATTTAGATTAGCAGAAATATTTATTTGTGTTTTATTTAAACGGAAGATGCGCACTGCAAATCTCATAGCTTTGGTAACACTTTTCCACAGTTTGACTGCATAGTTACACCAGGATGCAACTCAGTAAATAAAGCCATCATGGCTCCCTCAAATTGTTTTTCCTTTCCAGTGGCAGTGGGATCACAGAATGATAATATGACCCTGATAGTCTGATTTGAGTATTTCAAGTGCACATGCTGAGACCAATTTCCCGATTAAACTGAATTAGGTTTCCAGAATACTTTTTACTTCCTGTCTTCCACCGTAGAGAATGCGCTTTTTGCATTTTAAATGTGAATTTAAATATGAATAGATTTTGTGGTAACTATGGCATGGAGAGCACCAGAAAGATCTCTTTTCACTTAAAAATGAATGATCTCCCAATATCTAGCATGGGAAATACATTAATTTAGTAAAATGTTTGTTACTAATTAAAAATCAGATGTGAGTCATCCAGTGGCTGCCAAATGACTCATTCATCTCTTTCACACTGAAAGAGGTGCTTACATGTACTTTGGTTAGTGAGATCAAATAAGCATTTCTGAGACGTGGTAGTCTAGCACAGCGGTTCTCAACCATTTACTTCTGTGGTCCCCACACTAAATCAAAAAAAAAAATCTACTATTTGTACTTCAAATCTGTACAAAAAAATTGCAGCAACCACTAAACATCAAATACACAACTTATGACATTTTATTTAATTCATGAACAAACATATGTGAAAATAAATGTATGAAACATGTAAATTTAAATTTTAATAAGAAGGTTAGAGCTTTCAAAAGTGAATTTTATTTCTGAAAGACGAAGCAATATGCTAAATTCTAGCATATCACTTCGTAATTTTTTGCTCATAATTAATGTTATGTTGGTGCTTCCCCGTGCTGCTTTAATTGAGTCCACCAGTCGTTTATATTAGATTATTCTAGATTCCTTTTGTTCTACTTGCACGTCTCTCATGAATCAAGAGAATACCAACTTCAATTTAGCTTCCATATTCAAAGTCCTTCACATTTACATTTTGAAGCTTTCATTTCTGCTTTTTATCTCTATGTACTTTAATAATATGTTAATATTTAATTTCCTAAGCAGTTGCGGACCCCAAAGTAGGCTTCATGGATACACAAAGGTCTCAGATCACAGGTTAAGAACTACTGGTCTGGCATACATAAAGCATGGTGAGCATTGCTGTGTGTGGCAGCTGTCCACACTACCACTGATTTAAAAACACTCACATGTGCACAACCAACGAGCCAGTTGTTTGGTAGAGTTATGTTAACGTCCTCTAAGTTTTTGTATTGGTTAAGTACTGTGTTCTTTGTGTTGCAGTGTAATGCGACTCGAGGTTCCTTTGGTTGGAGTATCTCTTTATTTTGAGGACAGTTGCGGCTCGCAGAGGTTAGAGGGAGAGGGGCAGGGCACGTGGGGGGGGGGATAATAAACGGAATTTCTTTTTTTTTAAACTTACCGCCGTGCCGCCTGCCCCGCGTCATCTCAGCAGCAGACACAGGCTCCCAGCCTGACCTGTGGCCAACCCTGACGCTGCTCAAAGCAGCGTTAGGATTGGCTGGGAGCACCCAGCCAGGGTGCTCCCAGGCAGACTGGTAGCCTGTGCCTGATCTCTCCAGCCCGGCATCACAGTGCCAGGTTGGAGAGAGCACAGTGTGCATGTGTGTTTGGCCAGCTCGAGACGGCCGACCAAACAGAAATGCGCATTGAGGGGAGTGCACAGTGCACTCCCCTCAGTGCTTGTCATCCCCAGTGCCCTGCCCCTTTAACAATGAAAGGATAATAATCTTAGTTTATTATCCTTTCATTGTTAAAGGATTTGCAGCAGTTGCTGCTTGCGGGGGGCGACACTCCTCCTCCCTAGGGGAGGAGCCACCACTGTTTGAGGAAATTTAAATGTATTCTTTTCAGCAGAAAAATGTAATCTAAATGTATACTTCTCATTGATGTCACTTTAGAAGAGAGGTCACTAATTACATTTGCAATAATTGCACCCTGCAGGCATCCACATTTTACAGTGTGTTGTTTTAGCTACAATCTGCAAGTCATTGCAGCAAGGCTTTTTGACATTCTCTCTCAAACTTGATGAGGGAGATTTTCATTGATCTTTACCTCTGAAACCCATATACATTCTTTATTGGCACGAGTTGTTTTCCTCCTTCTAACCTTTAGTGAGTTTTTCAAAAACAACAAATAATTAAAGTTAAAAACATTGAGCATCCAAAACGGTGCTTCCAAAGGCTGTATTTTGTTTATAAAGCATCAAGCCTGCAAAGACCATGTCCTCCAAAGCATTGAAACATCAAAAGTAGGGAGGAAATTCTACCATGACAGCCATCCCATCAGTGACCACGACACGGTGTCCAACAGTAAGGCAAATAAAGCGCCACCGGGCATTCAACCCGAGGTGCAACACCAACCAGACACCCCAACACATCATCCGTACTTCCTGGTCCCAAATTACCACTCTCATCCGCCTCAGGTGCCACATCATAGTAAAGTAACCAGGGACCTCATAATTTGCTCAATTTGCGGGGACGTACCCTGCTCTTATGCATGACTTGCTCAACGGCCATGTACATATCCATACTGCATTACATTCATACAATGAGTGGACCTCCTGTACACCCCAGTATTTGGTCACATCTCTTTTTGCTGCAATCAAATCCAGATTACAGAACAGGAGTTGATCCCTCAGGACATCAGTCTCTGTCGGGATTCCCAGAATGACGTATTTCGGGTCAAGTGGGACATCTGCCTATAAGATGATCTGGAGTTCCTGGACAACCTCAGTCCAATAAATCTGGATGATAGGACAACTCAAAAGTGTGTGCAAGAAGTTGCTTCTGGCCCCAGTACATCTCAAACACTCTGAGGTTGCCCTCCCCATCCTGTGTAACTTAGCACAGTCATAGTATACCCGATCGAGCCCCATAGACTGTATTAGTCAAAGCCTTGACTTTATTGCAACTATTTTGCATGATTCTTAAACAATTGCTTGTGATAATTATTTTTACCCAAATAGACATTGAAAAGATTGTGCACAACAAAACTGATTTGTAAAGTTTACAAAAATATCTTTGCATTGGAGTAAATAGAAAATCCACACCCCGTGGGACTTTTTTTTTTGAAACAGTGTATAGAACACAAGATTTCTGTCAGTATTTTTGCTAACCGTGTTCTGACACATATACCCCTCAGGGACAGTCTAAAGGTCTACGAAAAACCCTAACTTCTGAGGTGTGATGTTACAAAGAAAAGGGGTTAAATTGCATACATTTGAACCAAACCATGTCTTACTCCCTTTGCTTGCATGTTCTACCTTGTGTTTGCCACGCAGGTAACATTATGAGGATGGAGACATTACACACGCAGAAACTGGCAATCAAAGTGAACAGCTACTCCATATTTTAGCATATGGGCCTTAAAATATAGAATTCATAAACCAAATGAACAATTTTTTTCAAAAATGTGCAAAATACTGCAAAAATGACTGCACTTGCGCCCGTTTTCCGAATTGTAAGTTACATTTAGATAGTGTTTACTTCCCCTGACTAGGTGTTGAAGCACTTTTCAGCGAGTAGCATGCTACTCTGGAACCCAAGATGAGGATGTATTTCAGTGATTATATTCTAAGGCAGTGTCTTTATTGGGGCCGGTGTGTAATGGTGACAGAACATCCACACATTGCTCATTTAATTGTCTTGCTTTATTTATCAAGTTCAGCAAGATTAACCTCTCGGGTGCCTTGGAAGAGGTCACCTCGTCCAAGGCACGGGAACTGGGGGGAGCGCTAGCTCAGCTTCCAGCGCGATCGAAAGAGAAATGCTTTGCATTTTAGGCCATTTCTGCCCCCCCCCGGGGGCAGATCGGCCTACTGTTATTAGGCCGATCTGACCCGGGGGGGCAGAAACCTCTAGGTGCCAGGGCAATTTTTTTTTTGGGTGTTATTTCTTTTTTTTTTTTTTTTTTTTTTAGAGATGGGGAGCGACCCATTAGGCAGCGGTCGCTCCCCTGGGGGGCAAATTGTATTTAGACCATTTCTGCCCCCCTTGGGGGCAGATTGGCTGATTTTAGGTCAATCTGCCCCCTTGGGGGCAGAAACCACTAGGCACCGGGGATTTATTTTTTTTGGCGCCAATGTCACGCAGGGGGAGCGACCCCGTAGGCAAGGGTCGCTCCCGGGCAGGGGTTTGGAGGGGGGGACAAATTTATTTTAGGCTATTTCTGCCCCCCCTGGGGCCAGCTGAGCTAGAGGCCAAAATTCCACAGGTAGGCACTTTGCAAAAAACACCTCTGTTTTCTGTGAAAAAATGTGATGTGTCCATGTTGTGTTTTGGGCCATACAAGTGAGGTACCATTTTTATCGAGAGACTTGGGGGAACGCTGGGTGGAAGGAAATTTGTGGCTCCTCTCAGATTCCAGAACTTTCTGTCACCGAAATGAGAGGAAAAGTGTTTTTTGGGCCAAATTTTGATGCTTGCAAAGGATTCTGGGTAACATAACCTGGTCAGAGCCCCACAAGTCACCCCATCTTGGATTCCCCTGGGTTTCTAGTTTTCAAAAATGCGCTGGTTTACTAGGTTTCCCCAGGTGACGGCTGAGCTAGAGGCCAAAATCCCACAGGTAGGCACAGTTTTCTTTGAAAAAATGTGATGTGTCCACGTTGTGTTTTGGGCCATTTCCTGTAGTGGACGCTATGCCTACCCACACAAGTAAGGTATAATTTTTATCGGGAGGCTTGGGGGAACGCGGGGTGGAAGGAAATTTGTGGCTCCTCTCAGATTCTAGAACTTTCCCTCACCAAAATGTGAGGAAAATGTGTTTTTTTGCCAAATTGTGAAGTTTGCAAAGGATTCTAGGTTTCCATAGGTGCCGGCTGAGCTAGAGGCCAAATTCTACAGGTAGGCACTTTGCAAAAAACACCTCAGTTTTCTTCCAAAAAATGTGATGTGTCCACGTTGCGTTTTGGGGCATTTCCTGTCGCGGGCGCTAGGCCTACCCACACAAGTGAGGTATAATTTTTATCAGGAGACTTGGGGGAACGCTGGGTGGAAGGACATTTGTGGCTCCTCTCTGATTCCAGAACTTTCTGTCACCAAAATGTGAGGAAAATGTGTTAGCCAAAGTTTGAGGTTTGCAAAGGATTCTGGGTAACAGAACCTGGTCAGAGCCCCACAAGTCACCCCATCTTGGATTCCCCATGGTCTTTAGTTTTAAAAAATGCACAGGTTTGGTAGGTTTCCCTAGGTGCCGGCTGAGCTAGAGGCCAAAATCTACAGGTAGGCATTTTGCAAAAAAACACCTGTTTTTTTCAAAAAATGTGATGTGTCCACGTTGCGTTTTGGGGTGTTTCCTGTCGTGGGCGCTAGGCCTACCCACACAAGTGAGGTATCATTTTTATCGGGAGACTTGGGGGAACATAGATTAGCAAAACAAGTGTTATTGCCCCTTGTCTTTCTCTACATTTTTTCCTTCCAAATATAAGAGAGTGTGTAAAAAAGACATCTATTTGAGAAATGGCCTGTAATTCACATGCTAGTATGGTCACCCCGGAATTCAGAGATGTGCAAATAACCACTGCTCCTCAACACCTTATCTTGTGCCCATTTTGGAAATACAAAGGTTTTCTTGATAGCTATTTTTCACTCTTTATATTTCAGCAAATGAATTGCTGTATACCCGGTATAGAATGAAAACGCACAGCAGGGTGCAGCTCATTTATTGGCTCTGGGTACCTAGAGTTCTTGATGAACCTACAAACCCTATATATCCCCGCAACCAGAAGAGTCCAGCAGACGTAACGGTATATTGCTTTCAAAAATCTGACATTGCAGGAAAAAGTTAGAGTAAAACGTAGAGAAAAATTGATGTTTTTTTCACCTCAATTTCAATATTTTTCTTTTTCAGTTGTTATTCTCTGTAGGAAACCCTTGTAGGATCTTCACAAATGACCCCTTGCTGAATTCAGAATTTTGTCTACTTTTCAGAAATGTTTAGTTTTCTGGGATCCAGCATTGGTTTCACGCCCATTTCTGTCACTGACTGGAAGGAGGCTGAAAGCGCATAAAATAGTAAAAATGGGGTATGTCCCAGTAAAATGCCAAAAGTGTGTTGAAAAATGGGGTTTTCTGATTCAAGTCTGCCTGTTCCTGAAAGCTGGGAAGATGGTGGTTTTAGCACCGCAAACCCTTTGTTGATGCCATTTTCAGGGGAAAAACCACAATCCTTCTGCTGCAGCCCTTTTTTCGCATTTAAAAAAACAAAACGATTTTTTTTGCTGTATTTTGGCTAATTTCTTGGTCTCCTTCAGGGGAACCCACAAAGTCTGGGTACCTCTAGAATCCCTAGGATGTTGGAAAAAAAGGACGCAAATTTGGCTTGGCTAGCTTATGTGGACAAAAAGGTATGAGGGCCTAAGCGCGAACTGCCCCAAATAGCCAAAAAAAGGCCTGGCACAGGAGGGGGAAAAGGCCTGGCAGCAAAGGGGTTAATGTCATAAGTATGTGCTTAACAGAACAGATCCGTAGACTGAATCACTGTCTGCAGTACAACACTCTCCAACATGGAACACAGCCAGTCCAGCATTCGATGTACCACAGCATGACAGAAGCATCCTTTCTCGGCTCGGAGCCCAACAATAAAAATACCCAAATACACTGCAGTGACAATTCAGTAACCTACAAGAATGTCATATTATATGTTACCGCAGAATACACGGAAGGCCGCAATAAATGTATAGATTCCTGTCTAATTTAATTACCGCATTTAAATTGTGACCTCATCACTAATCTGGGCCAGGCCAGCCGATAGTGTGACCGCCAGTTTTAACACAACTACTTAAGCAATTAAACAATAGCTAGCTTTTCAGCTTTTTTAAACTACCTTTCTCTAAAATGCAATAATTTACAGATTAGTCGACTTTTATGGCTGTTTATTTGCATTATGCAATGCTGGATTTCTTGACACACGCAGGAATCAGTCTTAATCTAGACTTTAGATGAAAATGTGTGCCATATGTAACTGCAACATAGCTGCCATGGGTTACGTGGCACATTCATGGGAATTAACATCACCTGCCTTCCGAAACACAGGATCCGGAGAACTACCATCTCCCAGATTACAAACCTGAGGCACAGATTATTGTAGATATTGGCAACACACACCAAACCTACGGCACCACCTACAAAACACAAGAGAATGAAAAGGAAGCGTGAGTGGAGACCGCAAAAAATAATGCAACAACGCGAGCTACGGTAATTTTTTCAGCTGTTCGTGAAAGATATGTGCATGTGAGCCTATTTATTAAACATTGACCCACAAAATATATCATAAAATATGGATTTGATGTCAAGAAGCATGGACAGTTTTTAAATGCTTGTGACAACTGCGTATCCAAACCTCACTCCATGTTTGTTAAACAAAAACTAAATGAGAGGCATATGCAAGAATTGCACATGAAATATCGATAACAGTTTACAAATCGTGAACACTGATCCGTACTTTCCTGATCTAAGTATACACAACAGAAAGATAGACAGTCTTACTTCGAATTTAAGGGGATAGACAGTAATGACACATAAGGGAAAAGAAACAAGAAAGGCAAAACAGATTAGGAAGAACATCCAGCACTAGATCACTTCAAAAACTAATCAGAGATTCAAGTAACTCCCCTATATAGAAAACACATAGACCTCATAATTCCTCGGACTATGTGAGACCTTGACCATAGATGATTCATCTGTCAAATAATTAACTCTGGTCTCCGCTCTGAGCTCACTCTTGTTTTTTTCAGTGACGGAAGTAATTCTTTTCACGATTGAGAGAGCCTTCATATTACACACAGATTAAGCAAAATCAATATTTTTCAAGCTCTCCTGTGTCATTCTGAATGACCATGCCTGATGTACAGCGAACCAGAAGACCAATCCATCCAATGTTCTGTTGCTCTCCACCAGTCATAAACTGTCAGGCAATCTGAAAACAAGTGCTTGTGCTGCACATCTCCAGCACTTTGGATTCACCTTTAGACCTAACATGCACCCCCACCTATGTCTAACACACAGTCAAGAACACTTTTAGTTGAATTAATGAAAACTGCACGTCTGGGTTTATATTATTACCTCCCAATAATCTTTATCTGCATTGGACTTCTAAATTTAGCTTCATACCGTCTCCCACTTAGTCAAAGGTTTTTAGTGTGCCTCCCACAATACTGGTACTGAAGATCCTCCTTGGGAATAATAATGCACCACAAAGTTAATCGTGCTGGTAGCTGGCAAGTTGACTTCAGCCACTTAACAATAATATTTAGCCACATAATTACAAGTAAAGCAAGATTAACAATTGTTGTGCTTCAAATAGCAGCACTGCTGCAGCAATTGTTAAGTAAATAACACATGGTGCAAGCTACTATCTCGCTTGTACTATCCAAACTGGATTATGCCAATAGCCTCTACCATGGATCATCTCTATCTGTTATGAAAAAACTACAACGTATCCAGAATTCCGCAGCCAGGCTACTACTACATATAAAGCCGCAAGCCCACATCTCCCCTGCCTTGAGAGCACTACACTGGTTACCCGTTGCCAGAAGATGCAGTTTCAAGCTGCTTTGTATCACCCACAAAGCTATACATGGAACGGGACCGCTTTTTATCAGAAAGAAAATTACCAAATACATCCAACAAAGAACCCTCCGCTCAAGACTGGCACCCCGCCTTAGAACACCACCATACAAGAAAAAGACTATAGGTGGTACATCCTTCTCCGTCCAAGCAGCCAAACTATGGAATTCATTACCCCCAACTATAAGAGCCACAGATAACTTTCTTGTCTTCAGAAAACTACTCAAGAGATGGCTCTTTCCTTCATAACCACCTTTTTCAAACAACTATGAACTGCATATGCCTATGTGGATAAATATTTTTTTTCAGATTATATGTATATTTCTATTTATTTATAGTTTCTTTGGAAAATATGTATTGCTACTATGTCATAATAATAAAATACACACACACTCTTTAAACCTGTCTGACTAAGTATTTTTTACCCATGATTCTAATTATGTATTGTATGTGCATATGTGTGTGTATTCATGTGTGTGTGTGTGTGTGTGTATATATATATATATATATGTATGTATGTATGTGTATATGTTGTTTCTGTGCTTGGCATGTTCGTGGATCATTGCATGGCTCCTGGTTTTGGGTTGTTATACTAGATATCTATGAATTCCTGCTCTCATCTTATCACACTTATCTACTCATCACTCTTCTGTCATGTCTCTATCAAACTATCCTCCATTCTCACTCTGACTCATCCCAAATCCCTTCTACCACTTTCATCTCCTAAATATATCTGCCTAAGCTCTTCCCTCCACCTCCACATCTAACTCACCAAACCTCACTCTACCTCTGTGACCTCCCTCACAACCCTACTAAATTCTCCTGCATTCATCTCACCCTGCTACTATGCTCTCCCTAACCCTTCCACATACTCTTCCCCCTCCGCCCCCCTTTACTCATCCCAAGCCTTTGGGTTGAGTAAATGAAGGATATACTCCCAATTAACACTTCTGGATTTCTTTCCTCCTCCACCCCTCCATTACTCCAGTTAATCTAACTAACAAACTCTCATATCCGCGGCTCAAATTAACTCATAATAATACTAAAACTGTACTCATTATTTAACGATACTAATCCATCACTAATTCTTGTTGGGTTCCGGAGTAGCGTGCTACTCATCGAAAAGCGCTTCGACACCTCGTCAGGGGTAGTAAGCGCTATATAAATACTATTACAATACATTACAATACAATACATGACAATTACCAGTAATTCTCAAAAGAAAGAAAAATGTGTCACCCATGCTGGGGACTCCCCTTATTGGGTGCATATTTCAGTAAAGGTGCAACAAAATTAAACAGAGTAGTCATATCTCATTAACACCAACTGCTGACTTATAAATAATATACTATAGGAAAAGTTCACTCTCCCAGGACTGGTAATAAATGTGCTCTGGCTAAGTAACCTTTAACAGCTGCTAATTAACAGTAATAGGGCTTGGTGAAAAGCGTGACTGTATTGATAAAAAGTAGTGTTTCACTGTGAAAGTCTGTTGTAATTACTTTGTTTTGCATTCGATTTCAAGAAATGCCAGTTTTCGCACTTGCTCTATTAATAGCTGCCTAACTTAACACACTCGCCTGTAGAACAACACGAAGCGTTAGCTAATGAGAAAGTAAGGATGCCTTACTCTAAATTTGCATGAAACTTCCAATTAAACGGTGAATGTGAACGGGATTTGATTATACTCCAGAAAGCATCCACGGTGCCGCAAGGCGGTAGTGTCATGGATTAACCGGTTTTAAAATGCACACAGCGCAGACGCACTGGTTTGTGCCCCTCCCTCGACCTACTATTTTTTTCGCCCTCCACAGAGCCTTTGAGATTGTTTGTCTGCTTCACAACCGCCTTCTTCGAGTCAGTCGCAGTGTTTATTTGTAAAAGAGTACGTGTCTGGGTCCATAGGTTTGCTCAGAACTCCAGAACTGGCTGTAATAGTAAATCATTTATTGTCAGTTAGTCAGGCTCTTGTCCATCCCTTGCTTTGTCACAATTTGCCTCTCTCTCTTCCTCTTACTTTTTTTTTTTCTTCCTATGGGACAAAGTCTGATGAGAAGAAAAATAAGTGTTGGTTCTCAAAAATGAGTGTGGTGGGCCCCACCTGCAACCACTCATTTAAATTAACCACTGGGTAGCCAAGCGTACTCTCTCAGTTACACCACTTTAATCCAACCATTCTCCGCACATTATATCCTAGTCGGAGACCGCTGCCACGGATAGATCCAACAAAGCACTGGCATTCATCACTGTGGAGATGACGTTTTGGATGGCTGAGTAGTTCCTAAAAACTGGCTTGTTTGCACATTCAAGGACCTTGAGAGTTCTGTGGTCAGTGTGTGAAAATCAATTTGAAAAGGTTTTTTTTACTTCTGAAAATATAGATCTTTATTTAATGGATCAGTTAAAAATCAAGCACTCAATGAAATGGAGGTGTAAGTCGCTAATAAATCACATAGGGCCAGATGTAGGAAACACTTTGCGAGTCGCAAACGGCAAAATCTGCCGTTACCGACTCGCAAAATGCATTTCCGAATCGCAAATAGGAAGGGGTGTTCCCTTCCTATTTGCGAGTCGCAGTGGTATGCAACTCCATTTGCGACCGTGTACGCGGTCGCAAATGGAGTCGCAGTTACCATCCACTTCAAGTGGATGGTAACCCACTCGCAAATTGGAACTTTGAGACTGGACCCCAAAACATTTTTTCAGGGCAGGGAGTGGTCCAAAGGACCACTCCCTGCCCTGAAAAAAACGAAACAAAAGGTTTCGGATTTTTTTGAAATGCAGCTCGTTTTCCCTTAGGGAAAACGGGCTACATTTAAAAAAAAAAAAAATGCTTTATTGAAAAGGCAGGTCGCTAACATGGAGGCCTGCTGACGTCAGCAGGCCTCCATGTTAGCGAGTGCCTATACTCGCAATGGGGCCGCAATTTGCGACCCACCTCATGAATATTCATGAGGTGGGTCATTGCGACCCCATTGCGAGTTGCAGACGGTGTCTGAGACACCGTACTGCATAGCAATTTGCGAATTGCAAATTGCGAGTCGCAGGGACTCGCAATTTGCAAGTCGCAAATTGCTCTCTTCCTACATCTGGCCCATAGTTTCCTTTGATGGTAGTTCTCCACCAGTGGTGGACTTAGAGAAAACTGAGAAGTTGCTCACATGCTCGCTGGAAGAAATGTCTACGGGGAGGTGGAAGAAGGCAGCTCTGATTCCCAAAGTGAGTAAGTCTAAATGACACTGCTCACAATTAAATGTATGCATTGCAAATTTTTCCCTGTTATAAGTCTATTTGTTTTACAGTCTGAGTTTGAGCATGTGAGGCAGTGAGGGGCGAGACACCAATTTGCCTTCATAAAATGACTGGATGTGTGAACTGATGCAGTATAAGATCAAGCATATGACAGGGAAGGAACAGAAGATGGAGATCTGGTAATACTGGTTGACAACACATCTCTTGGTTGCAGAGCGTAAGCAGGTGCATATGATAAAGGGCGGATTACAGCAGTATGTACGTCATTGCAGAAGGAAGACATTTGTCTGCTTCATATACCTCAGAAAATCAGATCCAACAGGCCAACTTAATAAGCCACGAGGAACCTGTGTAATAAAATGCACACTGAAACAGTTGCTCCAAATGGGATGACTATGATTTCGACTATTGGAAAACAATCTCCACAGTATCAATTAACCCCTTTGCTGCCAGGCCTTTCCCCCCTCCTGTGCCAGGCCTTTTTTTGCCTATTTGGAATAGTTCTTGCTTAGGCCCTCATAACTTTTTGTCCACATAAGCTACCCACGCCAAATTTGCGTCCTTTTTTTTCCAACATCCTTGGGATTCTAGGAGTACACAGACTTTGTGGGTTCCCCTGAAGGAGGCCAAGAAATTAGCCAAAATACAATGAAAATGTCTTTTTTTTTTTAAAAAGGTAAAAAAGGGCTGCAGAAGAAGGCTTGTGTTTTTTCCCCTGAAAATGGCATCAACAAAGGGCTTGTGGTGCTAAAATCACCAGCTTCCCAGCTTTCAGGAACAGGCAGACTTGAGTCAGAAAACCCAATTTTTCAACACAATTTTGGCATTGTACTGGGACATACCCCATTTTTACGACTTTTTGTGCTTTCAGCCTCCTTCCTGCCAGTGACAGAAATGGGTGTGAAACCAATGCTGGATCCCAGAAACCTAAACATTTCTGAAAAGTAGACAAAATTCTGAATTCAGCAATGGGTAATTTGTGTAGATCCTGCAAGGGTTTCCTGCAGAAAATAACAACTGAAATAAAAAAAAAAATTGAAATTGAGGTGAAAAAAAACAGCCCTTTTTCTTTATGTTTTACTCTGTAACTTTTTCCTGCAATGTCAGATTTTTGAAAGCAATATACCGTTACGTCCGCTGGACTCGTCTGGTTGCGGGATATATAGGGCTTGTAGGTTCATCAAGAACCCTAGGCACCCAGAACCAATAAATGAGCTGCACCTTGCAGGGGTTTTTATTCTATACCGGGTATACAGCAATTCATTTGCTGAAATATAAAGAGTGAAAAATAGGTATCAAGAAAACCTTTGTATTTCCAAAATGGGCACAAGATAAGGTGCTGAGGAGCAGTAGTTATTTGCACATCTCTGAATTATGGGGTGCCCATTCTAGCATGTGAATTACAGGGCATTTCTCAAATAGATGTCTATTTTACACACTGTCTTATGTTTGGATGGAAAAAATGTAGAGAAGGACAAGGGGCAATACCACTTGTTTTTGCTATTCTTTGTTCCCCAAGTCTCCCGATAAAAATGGTACCTCACTTGTGTGGGTAGGCCTAGTGTCCGTGACAGGAAATGCCCCAAAACACAACGTGGACACATCACATTTTTCCTCAGAAAACAGAGGTGTTTTTTGCAAAGTGCCTACATGTGGATTTTGGCCTCTAGCTCAGCCGGCACCTAGGGAAACCTACCAAACCTGTGCATTTCTGAAAACTAGAGACCTAGGGGAATCCAAGATGGGGTGACTTGTCGGGCTCTCACCAGGTTCTGTTACCCAGAATCCTTTGCAAACCTCAAAATGTGGCTAGAAAAATACTTTTTCCTCATATTTCGGTGACAGAAAGTTCTGGAATCTGAGAGGAGCCACAAATTTCCTTCCACACAGCGTTCCCCCAAGTCTCCCGATAAAAATGGTACCTCACTTGTGTGGGTAGGCCTAGTGCCTGCGACAGGAAATGCCCCAAAACACAAAGTAGACACATCACATTTTCTCAAAGAAAACAGAGGTGTTTTTTGCAAAGTGCCTACCTGTGGATTTTGGCCTCTGGCTCAGCCACCACCTGGGGAAACCTACCAAACCTGTGCATTTTTTTAAAACTAGAGACCTAGGGGAATCCATGATGGGGTGACTTGTCGGGCTCTCACCAGGTTCTGTTACCCAGAATCCTTTGCAAACCTCAAAATGTGGCTAAAAAAACACTTTTTCCTCACATTTCGGTGACAGAAAGTTCTGGAATCTCAGAGGAGCCACAAATTTCCTTCCACCCAGCGTTCCCCCAAGTCTCCTGATAAAAATGATACCTCACTTGTGTGGGTAGGCCTAGTGCCTGTGACAGGAAATGCCCCAAAACACAACGTGGACAATAGAAAACTACCTGTTTTTGTGGCGGTGCGGGGGGCACCTGCGTTTTTGGTCCTGGGCTCTGCAGCCATCTAGGGAAACCTACCAAACCCAGACATTTCTGAAAACTAGACACCCAAGGGAGTCAAGGGAGGTGTGACTTGCGTGGATCCCTCAATATTTTCTAACCTAGAATCCTCAGCAAACCGCAAATTTAGCTAAAAGATGTAATTTTTCCCACATTTCTATGTGGGATCACTGCACCGGGACAAATTTCCTACCACCCAACGTTCCCCTCAGTGTCCTGGTAAAAATGATACCTCACTTGTGTAGGTGGGCCAAGTGTTTGTGACAGGGAAGAGCCAAAAACACGTTGAAATTGAGGGGGAACCAAAGTGGGTCCAAAAGGGCAGTTTGTAAAAAAAAAAAAACATTTTTAGGCTGACAAGTGCAGCAGAAATTTTATCTGTATAGATGAGACAATGCTGGGTGGTAGGAATTTTGTGGATTACTGCAGATTCCGGAAGGTTCCATCACAAAAATGTGGGAAAAATGTGTGCTTTCCAGCAAAGTTGCAGGTTTGCAGGGCATTGTGGGTAAGGAAATGGTGCGGGGTGCATGTGAAGCACACCACCCTGGAATCAACTAGATTTATAGTTTTCCGATGTGTCTAGGTCTTGTGGATTTTTCTACATGGCAGCGTCCCAAAGTAAAAAAAAAAAAAAAAAAAAAGTGCAGCCCTCACCATTCCAAGTGGGACGATTTTTAGAGTTACCAAGCTCTCATGGCCCAAATGTAAAACAAAAAACAAAAATAATCAAATGTCCTCTTGCTTGCTATGGGATAAGATGTTTTAGTGTGTGGGGAGAGCTGAAAGAGGTACAGGCTTCTCTACCCCCTCCACGTGATCGGAGGAGAAATGCTTTGCCGGAGGGAAGGCCTCTGATGAGGTCAGCGCGCAAAAGCGTGCTGACGTCATCAGACGCCATGTGGGGGTCACAGGGGGAGTGGGGGTGGAAGGGGAAGCGATTCCCCTTCCATCCCTGCCCATGGGAGGGGGTGCCTGGCCATCGGGGGAGCGCTAGCACTCCCCCCGGGGGCCCATAGCAGGACGAGGTGATCTCGTCCAAGGCAACGGGGAACCGGCGCCTTGGACAAGATCACCTCATCCTGGGCACCGAACCTGTTAAGGCATGAAGGATGCCAGATTCACATTTTTATTCCCAAAAAATACATATCTGTGAAACATGCAATATATTGAATTAAAATTGAATGGTGACATAAAAGTGCAGTGATAAAGTGACTGTAATGCTCAGTTGGAGCAATTCTGCCTTTTCTGCATGGACACCCCAGATTTTCACTTTTTCTGGACCCTATATTTGCTGGCTTTCTGTGCACTTTACCACTGCTGATTACTAGAGAAGTCCCTCTACTTTCCCTTTCATACCCATGCTGCACATTCGAACTCCTGATGTGGCCTATCCAACTTATCTGTAAGGCCATTGTAAAGAGTGATTAAAGTGTTCCTATGGCATGTAAAGTTAAATGTCAGATGAGGGCTGCAATGTATATGTACACCACTCCACATGTGTCAAAAATATGACTACCAGGATCACCACTGTGCTCTGCTAGGCAGCAGTTTAAATGCACTGTTGTGACATGGCAGAGAAAACTGGTTTCGGCATCTTAGGAAAAGCCCTAAAGTATGCCCTGTAAGCCCATGTGGCAGGGGGCTAGTCTATGAACATAGGGCACAATACAATTGTGGTTAGTGTGCCATAACAGTGCAGTAAAAGCTAAAAGCTATTTCATGCTGTAGGTATGGCTATAATTGTCTCTTATATGCATAAATGGAAAATACAATCTTTATTTTCCACCTCTGCATAAGAAAGGGCTAGATAAATGCTCCAGTGTTATTTCCTTGCTTCATGGTGAAGTCAGATTTTCGATACCTGAAGCAGAAGTGTAATTTGTAAACATTTACTTCAGCCTGCCTGAGCCAGAACTGGGTTAACACAGTTCTGCCACTCATTACGCCTCTAGAGCTAGAATACACATCCTTGGTGGGTAGTGTTTACAACTCTGGATCATCGGGCAGCGTTTTTCCTCAGGGCACAGAAGATGCCAATGGGTGTTACCTGCTGACCATGTAGCAGGGATTAGCTGTCTGGCCATGGACATGAACTGGTGTCAGGACAAAGGAAAGGACAGCTTTAATGCTACCTCTTTTAACTTAGCGATGCCAAGGAAAAAGCGTTTCTTTGTCCCTGAACCCTCCTAATCAGACTTCAGCGACAGTAGGAGGGAAAACTAGTTCAACCTTGTCATTTATGGGTGTGGCTTAGAAACTGAAGACAGGCCTCTGGTGGCAGCTAGGTCCTGCCATCTTGAAACAAGGGCTGCTAGGTAAATTTACTGTTAGGCAAAGAGGATGTGCTACAGCAGAAGGTGAGGAACTGCAAGAAAATAGTTGTGTTTGGATAGTAGATTTTCTCCAGTCACTGACTAATTCACAAGCTCAAACTTGGTACCTCAATATCCCCTTCTTAGAACATTCTTGGATTTGGAAGGATTCCATCAGATGAAAGCTACCCTCCTGGAAGAAAAACCCTGACTTCTGACACCTGCTGGATGACTCACACTAGGACTCAAGTATTCCTGAATTGTGCTGGCACCCAGGCACTGGAAGTTCTCTCTAAGGGTCCAGTGGTTCGCCTCATGTTTACCTGCTTCAGGATGAGAAAAAAGCAGGAAGACTATTAGGGCCAACCTGACTAAAGATTACTAGATTTTGTAGGAAACATGGCCTGACAGAAACCTGGTTCCCATAGGCCTGCCCTGAGAAGCTGTGGGCTGCATGACTGATCAGAAGTAGCTTTCCCAGCAGTTGGAGACCAGGGACTAGAAATACAAAACATTTTTGTGTTCACAAAAGACCAGATTCAAAGAATCGGGCCATTTGCAAATGCAAAAATGCCTTTTCTTATATACAAAGCCCAAATTTCGATTTGGCAACCTGTTATCGAATTGCAATTTGAGTTTGCGAATCCGTATTTGGAAGGGCCATGTTTGGGGCATCCCTTTTTACATACCGATTCGCATTGGTATGTAGGAATGTTTAGCAACCAAAATGTGGTCGTAAAATATTCACACTTTACCGCCAACTCAAAGTTGGTGATAACCCATTGCCAAATGGGAAGGGATCCCATTGGACCTCTTCTCGTTTGGATATGGTTGAATAAATATTTTTTGGGAGCAGTCAGTTGTCCCACAGACCACTGCCTATTTAAAAAAAAAAAAAATATATATATATATATATATATATATATATATATATATATATATATATATATATATATATATATATAAACTTTTTATTTTTTATTTTTAAACACATCCCGTTTTTCTTTTTTTTTAAAGGAAAACGGGCTGCATTTAAAAAAACAAACAAAGAAAAATAAAAAATGTTTTATTTAAAAGCAATCTTAGACATGGTTGTCTGCTGCCTCCAGCAGGCCAACATCTCATTCATGGCAGTGAAACCTAGTGGTCCCAAATGGCAGCCTTCCTCATTAATATTCGTGAGGTAGGTCTGTTTGTGAACCACTATGACTCACTAATGGGCCAGATATCACTTTTGTACATTGGTAATAGCAACTACCAAATAGAGATTTGCAAAAAATCTCTATTTGGTAATCGCGGTTACCAATCTTAATACATCTAGCACTAAGTCTGAACGTAAAAGCTTAGTCTGGGAAAACCTGCTTGGGTAATTCAACCTCTGCCCCAACTGTGGTTGGTCTGAAATTGCACCAGGATCTCAGTCCGCTGCAAACTATTGCTTTGCCATAGTGCTGGACATTTTTTTAGAACCTTTCTGCCTCAAAACTACAAAAATGTCTCATTTTCTCCTAACATAGTTGGATGATCTTAGTGTCTTTTTGCTAATTCAACGTTTCTCTAACTTTCTAAATTGGTTTGGGAATTTTACTGTGTTGTCCTTTACTTTAAAATTGGTGTTAATGATTAAATGTAGCACACACCTCACTGGGGATTGTCTGCTACTTGTGCCATAATTACCAAGGGCTTAGAGATCATTTCAGAACTGTGTTTTGACATAAACAGAGTCTGTTAATTGATTTAATAACCACACTTCTGATGTCAACTATACACAGCGTGAATCAGCGGATCACAAGTTTGTAAGAGAGACCGCCTTTAACACATTTAGCAGTTCCAGATACTTATTGTGTATTTAAAAAAAGTCAGGATGTATAGACAATTTTAACATTTAAACCTCTTAACTCTTGATTTTGACTAGGTTTTCATCAGGCCAAGGGCTTTAATTGAAACAACCAGATGCTATGTGATGTTAGAAATAAACAAATCTGTTAAGTTAACCTGTTGGGTGGACGACCACACACCCTCCCTGGTGCGGGTCACGACCAGTGGCCGACACCAGGAAGGGTATTAATAAATCGTTTTTTTTTTTTTTTTTAAACCTTCCCCCGGGAGACACGGAAGCTTCCGTGTCTCCCCCCCACCCGCCCCTTTGTGACGGCGCGCTGACGTTTCAAAGGTGTTTTCCCCATCAAAGCAGGAAGCAGCCTTGCGGCCGCTTCCTGCTTTGATGGGGAAAACGGCCTTTCCCACGTTCGGGAAGGCCTCGTAAGAAAGGGGAGAGTCTCCCCTTTCTTACGAGGCCTTCCTGAAAGTGTTTCCTGGCCCCCGATCGCAGCACAGCTGCCCCCAAGGAAACCATACAACAACTAAAAAAAAAAAATAGATATATATAGATCTATATATATCTATGTAGATAGATATATCTAGGTACATGGATAAATCTATAGATAGGGAAAGGGGCTGGGAGGTTCACTGTTCGAAAAGCCAGGTTTTGAGGCCCTTCCTGAAAAGAAGTAGGTTTTGGGTCTTGCGAAGGTGGGTTGTGAGGGCGTTCCAGGTTTTGGGTGCAAGGTAGGAGAAGGATCTGCCCCCGGTGGTGGTGTGTTTGATGCGGGGGACAGAGGCGAGAGAGAGGTCAGCTGAGCGGACGTTTCGTGTGGGGGTGTGGAAGGTGACTCGTTGAGGTAGGCAGGGCCTGTGTTGTGGAGTGATTTGTGTGCGAGGATGAGGATCTTGAAGGTGATCCTTTTGTCAATGGGGAGCCAGTGGAGGGATTTGAGATGTGGAGAGATGTGTTCGTGTCGGCGGAGGTCGAGGATGAGTCGTGCTGCTGAGTTCTGGATGCGTGTAGTTTGCGCTTGAGTTTTAGAGTGGTGCCGGCGTAGAGGGCGTTTCCGTAATCAAGCCTGCTGCTGATGAGTGCGTGAGTGACAGTTTTTCTGGTCTCTGTGGGGATCCATTTGAATGTTTTTCAGTATACGGAGTGTGTTGAAGCATGAGGAGGTGAGAGCGTTGATTTGTTGGGTCATCGAGAGGGAGGAGTCTAGGATGATGCTGAGGTTGCGTGCGTGGTTGGCGGGGGTGGGTGCAGGGCCTAACGTGGTGGGCCACCATGAGGGGTCCCAGGTGTTTTTGTGTGGGCCAAAGAGGATTATTTCGGTTTTGCTTGAGTTGAGTTTCAGGTGGTTGGCTGTCATATATATATCATTTTTGTCAATATGTGTGTGGTTTCCCTGGGGGGAAAAGGGTCCGACTTGTCTAGTGGCAGTTTTAGTGCCATAACGAAGCGCAGAAGGTTTATATGCCTACTGCAAAGAGCAAATCTGTATTTTATGTAAATAGCTGAGTACATTAGTAAAGTCTATGGAGAGATGAAGGGCACTTTTGCTGGGTGGTAATGAGGGAATCCGAGGAGGAGGGAGTGGGAGCACCAATAATGATTGTTGGACTGGGCGCAGGAGGTGCTAAAGACTGTGACGAATGGTATGTGACAAGGTGTTTTTTGAGTGTCTTGAAAGTACGTGCTGATTGAGGGAAGAAGCGCAGGTAAGGTGGCCTCTATTGTTGCACGTAACTCACACACCATCGATTTTGTGACTGTCTACGTAGGCTAGTGTTTTAGAGCAACAGTTTAGCCAATAGCAGAGATGGCATCTTGATGGATGACTGCTGCCTGCACTCGGGTTATAGAGGACCGCTCTGACATAGGATCAGATACTGAGACAGCATCTGAGGGATAGGACAATGGCGCAGACTCTGGGAGTGATTTGTCAGTCAGAGGAGTCCCATTCGATAACTCCTCTTCCAGTACATTATGAGGGAGGTGATGAGGACAGTCCTGCTGTCCCTTCGCAAGCTTTTCGTGCAACTGGGTAATAGTGGGTTAGGCCAACCCAGAGAGCAGGTGAATGCGGCGGCAAGCAGAGAGAGAGTGCTCTCTTGGGAGCTCCCCAATTTAGTTCAGCCCCAAATTCCACCACCCAAATCATATTGTGGAGACATCAAAATTATCTATTGCAAAACAAACTGGTTTTGTAAGGCAGGCACCTGTGTTTTTGGTCCTGGATTCGGCGGCCATATAGAGAAACACACTAAACCCAAACATTTCTGGAAACTAGACATTCGGGGGAGTCCACAGAGGTGTGACTTGTGTGGATTCCCCAAAGTTTTCTTACCCAGAATACCCTGCAAAGCTGAAATGTTAAAAAAAAAAAAAACTCAATTTTTCTCGCATTTCTGTCACACAAACTACAGGAATATGCTGGGATCCACAACATTCCTACCACCCAGTGACTCCTCACCTGTCCTGATAAAAACACTACCCCACTTGAGTGCCTACACCTAGTGCCTGTGTCAGGAATGGATCACCCCAGGGTCAACAGCTGCCTCACGTAAGGACCAACATTGACCGTTGTGTGATCTATTCCTGTCGCAGGCACCAGGCCTAACCACACAAGTGAGGTATCATATTTATCGGGAGAGTTGGGGGAACGCTGGGTGGAAGGAAATTTGTGGCTCCTCTCAGATTCCAGAACTTTCTGTCACCGAAATGTGAGGAAAACTTGTTATTTTAGCCACATTTTGAGGTTTGCAAAGGATTCTGGGTAACAGAACCTGGTCCGAGCCCCACAAGTCACCTCATCTTGGATTCCCCTGGGTTTCTAGTTTTCAAAAATGTGCTGGTTTGCTAGGTTTCCCCAGGTGCCGGCTGAGCTAGAGGCCAAAATCCACAGGTAGGCACTGTTTTCTATGAAAAAATGTGATGTGTCCACGTTGTGTTTTGGGGCATTTCCTGTCGCGGGCGCTAGGCCTACCCACACAAGTGAGGTATCATTTTTATCGGGAGACTTGGGGGAACGCTGGGTGGAAGGAAAGTTGTGGCTCCTCTCAGATTCCAGAACTTTCTGTCACCGAAATGTGAGGAAAACTTGTTTTTTTAGCCACATTTTGAGGTTTGCAAAGGATTCTGGGTAACAGAACCTGGTGAGAGCCCGACAAGTCACCCCATCATGGATTCCCCTAGGTCTCTAGTTTTCAGAAATGCACAGGTTTGGTAGGTTTCCCTAGGTGCCGGATGAGCTAGAGGCCAAAATCTACAGGTAGGCACTTCGCAAAAAACACCTCTGTTTTCTTCCAAAAATGTGTATGTGTCCACGTTGCGCTTTGGGGCGTTTCCTGTCGCAGGCGCTAGGCCTACCCACACAAGTGAGGTATCATTTTTATCAGGAGACTTGGGGGAACGCTGGGTGGAAGGAAATATGTGGCTCCTCTCAGATTCCAGAACTTTCTGTCACCGAAATGTGAGGAAAACTTGTTTTTTTAGCCACTTTTTGAGGTTTGCAAAGGATTCTGGGTAACAGAACCTGGTCCGAGCCCCGCAAGTCACCCCTCCTTGGATTCCCCTAGGTCTCTAGTTTTCAGAAATGCACAGGTTTGGTAGGTTTCGCTAGGTGCCGGCTGAGCTAGAGGCCAAAATCTACAGGTAGGCACTTCGCAAAAAACACCTCTGTTTTCTTCCAAAAATGTGTATGTGTCCACGTTGCGCTTTGGGGCGTTTCCTGTCGCAGGCGCTAGGCCTACCCACACAAGTGAGGTATAATTTTTATCGGGAGACTTGGGGGAACGCTGGGTGGAAGGAAATTTGAGGCTCCTCTCAGATTCCAGAACTTTCTGCCACAGAAATGTGAGGAGCATGTGTTTTTTTAGCCAAATTTTGAGGTTTGCAAAGGATTCTGGGTAACAGAACCTGGTCCGAGCCCCGCAAGTCACCCCTCCTTGGATTCCCCTAGGTCTCTAGTTTTCAGAAATGCACAGGTTTGGTAGGTTTCCCTAGGTGCCGGCTGAGCTAGAGGCCAAAATCTACAGGTAGGCACTTTGGAAAAAACAGCTGAGTTTTCTATAAAAAAAATAGGATGTGTCCATGTTGTGTTTTGGGGCATTTCCTGTCGCGGGCACTAGGCCTACCCACACAAGTGAGGTATCATTTTTATCGGGAGACTTGGGGGAACATAGAATAGCAAAACAAGTGTTATTGCCCCTTATCTTTCTCTACATTTTTTCCTTCCAAATATAAGAGAGTGTGTAAAAAAGACGTCTATTTGAGAAATGCCCTGCAATTCACATGCTAGTATGGGCACCTCGGAATTCAGCGATGTGCAAATAACCACTGCTCCTCAAAACCTTATCTTGATCCCATTTTGGAAATGCATATTTTTCACTCTTCATATTTCAGCAAATGAATTGCTGCATACCCAGTATAGAATGAAAACCAACTGCAGGGTGCAGCTCATTTATTGGCTCTGGGTACCTAGGGTTCTTGATGAACCTACAAGCCCTTTATATCCCCGCAACCAGAAGAGTCCAACAGACAAAACGGTATATTGCTTTCAGAAATCTGACATCGCAGGAAAACGTTACAGAGTAAAACATAAAGAAAAATGGCTGTTGTTTTCAGCTCAATTTCAATATTTTTTTATTTCAGCTGTTATTTTCTGTAGGAAAACCTTGTAAGATCTACACAAATGACCCCTTGCTGAATTCAGAATTTTGTCTAGTTGTCAGAAATGTTTAGCATTCCGGGATCCAGCATTGGTTTCACACCCATTCCTGTCACCAACTGGAAGGAGGCTGAAAGCACCAAATATAGTAAAAATGGGGTATGTCCCAGTAAAATGCCAAATTTGTGTTGAAAAATGTGGTTTTTCTGATTCAAGTCTGCCCATTCCTGAAAGGTGGGAAGATAGTGATTTCAGCACCAGAAACCCTTTGTTGATGGCATTTTCAGGGAAAAAACCACAAGCCTTCTTCGGCAGCCCTTATTCCAATTTTTTTGGAAAAAACAAAATTTTCACTGTATTTTGGCTATTGTCTTGGTCTCCTCCAGGGGAAACCACAAACTCTGGGTACCATTAGAATCCCTAGGATGTTGGAAAAAAAGGACGCAAATTTGGCGTGGTTAGCTTATGTGGACAAAAAGTTATGAAGCCCTAAGCGCGAACTACCCCAAATAGCCAAAAAAGGGCTCAGCACTGGGGGGGAAAAGGCCCAGCAGCTAAGGGGTTAAAAAGTTCAGAATAACGTGGTAAAATGTATACTAATGACGTAGACCAAACCAGCATGGACCTTCTGCGAAACCATGCAATAGCAACACAGTAATTTGTAAAGTAAATTAAGAATGTGTCCCGGGAGGCATCATTGTACATGCCTCTTTTGGAACAAATCCATTTGAGCAGAGGGAAATTAATCACACCACAAGTGCAGCACAGCCGAGTTAATAGTACAGACCAAATTTACAGTCAAAATAAATGTGGTCAAGAATGAAAAAAATATTTCCCTCATAGCTACATTACTGGCCCTTGACCCAGGCTTTCTCCTCGGTCTATAGTGTGATTTTTATATAGAAGTAAAATGCCATCCTTGATGCACGGAACTTGAATTACATTGTACTGAGCATAAGTGCTTACTTCCTGGGGAAATGATGACATGGACTGCTCTTATGTTATGTGCTGTTCAATCTCTCTACTGGGTATTACATAATGTCCCGTATTACGCTTCACTTGTTTTTCATTATGATCTACAGTGATAGCTTTAATAGTGTAAAAACATTTTCCTCTGGCTAACTCGGCCCAAAGTAACACTTTAGAGGCCCTAAGCACTAAAAAGATTTTGGTGCCCTCAATGTATATTATTAACCTCTATTATTACTATGTTATCATTATTTTTATTATTGTATATATATGTATGTATTTTTTAAATTTATTGTGGCTGTACCTTTTTGTGGAACCTGGTTCAGCTGCACCGTTTGCAGTTTTGCACCATATCGTCCATGTTAAATGCGGCAATGGAACATTTCTGTGGTGCCCTCTTTCCCCTGATGCCCTAAGCACATGCATATTTTGCTTAATGGTTAATCCAGCCTTGGCCTAACTGTAGAAAATTTTGGAAGATAGGGTGGGGCACATCACCAGCAGAAGAATACTTGAAGAGAGATGATGAGACGGGCTTTGCATTATGTAAAGGGATAATCATGACAGATTGTTTTCCAGAGACAAAAGGTGTATTGAAACATTACCCCCACAACAATTCCCTTCCTACTTCCAATTCTTATGCCAGCTAGCTGGCTAAGACGCAACATGCTAAACTCTCGTTACAGCTGAAATATCGTCTGACACTGGCTTGTGCAGAATGTGCTGCTTAATTAGTGCCTCTAGTGTGGGTGAGATTGCTCCCGTTTCACTTCTAAATATCGGCCTTTAGCAACAAACAAAAAAAGCACAGGACAGCTTGCCTATCTTTTTCTAAAAGTCTTAAAATGTAGCAGTACATCTGCTGGGATTCGCTGCAAGCATGCCGAATAGTGCCAACCCCTCTGCTCCTCTTAACCCCCTCCAATAATGGTATTGCTTGCTCCTTTTAATTTATCGTGACACCTAAATTAAATATATGTTCAATTTTGTTTCAAATTTATTGAGAAATAAACGTTATTTGTCATAAGTTGCCCATAGTTAGTGTACTGTTTATGAACATGTTTTCTGAAAAGCCCACCGTGCTGTGATAGACTGTGTAAATTCTGCTGTGTTTCTAACACACAGTAGATGTAGGTAAGTGATAGCAGAGACCAAGTGACATGAGTATTTTGTGCCATCCTGGGATGTACGATTTTACGTTATTTGACTTTAGTGTTCTGGAACACGACCTGTGAAATCTAAAATCAGTGGCATGAGTTACAATTGTTATACTCAGTAACTGGATTTTAACAAAATAACCCTCCTGTCAGAACCCTTTTCAGAGGACCACGGATCACACAGGGGCTCCAGGACCCAACAGTGATGGTTGAGGCCTTTTACTCCTGATGTCCTGGGGATGGCCTATGAGGGATTCTGAGCAACTAGACCAAGTACCCCTTCTGCACTTGACTCTCAGTGGTAGATGTGGTTGAGCCGTCTGAGACTGCCTCATGGGAGTTTGAGGGGTGGGAATTTAATACAGATTAGTGAACACAGGCTCAAAACTCAAAATGTTGGTATCAGCAGCAATAAGTCATTGTCCAACCAAATAATCACTTTTATGAAAAAAAGAGAAGTATTGTATTTCTACTGCAAACCACACAAAGAAAGAATATGACATTCACTAACAATTAAACAGTCCTCCCCAGATGTCAGAGCTCGATTTTCTCTATGGCATTCTCCTGGCTCACTCACTTCTCATTCACTACTGATAACATCCAGGGTATGTCCCACTAGTAGGCTGATTCTCAAAAGTCCACTACAACATAAAGTCAGTATTGTCCCAAAGCACACATGCTTGATTTAGTAGCAAATTCCTCCGGAACCATCAGGCCCAAATCAAGTCTTAATGCTTCCGTCCTGGTGGTGCAGGTTAAGACTCTTGGAGTGCACCCTGTCCGCTGTAGCTCACAGTGGCTCCGGTCCAAGCCAGGAAAATCGGCCACAAGTGGACTTGGCGACTGCACTGGGCGGGCACAGCCTCTCTCCCTTACAGTTGTGGTCTTGCAGTGATCAGAGTTTTCCCACAGCGTCTCCTGCAGGGTAAGTCTTCACATACTCCTGATGGGATGGGATGGTTTTATCAGTCCTGTTTTGGTCCAATGCTTGGGTGATGGTACTCCCATGGGGTCCTTGCTTCTAACAGGGTCAAACAAGTTGCAGTCCTTGTTCCATCTGGTGTCCTCCTCCCCCCCCCCCCCCTTTCCAATACACATAGTTATCACCTCTTGCTGTCCACAGGCTCCCGTTCGGTCAACACAGGTTCCCCGAGTGATGTTGCCTCACCCAGCAGGGAGACTAGCAGGCCTTGGGTCCCAGGCAGAAGTCTTGCAGGATTTCCCCTCCTCACACAGCCCATCTGGCTGCTTGGCAGGTGACCATTTTTGAGGTCTCCACCTCCCCTCCTCTTAGTTCATTTCTGAACACCGTTTTTGCTTTAGGGTATGAGTCCTTGACATTTTATCTTGGAGTTCTGCTTCTTTTGAAGTGCATATTCCTCTGCACCCTCTTACTCTTGAAAAGCAGTCTGTCAGAGCAGGGATGTCTCTGAAGCTGATAGACTCACAACACAGGCCATAGAAGTGACTAGAGTGCACATCGGGATGTCATCAACAGTGATATGTGCATCAAAGGTTAGCCAAGTACTCCCAGCCCTACTGTTTGATTATCTTCTCTGCCCCCATGTCCTTCCTGAGATGTGCCCAAGTCCCCTTCCTTGTGACGTCTCCCTGAGTCATAGAGCATCCTTTGAAGCAGGGAAGGACTGGCCCTTCCCCCTCCTCAGTGTGTGTTCCACCCAGCTTACAGGAATGGAGCAATACACAAATCTGTTGTGGGGCGGGGGGTCTCTCTACCTTCTCTCCACCTTCTCTCCATGTTTCATTGTGCAGGTCTGGGTCTCTCAAAATGGAACCCAAGACCCTCCATTTTTGTATCATCCACAGACACACATACATCCAGTCCCTGTATACAACATACACGCACTGCACAATACTGTCATCCATGTACTGTACCATTCAGAGGCACACGTGCTTCCAGTACTCAGCATGTGCGCACTGCTCACCACTGTATCCTTCATGACCTCTACAACTCATAGGCACGTATGCACCGGACACATGCATCCTATCTTGCACTTATTACATTCTTCATGCATTGGACCATGCACAGGTACACCGCTTTGGCGCTATGCAGCACTTCGCACCACGTCACACCAACCTGATGTAGACCATCAGTGACTTAAGAACACAGCACCAGTACTTCAAAAAGCAAATGAGCCTGGAGGCCTCACTACAGTGACTCAGGTTAAAAAAGGCCTTGTCATTAGGGATCCAGACATCGGTACAGTTTGGCACTCAGGGCACTGATGCTCATCCATTACCATGCAGAGGAATTTTTCCTTCCCAACGCCATCTAAAATGTAAAATATATTTATCCAGTTGAGGCCAACATGTCTCACTAGATCATGTAACTGTATATACTAATTGGACTTAGTTTAGTAGGAGAGATGATTGGAAGACGTTTTCTGAATTGTTTTTGGCAGAATGAATGTGTTTGCTATATAATAGTTTGAGGTGGGAGTGAATCAATTGATGTCATAGGTGTGCATTATATTTTTTAGAAAGTGAATCTTCTTAAAACCAAATCTTCTATCTTTGTTATATGGATATGTCAAGAGTGTAACTACTGTTTAATTATTTTCTCACCTTAATACCATACATCATTTGGTGGATCCCTCAGAATTTTCCTTTTCTTTTTCTAACCAACTGTTTTTAATATGTAGCCGCTTTATTCTGAAGGATCCAGTGCATGTTTATTTTAATTTCCCTTCAGCTGTCTTCACCTGTGGGCTCTGCCTAAGGGGAAAGTGCCTGTTTGGAACCTTCACCTCTGTATGTATAGGCAAAGCAATATCTTCTGGGATTCAGATAGAAATTCACAGCAGCTTTGTTGAGATCCGTATTTGTTTGGCTTAGTTTGCCTATTTATTCCAAAACGAGGTGCCCTATAATCTGCTGAGATTGAAAATGCCCCTTTGACACAAAGTTGACATGTCTAATAATTCTTCTCTGGATAAAAAGGACACATGACATGAACAGTACCAAAATGAGACTTAGCCAAACGCCATCTATCTTTCTCCATCCACGGCACAAGGTCAGACTTTGATTAATACACTGGTTACCTTGATGTTTCATTTTTTTGTCATTCACCAGATTTCACAGTGATTTACACAGGGAAGAGACTTGACCAAGAGTTGCTGAGACTGTCACAAATGTTTTCAAAGGGGGTTTGTGAAAGATTCTAAACTGTTCTTCAGGAGGTAGACTTGTTTAAGAGTATTGTTGCATCCAAACTAAAAGGTAGATCAGCCGTATTTTGGAAGAAGAATGCACGCAGAGTAGGGCAGAGGTCTCCAATAAGAGCTGTAGAGCTACTGGAAGCTCACCAGCACCCTTAAAGTAGCTCTTGGGTGAAGCCACGGCAATCGCAGAGTCTATGCTGTTGGAGGAGGCATATTCTGGTTGTCTGAGGCGGGGCCCCAGCCAGGCATAACCTAACACACACTGCATAACCTGCGCTCACCCTTGGGTAGCTTGGCACAGAGCAATCCAGCTTTGGCACAACACTTCCACACGAAAAATACACGGAGTGTCACAAAAGAGACTTCACACAAGGAGTACGTATTCAACACTCACATTATTAACACAGCATGATCATCATGTCAAGCTGATCATAAATCACATTTAGAAATGTTATTTGCAGTGCTACGCCCAACTGTATTAAACACCATAAACAGTATGTACATGTGAGAAAAATATACTTTCCCTCCCAGCACCCTCTTGCAGTGCCAAAACTTTGTCAGCACGAGTCCCACCCTAGTGATTACCCCAATTCAGTATCACACAGTTATAGGTTGCACCATGGTTCACAACGATTGCAGCAGTGTGTACATACAGAGAAATGCAGCTCTCTTAAATATGTCCACTACCTAGGTCACAGAGGTAATACCCAATGTCAACCGTGATAGTCCTCTGACAAAGCAACAGCGTGTACAGAAACACCGCCGTGCAGAGTAGACTGCCCTTATGAGCTGGAGATGAGAACACCCTTTCCCCGGACACTAGGCCACTCGCGGCCAGAGGAACACTTGTTCATGATCGCAGAGAGGGGAGATAATGGCTGATCAGGCAGCAGTCGACAAATGGAGGATTGGCCAACACTCAGTGGTCTCCACACCCTGCAAGTACAGGAAGAGGGTCGCTTTGGGACACACCCTGTTCACAGTGGCGCACAGCCAAGCCAGGCACTCCAGATACACAAATAGTTACCAATTTTCACACCTCCCTGGTAGGGGGCACATCGTCTGGGGGCGATGACTTGAGTCTCCACGGACGATCCTGGTTGCGCACAAAGTTACCAAATCTGCACCTCCCTGGAAGAAGACACGTCTGGTGCACAATGACTTGAGTCACACCAGACAATTCCAATTGCACATGAAGAGTTATGAATGCTGTACCTCCCTGGAATGAAGCACAATGTCTGGTTCACGATGACTTGAGCCTCACCAGGCAAATCTAGTCACACGCAAGTTCAACTGTGCCTCACGAGGTAAAATGAGGCATTGCTCTGGGTATGCAACCTGTGAATTGGACACTATATGAATGAGCATGCAGTCAGGTGTCGCACGAGAGAAATGCAGCCCGCTAGACAAAAGCGGGCTGTCTGGGGTCCCACGACCAGTGAATCCGTTCACTACCAACAAAATGCTTATGCGTGTCATGGCCCCATGATGAAGAGCCTCGCTCCTTGAATTCGGGCAGTACTTTGAAGGCTCCACACCAGGCAAATCCGGTCTCCAGACGCAATACTTAATTCCACGCTCACACTGCTGATAGCAGGTGATGTCCAGCAGATGATGTAGGCAGTTCAGAGGGCACAGCTCTTCAGATGACACAGGTAGAAGGTGTAGGTCCCTCGGGGGAGGTCTTTGATGTCCCTGAGACCTCCACAAGAGAACAGGAGGCAAGCCAACAAGCCCTTGGCGAGCAAACTTCAGGGTGCCACACAGAAGCAACCACTTTGCCCTGGCCAGCCACGATGCAGGAAGGGTGCGTGGTCCCTTCCTATGGTAGTAATTACTCCTCATGCACAATAGATTCTTATGCCAGTGTGCACTATGTGCGATCCAGGGGCTCCGTCCCACTTTCTTGCAGTGTATCTCTACTTTGCTGCAATGTGGCACCATTAGTTTTGCTGTAGTGTGCCTTTGAAGTTGGGGGAGTTTCAGAAGGTTCCCCTTTAAACCACAGTTGTCTCCCCTAACTTTCAGTCCTGTGTGCCATGGGGCTGTGAAATGCAGAGCTTAATCTTTAGTCGGGCCATGAGCTGGCTTCAAGAGACCAAGTATCAGAACCTCTACCTCCATTCTATACAGCCAGGCCCCCAAACAACAGAGGTCTTTGTTCGAATTGTGTGACCAAGTTTTATAGCTGTCTCTGCGGAATGCACATATGCATTCCTCCACCCCCCAGGTTGGACATGAGTCGAATTAAAAGGCAAACAAAGAGTTTTAGAGCAGAGAAATATCCACTTTCGAGAAGTGGCATTTTTCCATGATTATAGACAAAACCACCTTTACCTTAGAAAGGGGTTTGTTAAGATGAATCCAAAGAAAATAAACAATATGAGACTGCTCTGCTGTAGTCCTCTGTTGCAGCTAGGAGTAATTGTAACACTTCCCCACGTTAACCTATGGGTAGAGTAGCTCTCCTATGCAGTCAAAACACACATAGGTATTCTTCACTGTCTGGGCATGTGTCCCCTTTCGCATATACATGCCAGCATTAGCATGCTGGACACGTGGTTAAAAGCACCATAGGTGCAAGTGTGCACACATGCCTGCTAAGACAGGTGGGATACATGTTAAAAGCATCTGTCGTGTGGGTGCGCACACACAGCCAGCTCCACTTCCCAACATATGTGGGAAGGCGTGTGTGCTCTTTCACACTGTACTTACAGTAGGACAGTGCTCCGGGTCCTAAGGGAGAATCAGCAAAACCTACTAGAAACAGTGAAAGAGTTTGGGAAAAACCACCTGAGTGTGTCAGATCTAACATGCATGTTAAAAAAGGCTTCAAATGGCAACAAGGGGTTCCCCAGGTGAAAAGAACTTACATTGGAGCGGGACAAGGAAAACTAAGCAGAACATAAGCAGAAACAACCCATCTCCAACAATATGCTCTCTTTACTGGAGTCACAAATTAAACATTTTTAAAAAAAAATCTCTTTTATTGCTTTTATAAACATGTTCGTAAAAGTCATGAGTTACTTAGAAACTCCCCAACTACACAACCTCTCCCACCCCCCTACGTGCACTTAGTACATCATATAAGGATCATATTGCAACAGAACTCCAAAGTCCCACATTAGCTCTCTGTTCCAAGTTATCCTATGTGGTAGTTGTAGTTGACTGTTCTGGGTCCGAGTCCGACGCAGAACTGTCCTCCTCCTCTTCGGAGGGGGTGTCTACGGTTTTCAGACTCTCCAGCATCAAGTCCCATTGTGTGGCATTGTCTCTAGGTCTTAGGCCCCGTAATGCTTCTCTCCGTAGTACTGCACCCTCTATTTCAGCCCATTTTTCCAATGCGCTCTGCCATCTGTTTATTAGTGGGCCGTCTGGGTCTTTCCAGTGTGATGTTATTTCTCTCTTTGCTAAAATTAGTGCCAAATCAATAAATTTGCTTGAGATTTTATGCACCGAAAGGCGAGGGAAATCTCCTAGTATTGCCACCATTGGGGTTGAAACTAGGGGTCTTCCAGTGCTGGTGGTTATTTTCCTAAAAACTTCTACCCAGTACATGGTAATTTGGGGGCAATTCCATAACATGATGCAATAAATCTGTAGCTAGTTCTGCGCATCGGGGGCAACCGGAATTATTTGTGTTACATATTCTGGTTACCCTGTGAGGGGTTAAGTAGGCTCTATGAAAAATTTACAGATTTATCAATTTAAATCTAGTGTTCCTAGACACTGCATAGATATGAGCAGTGATTCTGGCCCATTGTAAGTCGTCCAATGTTGTGTTAAGATCTAACTGCCATTTGGACTTGAGTTTAGTAAGAGGGGAGTGAGTGTTATTCTGTATTGCTTTATAAATCCCTGAGATTACTCCCTTCTGGTCTCCTATAGTGCAGAGGAGGCTGAATCCTTCATGGGTAGGAGGCTCACCCAAACCCGTGTTCCATGTTTTTTGGATAGTTCTAATGAGGGCTCTGTGAATAAGAAACAACCCGGGAGGGAGGGCAGAATGTTCTTGTAGTCCTGCATATGAATACAACTTTCCATTGTCATATAAGTCTCCTAGTGTCGTAATATTATATGTAGCTAGCTTATTAATGTGTCTGACGCCTTGGTTACCCAGGGAGCAACTCAATGCTTCTAAAGGGATGCCGGCTGCGTAAGGGATCTTAGTGTGTGACCGTCTTAAGTATTGATCCCAGCAGTGTCTCGTAGCCTCCCATTCGAATGGCAATGGCACCTTTGGTTTTCTAGGGTTCAGAACTATATGTAATAGTTTTTCTAGTGTACAGTTTAGTGGAATCTGTAATTCTTCTGCTATTGGGGGCTTGTTAATTAATTTAGCCAACCATTGTATTTGTCCTGCCCATTAATATATTTCTAAGCCTGGGACTGCTAGGCCACCCTCCGTGGTGGGCCTTTGAAGGGTTTGCAGCGCTATTCTTTGTCTTTGTTCCCCAGATAAAGCTTGCCATTAAAGAATCTAAACTCTTAAATATAGCCTTCAGGATTATGATAAGAAGTGTGGCGAAATAGTACAGAAGTCTGGGCACTACAATCATTTTAAGTAGAGCAACTCTCCCTGCGACTGTTAGGGGCAGGGTACTCCAGAAGAGCATGCAAGTTTTAATTCCCCAAATAGCTCCATGTACATTTCCCTCTAGTAGATCATCCACTGAGTGATAAATGTTCACTCCCAGATATTTGAAAGTACTCGGAGACCAGGGTAGCCCCATAGTTTTAGTGGGTCTCGGAGTTTCCTTAAACACCGGGAAAACTGAGGATTTGCTCCAGTTAATCCGTAGGCCCGAGGTTGCTCCAAATTTCTCCAACATAGTTATCACTCCTGGTAGGTCCTCTGCCAAGTTTTCGAGAAAAAGTAACATATCATCTGCGTATAAAGCAATGTAGTGTGTCCAATTGTTTACTGGGATGCCCTCAAAATATTTTTTTGATCTAGCTGTTTGCGCCAGTGGTTCTACCGCTAAGGCGAATAAAAGAGGGGAGAGTGGGCAACCTTGTTTGGTCCCTCTTCCCACTGAAAAGGGTTCTGAAAATTTGCTGCCTGTGCGTACTAGCTGTGGGGTTAGTGTATAATAATCTGGTCCAGCGAGTAAAATCTCCCAGTCCCAGCTTCAACATGACTTGCTCTAGGTAGTCCCATCTCAAGCTGTCAAATGCCTTTTCTTTATCTATTGATATTATTGCTGCTTGTAGAGCGGTAGGGGGTACAGAATGGAGTATTGAGATCAAGCGCCTGATATTTTCTGCTGTATTGCGCTGCGGGATGAATCCCGACTGGTCTTGGTGGATTAGGGAGGACATAAGGGGTAAGAGTCTATTAGCTAGGATTCAACTCAATATTTTATAGTCCAAGTTCAGCATGGACAGCAGGCGATAGGACCAGACATCTGTGGGGGATTTTTCTGGTTTTAATAGTGGGATCATTATGGCCTCATTGGTCGATTGGGGTAATCTATTATTATGCTATGCTTCTGCATATAGTGTGCAGAGACCAGGAGCTAGTATTTCCTGATATTGTAGGTAAAATTCTGTGGGTAGTCTGTCTGCTCCCGGCACTTTGCCCTTTGCCATGCCCTGAATTGCTGTCTTGATTTCAGTTATTGTTATAGGGCCCGCTAACGACGTGCTCTCGGTGCTTCCCAATTTAGGGAGGGCAAGTGCTTCCAATTCCTCAATTTGGGAATCACTGATAATGTTAGTGGGGGCCGTGTATAGGGAAGAATAATTTTCATAGAAACAACAGTTTATTTCCTTTTGGGTAAGCACTCTGTCACCCGGGCCTCTCTCAATTTCGACTATGGTTGTTTGTTGTTTCGAGGATTTGACTAGCCACGCTAGAAGGGCGCCAGCTTTGTCACCCTCAGCGTGCTGTCTGCAAATGTATTGTTTATAGTCGAAACGAGACAGTCTTATGCTCTCCTCGGTTATTTTCGCTTTCGTTTCATTCACAAGGGAGGATAACTCTGGGTGAGCTGGTAGTCTACATTCTATATTTCTCAGGGAGTCTTCAAGTTTTTTTAGCTCCGATTCGATGGATCTGCGGACTCCCACCCCTTCTTCAATACAGTTGCCTCTGATTACTGTTTTAAAGGCTTCCCATTCTATAGTTCTGGAGGAAGCCGTTCCTGAATTTAACTTCAAGTAATCTACAATACTGGTATGTAGTGTGAGTTTAAAGGCCTCGTCCTCTAGTACCTCTGCTCCAAGTCGCCAAGTGGGTATTGATGCGCACTCTCTATTCCAAGCTAATGAGACCACCAGGGGATTATGATCTGATATGGTGCACCCTAGATATTCGGGTGCTGCTACAGTGGGAAGTAGTTCTGGGGATATTAGTATTGTGTCTAGTCTTACATGTAGATCATGTATTGACGAATAAAAATAATATTCTCTGTTGTGCGGGTTAAGGTGCCTCCAACAGTCTCCTAATTGCCAGTGTTGTTGCCAATCTGTGAGTGCTTTAGTAGCTTTTTGTGTTTGTGTTTGTGAAAGGGGTGGGTGTGATCTGTCCATGTTAATGTCAGCTATGCAATTAAAGTCCCCTCCTAGCATTTTCTGGCTCGTGAGACATGGACCTAGTTCCCGGGACAGTCTATCGAAAATTTATTTTGGTCATAATTCGGGGCATATAGGCCCCCTAGTGTTATTTCTCTCCCATCTAGCCTACCCACAACCACAACATATCTCCCTTCTTTATCAATGATTGTGTGTAGAGCTTGGAAAGGGACGCCAGGGCGGAGCCAGATCAGAACTCCCCTTGCAAATGCTGAGTAATTAGTTGCAAATGTTTGTCCTCTCCATCTTTTCTTGAGAGCTCTTACTTCCTGTTCCAGTAAATGGGTTTTCTTGCAATATGGCTATATGTACCCCTCTGCGTTTAAGGAAGTTATATACTTTATACCTTTTGGATAGATTGTTGACCTGGAATGTCAGGGGATTAAACACTTTATATCTTGAGGCCATAGTATCTTTTTTACTGGTTTTTCGTTGGTATAGGGGAAGGGTCTCATGGACTTTCCACTGCTACACTTACTTTTCAGGTATCTATTCCGAGTTCTGCAAAGCTTACTTAGAACTAGTGCATGATATCCCCCTAAAACTACTTTAACAAACTTATATCCCAACTCCCACTCCCCAGGACCGGTAACAAAAATTCTTCCTGTCCAAACCTTTAACATTTCTACTGAAAAGACCTATAGGTGGGTGGCGTGTCAGGGGCCGAGAGCGCTCGCTCCAAGTCGGGCCCGGGGCCCGGCCGCATCATGCTCAGTTCGGTGAAGCATTTGCTTTGTCCATGATTTTGCTCACCAAGATGGGGAAAAGGTTGTTCTGAGTCCAAAGTCAAAAAGCTGTTATCTTATTATGGTACTTACAAACGGGTTATATTTCGTCCATTCGGATCATATAATTTCTTCCGAGGTTCCCGGAGTTTTTTTGGGCAAACTAGTAGCAGTGTCTCGTGAGGACATGGACGAACCCCAGCAACTGGTGTCAAGGTCCGAGAGGCTACCTGATGTCTGGGTACGATGGTCCAGCATCCCACTCAGGGCCGCAGCCGCATCTACGGCGTCCCGCATTTCCCGAAGGGACTGGTGCTTTGGAGGGGCCGCCTCCATTACTCGCCTTGAAGATCTGCTCCATTGTTTCCTCGTCTTTGGGGAAGAACTGGGGGGGGCCGCGGGGTCAGACCACACAATTCCAGCCATTCCTCTGCCTGTTGAGGTGACAAAAGGAAGTGTGTTTTCCCGTCATGTTCTATTCTGAGTTTAGCAGGGAAGAGCATTGCGTACTTTATTCCGTTTTCCCTCAGGGTACGCTTATGTTCGTAGAAAGAGGCCCTTTGCGCCTGGGTTTCTTTAGTGAAGTCCGGAAATATCATGATCTGCTGATTATTACACAAGGTTTCCCCAAGTTGCCAAGCTTGTGAGAGTATATAGTCTCTATCTTTGTAATGTAGTAGTTTCGCTATGACAGGGCGCGGTCTTGAACCCGGAGGGGGTCTCCTATTGGGTATCCTATGGGCTCTTTCTATTGCAAAGTAAGCCGATAGACCCTCTGAGTCCATCGTGTTCCTGATCCAGGTTTCCAGGAAGGATTCCATATTATCTGCTGAGGATTCTACGCCCTCCGGGATTCCGATAAGTCTGAGGTTGTTCCTGCGCGCTCGATTTTCTGCATCTTCTGCTCTAGTTTCTAACGTTTTAATTTGAACCACGATTTGCGCCATATCTTTGGAAGCTGCTTGTTGAGTTAGAGAAACCGTGGCGAGAGACTTTTCGTTCGATCCTACTCTTTCCTTCAGCTTATGGTGGTCATCTCGTAGCAGCGAGAGGTCAGATGATAGACTGTCAATTTTAAGTTCGAGTGCTTCACGTGACTCCTTAATAGCTACGAGGATTGTGTCCAGCGTTGTTTCTTGTTGTGATCGACTGTCTAAGTTTGCAGGGTTAATAGATTGATTAAATGTGGGCTCCGCTTGTTTCTGGTCTTCCTGTTTTTTGGTTTTCCCCATGACTGACCCAGAGTTGTGATCCGATGAACAGTCGAAGTGGGGAGAGGCCCGGTCAGTGGAGCCCGTTCGGACAGCCTCTCTAGTCTTATCTGGGATCTCACCCCCTCCTCTAGCTGTGGGTTGGGGGGCGGGCGGGGCTCCTCTTCTCGCCCGCTTTGTGTTCCTTGCTTTCCGATAAAGATTATATGGGCCTGTCAGTGCTTAGAGGACCAAGGGAGGGGGCCGCACTCAGAGTTACATTCCGCCCCTCAGCCGCTGAGATAGAGGTATTTCTGCTCTCTTGGTGAGGACCCAAGCGCCGCTTGCGCCCTGGATGCCGCAAGTGTAACCCGGTCAAGGGTCCGCCATTTACCTCCAAATCCCTTAGAGACGCGGTTAGTTCTCGGGCCCACTCGGGGTTCTCGTTCATTTTATGTTCTTATATTTTGTTTAGTTCTCAACGCAGTGTGGGGCATCGTTACGGCTGGTCGGTCCCATCCCCTTCCCGCGTAGGAGCAGGTGCAGAGACACCTCCCCGCTGGCTCATCTCTCGTAGGCCGTCATGACCCCCCCAGGATCAAGACAGAAGGGTGGCAGCCCGGGCCGGGGGCACCACCGACCTCTTGCTATGCCCCTCTGTCCCCGGCGGCTCCAAGGACTCGCGCCGATTTTCTCCGCCGTAGCTATCCCCAGCCGGTCACAAACAGTCTTCAGCTGTGCACAAGGGCCACAGCTCCGCGGGTGCTCCCTTGAGCCCGCCGCTCACGCCAGTGAGTTCCGGGCCTTTCCTGTCCACCCGGCCGGGACCACAGGACTCCCCCTACGGGAGTACCCCACTCACCCAGTCTCCTCGGAGGTCTGGTCGAGCCTCTTGCTATGCCCCTCGGTCCCCGGCAGCTCCAAGGACTTGCGCCATTTTCTCCGCCGCAGCTATCCCCAGCCGGTCACAAACAGTCTTCAGCTGTGCACAAGGGCCACAGCTCCGAGGGTGCTCCCTCGAGCCCGCCGCTCACGCCAGTGAGTTCCGGGACTTTCCTCTCCGCCTGACTGGGACCACAGGTCTCCTCCTATGGGAGTCCCCCACTCACCCAGTCTCCTCGGATGTTTGGTCAAGCCAGGTGGACTCCCCGGCGTCTCGCTTCAATTTTAATGTGTCGCAGGTCTTTTACTCCACGGACCCTCCTCTCCCTCCTCGATCGGCAGCTCCGGAGGGTGCGGCCGCCATTTTGTTTCGATCCGAACCTCAGGGAAATTCACTTTTTATCGAGTTTGGCAGGGTGGAAACTCAAAATAGACAGCTTCTCCTGGTGCTGGCCGCTTATTAAAGCGGATACCTGCGGTTGTTTTTCACCTCGTGGAACATGGCAGGGTATTAATGGCGGCCGGGCCCCGTCCGCTGCCCCAGAGCTCCACGTTACGCTTGCAGCCTCATCGGCTGCCAGCCACGCCCCCGTCACAAATTAAACATAACATCAAATAACTTTAAATAATGGAAAACAGCTCTAGTTTCTTTTGTTCATTTCAAAACACACTTTACCACTTGATTATAGCATTAATATATATTGATTGACTGTCAGACGCCCCCAACAAAGAAATAATTACACACTCACGCTCTACCTGCATACCACTCATTCCTCACATATCATAATCAAACTCAGAAAGCAATAAAACCTACATAGAATCAATCTTGTATAGCACCATATGACAGCCCCGGTCAGCAGACATATTGATCAGTACACGTTCCCTGTAGCGGGGTGGTGGGGAGGGCACTACATGAACCACAGGGCCCTCCGGGCACACAGATCCTGGCAGTGATCAAGGCTGCAAGTGCTAATTTGCAGGCGAAGACCAAATCAGTCTTCCTCAATGTAAACCAGCTAAAGACGGACTTACGCAGGTTCGCCGAGGAGATCTATACTGAGGGAGCAGCATCTTAATAAATTACAGGAGATTTCTGCCCTTACGTTCACAGTGGCCACCCTCCTGGCACAAATACAGAAGTTAGAAGTGCACGCTGAAAATGCAGAGGGACGCTCTTGTAGGATTTCCCTAGCATGTGTAAGTTGCGGACTCGGAATTCTTTCTGGAGAGCTGGTTAGATCACAGTTACTGGAGGCCGACTTGTTGCCTGTCTTTGTATTGGAGTGTGCACACAGGACTCTGGCACCCCCTCCACTGCCAGGGGGTCCACCAGGATCATAATCGCAAATATCTTCAACTGTAGAGAGAGGGCTACTGTTCTGCCAGCAGTTCCGAAGCGGGGAGATCCTACCTTTGATAACAGTGTTATCTGAATATCCTTTGACTACACACAGCAAGTACAGCAACTGGGACAAATATTTGGGGGTGTCCAGCAGAAACTGCTGTAGCCCACAAAACTAAAGGTGATCCATGAATGAATGGGATTTGGTTGTTTTTTGTTGTTCGACAGTGTGAGTTTACAGTCATAGCTTACACACACACAGATGGTAGGAGAACATTTGGAGGAGCGGAAGGCCAATGTTTGAGGAATCGCTGCATAAAGGGGTATTGGGAGCCCCTGAGCTTAGGGATGTGTGTGACCCCAAAATCTTTGGCAGGTGCGGGTAATATTCTCATCTGGAATGTTCGAGGCCTGAGGGATTACACAAAGAGATACAGGGTCTATTCCTACCTTTGATGGTTCCAGATATTAATTGCATTTCTCCAGGAGAGACATCTTATTGACTCTGAGGCAGATAAACTGAGGAAGAAGTGTCAAAGACAGTTGTACTCATCCGCTTACTTATCCTACTCGAGAGAGGTAGCCATATGGGTATCTCCTGGGGTGCCCTTTAAAATGCGAGAGGTGTGTGTGTGTATATATTGAGGGCTGGTACTTGTTCATCTTTGGGATGCTGAATGAATGTGATATCAGCTTTCTCAATGTCTATGCTTCTAACTCCAATGTCAAAGGGTATTTTTGGGGAGATGGTAGACCTGATACTGCTGAGCCTGGAGATGCCTCTCCTGTGGGCAGGTGACTTCAGCTGCCTCTTAGACGGCGACATGGACTGGTTCCCCCCTAAGAATAACACAAAGCTGGGCATGACACTATCGCTCATGGAGACTTAGGAAAGGGGACTGTGTAGGTATCTGGAGCGCAGACATATCCAGCGGACAGAGAGTATACATATAGCTCAGAAACCATAATTCTGGGTAGTAGGTTGGACAGAATGCTAATAACGTGCAAACTGGCGGCCCGGGTGACTATGATTGATTATCTGGGTCTCTTTCTGTTGGATCCTGCTCCGACATCCTTGGCATATTCAAGGAAACGCGCGGTTCCCCCTATTCCAGTGTGGCAACTGCACACACAGGCGTTACGCAGCACTGTGTTTCACGTAGACACCTGCAATGTAATTTAGCAATACCTTGAGGGCAACTGGGACCAGGGCTAATGAGTGGGATGCTTTCATGGTGGTACTGTGTGATGAAAGCATATCCAGTGTATATGGTATTAGGCGACAATTGGAGAATGAACTTGGAGAACAGTAGGCTGAGTTGGCAGGTGCTCAGCATGGGGACCCTGGAGACTCATTGTGGCAGATTAGGATGTTGGAGGCCCACTGACAGGTGAGCGAGACGTAGGACAGGCTCAATAAATCTTTCCATGCCACTGGATTCAAGCTAGGCTGGCTGATGAGGGGTGAAACCCCAAAACTGGTCCCAGGATGCTAGTTTCCGGTCCATTGAGGACCTGGCTTGGCAGTTCGGGCTGGACTGTTCCCATGAGGAACAGGGTCAAGGCTGATTTGCATATGGCTGGGTCCAAACTGGGGTGGCATGGTGAGCAAAAGAACGATGGATTAAACCCAGATCTGTGACTGGGGGTGAGTGTTTGACAATGTTCAGCATTCCATCCATCACTTGTTGTTTTTGCTTTGTCGCCCTAAGTGGGAAGGGTATGCCCAGACGTGGGTCCCGTGCTTCCCATGCCATTGGATTCAAGCTAGCCTGGCTGATGAGGGGTGAAACCCCGAAACCGGTCCCAGGATGCTTGTTTCCGGTCCAGTGAGGACCTGGCTTGGCAGTTCGGGCTGGACTGTTCCCATGAGGAACAGGGTCAAGACTGATTTGCATATGGCTGGGTCCAAACTGGGGTGGCATGGTGAGCAAAAGAACGATGGATTAAACCCAGATCTGTGAGTGGGGGTGAGTGTTTGACAATGTTCAGCATTCCGTCCATCACTTGTTGTTTTTGCTTTGTCGCCCTAAGTGGGAAGGGTATGCCCAGACGTGGGTCCCGTGCTTCCCATGCCACTGGATTCAAGCTAGCCTGGCTGATGAGGGGTGAAACCCTGAAACCGGTCCCAGGATGCTTGTTTCCGGTCCAGTGAGGACCTGGCTTGGCAGTTCGGGCTGGACTGTTCCCATGAGGAACAGGGTCAAGACTGATTTGCATATGGCTGGGTCCAAACTGGGGTGGCATGGTGAGCAAATGAATGATGAATGATGGATTAAACCCAGATCTGTGACTGGGGGTGAGTGTTTGACAATGTTCAGCATTCCGTCCATCACTTGTTGTTTTTGCTTCCTCAATAAATCTTCCCCGAGTATTGACCGTTACAGCACAGGGAGGGTGACAGACTTGACTGTCTCCTGGCTTGGCTACCAAGCACGGAGAAACCGAACACCCTGATTCTGTCACTGAAGCTGGAGGATGATTGATTTATCATGACTCAGGCTGGGATCAATATGGAGCTGCAGCGGTACCTTGGGCGAGTGTACAGCCGAAAGCGAAACCGGGATGTGACTACTGTATGGAAATTCCTGGGGATACTGGGGATGGCTATCTTGGGCCCACACAGTGGGAGGAATTAAATATATCCCTTACTACGGATGAGATCCATGAAGTGATTAAAGCCCTGCCGAGGTTGCAAAATCCTGGGACTGGATGGGCTTCCTGCAGAGTTTTATTCCACCCACTCTGATGTGTTGGCGGAGCACCTGCTCGAGGTTTACACTGAAGCAGGTTAGAAAGGCATTATTTCTCAGACTATGCTTGAGGCACTCATTATTATGCTTCCTAGGTCGGCCCATGACCCAGAAGACATAGCTTCTTATCTTACCGCCCGCTATCCATGATCACCGTGGATGTGAAGGTCCTCTCCAAAATATTGGTCACTAGATTGTGCTGGGTCATCTGCCAGCTTATAGATGAAGATCAATGTGGGTTTATCCCCCAGAGAAGCGCCCTTATGAATATCCGCAGGCTCTCACATGCCATGCTTTACGTGTGTGATTCACAAACGGAGATAACGGTGGTAGCACTAGATACACATAAGGCCTTTGATACGGTCAACTGGAGATACCTGCAAATGGTGCTCTCTCATGCCGGCTTGGGGGCATGTATGCTCAAGTGGATAGCTCTGCTGTACACTGAGCCCTTGGCAGGGTCTGGTCTGTACAGATAGTATCCAGTAGGATTGAGATACAGCTGGGGATAAGTTATCAGTCCTTTGTGTAAACATAGGTAAGTCCCTAGTTTTCTCTTGCGCGAGATGGGTGGAGATTCCTGGGGACCCCCTCCCTTCCTTAGGCCTCCGCAGGGAAACCGAGTTATTCTGCTAGCTGGGTATACTCATACTGCTGAGCAACAGCCTAGACACAACATGGTGTACTGGCGGGCCTGGTGGCCTCAGTGGCTTTCTGGTGCAAATTACTGTTAAGAGAAAAGACTACTGGTAGACATGGTGGAAGAGGCTGAACTGCCTCTCTGCCTTATGGCAGCAGCCCGGGTGCACATGGGGTAACCCTACATAGTACAGCAGGTGGCGCTCACCTGAGAATCTGTGGTCCGATGAGTCGTACTCTGGACCCCATTTTGTATGCTCCAACCGCTATGGTGGTTGAAGCCATTCTTACAAATCAAGGAAGTCATGTCCATGATGGTGTGGATCATTGGCGTCTGTGACACGTTGGGGGACCTGTATCTGGGGGAACAGTGTATCACATTCAAGGAGTAACCTTGCTCTTCTGCTGGTCAAGCGTCTTCTCAGCATGCACTGGAGAGTACTTCCCCCACCATGCTCGTGGTACTTCTGCTGTTACTGTTGGTAATGGTTATGATTCTATGAATGCAAAAACCCAATAAATATCATTCTTGGGGAGAAAAAAACATTGTTTGAAGAGGCAAGAGAGGCATTTGGGGTCAATTCGTACGCTTTGCTAAACTGACAAACATGGCTAGCGAAATCTGGACTGGGCAGTCTACTATTGTGTTCGAGGTCTTGCTTGATGATGGTGCCACCCGGGGGCTAATCACAAGGTTGTATGGTGTGCTGAAGAAGGGTCGAACGGTGACCCAGCTAGTGGCTAGACGCGGCTGGGAAGCAGATCTACAGGAACCCCTAGTTCAGGTTTCTGCAAAGCCGGCCCTGGAGAGTCGGGTCCATGCCAGATATTTAACATATCCACATTTAGAAAAAAGATGTTTCAGAAATCTACATTTGTCTAAATGTGGAAATGCTGAAAATATGGCATGGACCCGGCTCTCCAGGACCGACTTTGCAGAACCCTGCCCTAGTGGATAGTGATTGGAGGAAGGTGTGTTAGTGAGGCGTATATATAGCAATGCACGATTTAAGTTGATACAGTTTTACACAAGCTTACTTTTCGCCCAAAATGTTGCACAGGATGTATAGATCTAATTATAGCATCTGTCCCAGATGTGCATGGGTTAAAGCAGATTTCATTCATATGGCGCGGGTGCTCAGAGCTACTGGAACAAGATTGTTTGGCGTCTTGGAGCGGTGACTGACATACTTATTGACAACACAGTCCAGCATTGCCCGCTTCATCTGATACCGAGCCCAAAGGAGAGTACGGTGTACTATAAATCTGCATTGTTGGGCTGGTACTGGCTAATAGGGACATTGCTGTCCGATGGATGTCACTTCGGGTCCTACTCATGAGCAGTGGAGCAGGGATATGGGGCAAATGGGCACTGGCATACAAACACAGGATGCAGGAGGTTAGGATGGATGACAAGCTGAGAAAGGAGTGTTTTGAATTGGCAGGTATGTTACAGGAACTGGTGGCCCTAGGGGAATGAAGTGGATGCGGAATCGGCACAGTGATTGTGGAGCGGCTCCTCTGGGGATGTCATGTGCATGAAGGTCTAACAAGAGGCAGGAGTACCCTGAGGTGTGAAGGTGGCTACTTGTGGCATTGGGGTTTTAGGTTGCGATGTGACTGTGCATACATATCAGATAAATGGTCTGTGCACACGTGTATGAATGTAACTCTGTCCGAAGTTCTGATTTCTGTACCATTGTTGCATTGTTATTGCATTACATCAGTGAAGAAATATTTTTAAAAAAAACTTGCACAGCCTTGTGTGGGCTTGAAACAAATCAGGTTTTTTAACATGCCAACCACATAGTGTTTATGTATCTTATCTGGGTTAGATACTTAGCAGTCAATTATTCAAGGCGAGTGCTATAACACATTTATCAAAATTGACTATATCTTCAACCTTTGTTGGTGAATCTTAAAAGTTGAGGTCATTGTCTTTCAAAGGTCATTGGAGTTGTGAGCCCTTGCATAACAAACCTTCATAGATTAACCGACCAGACACTCCTCCGCATCCTATTAAGTATTGAATTAAACTCTTTCTTTTTAGATGAAGCCTGTAATAAACAACCTCGGCGTTTCATGAAGACGCTTTGCCCACAGTGAAGGATTTATAGAGGCTTGTACTGAGGCCATTTCTAATGCTATTAATGGGAGCCTGTGATGCCCCACTTCCTTGCAGCCAGTCAGCGGTCATCCACTCTGGTCATATCAGTCATTCATGTTAGCAGTCTTCAGCCACGAACAAAGGAACATCTCAAACAAAGTACACTTATTTGAATTTTGGTGACTCAGTCATGCTCCATAATCCCATGTATAATCCCACCACAATGCACTTCTTAATTGATGTTTCACTGCACTGCATCGGGCAAAGAGTCCATATTTTTGGACACTTCAGATGAGGTATTTCCATTAGAGCACCCTCGAAGGGCCTGAACCATGAGCACTTTACTGCTTCTTTGCGCAGATCTTCACTGCAAGATGCTTTCAAACAGCCCCTTTGCCACAGCAGTCTTCACTAACATCCAAGGCATTGGCATGTGTGGTTGATGTTGCTCAGGCTCTACAGCTACATTGCTAGATTGTTAGCTGCTAACGCTAGTGGCATATTTATTTACTCACCTATTATTATTATTACCTCCAAATGAAATCTATTACCCAATAAATCAAATTAGAATGGGTGAACCTGAACCAAAACTACAGTGCAGATGGTCTACATGAAAAGGGTAGTGCAGCCCATTCCACACATGCCCGGACTTCCAATTGCAAGACCTATTACAAACACATTCACAGAGTTAAATGGGAACCCCTTGAAATAGTACCAAAAAAAAGTATTACAGTGCAAGCCAGTGCTTTCTAGGAGCATTACAGCAGCCAACATTTATTTCCCTTTTTTCTGTGAACCATACCTGCTTCTTAATGTTACTGTGTTTGACACAGGTCTCCCCTTTTAAGGGTCTAATAGCGGTGCTGCGTTCTGTCTCAGAGTCATGTTCACTGATTTTTATGGGAGTAGTTATGTTTTCACCCTTGTTTTAGATGTGAAGCTTGCTTCACTAGGCATTTTTAGTAAGTAAATGGCTTACTGCTCACTTTGTTATAACTGACGCATGAATTTCCAGAGCAAACACAAGCTTACACAGGCCCTATCCCTGTGTTTTTTCTATACGCAAGCATGCCTTACCAGTGGTCTTCAAAGTCTACATTGAGCATCTTTAGGTTCTGGCTCTGTTAGACGGATACTGAGAAGTTTAGTCTCGGGTTGTTCAATGTGAGAAGCTTCCACTATTTTGTTCATGTTGTAAATGCCGACATTCTGCTTTCTACAGAGGTTTGCACATCTTTACACCTCTCTAAATAATAACCTCTTTCGTGGATACCTCTGGTCTAATGTCACTCTTCCATCTCTTTCATGAAATGATCAATGCATTGATCAGATCTATCTCATTTGTGGGAGCTGGCAGGCCTCCATAGCTTTTTTTCTGCACTGGGAAGTTAATAATTGAACAAGTGGATTCTGCCACTTTTTCATAGGTCTTATCTTTTTACTCTTGTTTATTTTCTAGGCCCCAGCATGGCTGTGTGCTTCCAGCCTTATTTGGTTAGGTGTGCCTGCGTTCCTTTTGAGCGGGTATGGTCATCTCCCGCCAGTGTGCTTCACTGGAGTCACTGCATTGTTGTTTTCTGTGGAAGACTTGTCAGACCTCACTGCAGGCTTCTGAGTGGCATCTCAATCTGCTTTCAGTACCTAATGTTTCCAGTGTTTCTGGGTAGACTTAAGGCCACCCCCTATGATCACTGGCACACCTTCCTCCCTTAGCTTCAGAGTCGTGTCCCTTTTGAGGGTTGTGGCACCGAACCAGTGCGCACTCACCTTTTGAATGTCAGTCCCCTCTATAGTGCTTGCTCTGGGTTCTGGCAGAAGCTCTTTGCGTCTGGCTCCCTCTGTGGTGACCTCTTTAGTGGTTGGGGCTGCTGTGCTATTTGGTTTTGTTGCTGTGCTTTGATGGCTCCCCATCGGAAAATTAGAAACTCAGCACAAAGTTTGTTTCTTCTGTCGCTTTCTCTGCAAGGTCTTTACACCTTTTCTAGGTCTTCTAGTTTCACTGCACATATTTTTGTTCTGTTTCTTACTTTATCTCTGCTCTCGCCTACTTTCGCTTCATTCCCCTGTCCTCCATCTTATTTCAGCAGTAGCTGCTCACACTTAACATTCACACCTACTCTTTGTTATCTTTTTCTTGATTTTGTTTCGCATACCATATAATCAATTCCAGTCTGTTCCCAACCTACAGTTGTTCTATTTAGTTTAAACCAGGTAATGTTGTGCTATTGCTCTGCCAACTGAAACAGGATTTCTTTACTCAACCTGCAAGTCACCGAAATAGAAATATATGAATTGCACTGTAGATTTAACACCTCTTCGTCGAAAAAAAAAAAAAAATCACAATAAATAATGTGGTCCTAAGGGTAGACTTGTGCTTTTACCCTCCTCTTGACAAGATTTGTCCCCTTCTGCATATTTTTGTATCCCATTTTGTCCATGGTACAAAGACAGCAGGTAAAAGAGAAATGGAGTGAATCCCATAAGGCCGTTGGCACAGAAATGCAAATTGTATTAGTAAAATGCAATAGCGTGTTTGTGTATTTGATCAACATTGAAAGCAAATGTGTAAACCGTAGTATGTTTTCTAAGTCAAAACATCGAATAGCTGTGTTTGTATTTCATCTACGGCCTGTTTAGCCAGTTTAATCCTCTCGCCTCCGCCTACAATAACGTTGCGTTTGTACACACATATTAGTAAAGGAAATAGGTCTGACTTTAATGTTCCATATCATGCAAACACAGACATGCAGAAATGTGTAGAGACCGTGATACGTGTCTCTGTAACTTGCCCTTTTCTTTACCTTCTAGGTCTGTGCTCTGTGTGTGTTTTTTTTGTTTTTATTCCCCAGGCTTGTTTTTCTACTCAACACCAGAAGAAAATTCATTCTTTAGGCCTCTATTATGGGAGCGGTATTAATTCCAGTAGCTCCGTTTACAGGCCCATTTGAATTATGAGTTGTGTGTGCCTTTTCAAAGGGCGACTTCGGCTGCTTTTAGCTGAGAAACATTGGGGAACAACATGTGCAGAATGGCACTGTAACGCCGATTCTAGCACGTTTTCCCCAAAAATGTGTGAACCTTACTATTTCCCTGTTCTCTGAATTACCAGGATCCCCATTAATGGCAATTTGATGGTGAGGAAATAACGGTGATTATTCTGGGTCACTTAATCTATGCCTCAGTGGTGTGCTACTCTTTCTGTAGTCCCATGTTATGTGGAATCTTTTCAACCATTGCTGGATCTTTAATCAATATGACTCTGCATCCAAATCATGGGGAGAATAAGCTACAAGTCCCAGAATACAAACTATTGCTTTAGTAAAATAGAGAATGTGTGACGGAGTCACGTCTGACACAAGCTTTTGAGTAGTTAAGCATTTAGGCATCAAGGAGTGCTTTTGCCTAGGTAAGCATCATCACACAAGACTATTGCAAAGAGATAGCTAAACGAGTTATCTCATGCAACCATGACTATTCTACCTGCAGCAGTTCATGCACATATAGACTCTTTTCCCATTCATACGCCATGTTTGGCATCTTCTTCGCATACATGAGTCTGACAGAATTAGTACTTTGAGGCTCAAATATACCCTAAAATCCATAGTGAAGGACAATAGTGGTGGATTGTGTATTAGAGCTTTGGGGCTCTGCCCCTCTTATTTCTGATTCTGTTATTGAGCAACCGTTATACCAACAGGAACCTTGGTATAACAACATCTAAATGCAACCATGGTTCTCATTGGTATCATTTGATAAGGGATGTTCAATTAGGAACCTAAATAATCTCATGCAATAAATGACATAATATTGCTAAAACAAAGAAGACCACTACAGTACTAAGTGAAACAAAAGATAATTTTTATATCTTCAAATATTACATTTCAGCAATATGTCCATAAAACACAACCAGCATTTGAAACATAGTGCAATGTGTCCTCAGTTTAATAACACCAAAATAAAATGATGGATGGAGGGTTCACCAGTTACAGATCTGGGTTAAGCCATCGTTACTTTGCTTCCCACGTCACCCCAGTTTGGACCCAGTTATATGTAAATCAGTCTTGACCCTGTTGTCCATGGGAACATACCAACCCAAACTGCCAAGCCAGGTCCTCGGTGGACCGGAATGTTAGTTTAGAGTTTAAGGGTTACGGGGTCACAGGTGTTAAAATGTTTTTCTGTTTCAAACTATAACTGGCCATTATTATTTGCTGTTCTGCAATACAGGATGTGTTATAATTTAGGTTAAAGTTTAGGGTCATAGGGTCACAGGGGTGGAATGATGTTTCTCCACAATTAAAGAATAACTATGTAGTGATTCATTATTTACTATTTTGTAAGAAAGCATTGTGTGATTTTGTATATAAGAAGCTGTCTGTGCCACAACAAATTGAGACCGGCCGCTTGTGTGAGGAGGGTTGGTCTCCATTTCGCGACAGTGAAGGGCTATCTTTACATTGCCAAAGAGGAGTCTGTTTTTCTTTCAATTTTTTACATTTTGAATTACCCGGCAACACCTTCACTTTGCTTTTGAGAGCGATACTCCGTGCAGCGCCGTTAGTCCCGGTACGAAGGATTACCGGAACATCTGGGGACTTATCATGGTCTTTGGACGTTTCCTCAATTAACTCTATACTATATTGTTAGAGCGTGTTGGAGCTCTACATATTCAGATTTTTAAGGACAACGATACAATCTTTGACCTGCTTTACTTTAAGTTATAAGTCAATTTGTAGGACACATTGGAGCCTTGATAATGTCATTTTTGACGAAACATGTGTCGGCTGTTGATGTACATGAATACAAGAACTGTTTTGGCCTGATGACACCTCTCTCAGCGGTTCTGCTGGGTTAATTTTAGGGTGTACTTCTTTCAGACTTATCACAGAAGAATAAATAGATACTTCTACAAATCTGCGATGTGCTGTGGTTTTTCTTCTTTCTTTGAATCAACTGTGGACCTTCGGGGATGACAGATATCACCCTGTGGCTGGGTGCTAAAACCGCTTGGGCACTTCTCTTAAGAATCAAGTGGGACGTGATGGACTAGCATTTTGGAAAAAACTCTTAGCTTATATTTCGAAGGGTGCACCACTCTTGCACAGCCACAACCTGTTGTTTTGCTATAGGTACCAGGTGTTGAGCCGTCACATAGGGCTTGAAGCATCATGAGATGATTCAAGGCTAAGGAGGAGTGGGGCATGGTCAGAAATCCTGCGTGGAAGAATCTGGACCAGGGACAACATGAGGCAGTCTGCAGTCGGCATAATAATAAGGTCAGTGCGTGGGTGAGTGTGGTATGCCGCTAAATATGGGCATATTGTTGCTGCCTAGGGTTCCACAGTCTCCAGGTATCAGAGACCCAGAGCAGACGTCCAGCCTGAAAGGTGACGACCTCCAGCACAGTGTGGAATAGAAGGGGGCACCAGTGGAGTCCAGGCCCGGGTTGGGGACCGCGTTGAAGTCTCTTGCAACCACCATGAGGCACCAGTAACACGGTTGATAGCTCTTTGAGAAGGGCGTCTGGTCCCGTGGGGGAGCATATGTGCACACACAATTGATAGTTCACCCCTCAACACTGCCAGAAAGGTCAAGATATCGGCTTTGAGGGTCTCTCACCACTTGAGTGTTGGCTGTAGGAAAGGAGCGACGAAGCAGGATCGCCCCTCCCTCCCCCCCCCTCTCGGGAGCCTCTAGCATACTCACAGTGGTATACGCTGTCATAGCCTTGGTGCACCAGGATTGGTCAGCAACTACCCATAAGAAGTGTCTCCTGAAGCAACAGGATGGCATGAAGGAATCACTGGGCATAGCACAGGACTGCAGTGCATTCATGTGGTCTAGCAGATTATTAACGTTCCAGGACATAATGTGAAAAGCTGTCGTGTCTGGGTGATGGAGTGTCATAAAAAACTGTTCAATAGGGGGCACCAGAGTTGACAGGGGGAGCCACCCGAGAGGAATCATCTGATGCTTGTGTTGAGTGACAGTGTACCTAGTGTTGTGGTTAAAGTGTTGTGACTCAACCATATATATCTGAGTGTGGTGAAATTCAGTAAACAATAGAAAATCATATACTTAAACGTAACAGAGCTGAAACCCCTCATCCCAACAAGCCTCCTACCCTGTACTTCAAACTTATAAGTATCTGTCACCTTCAGACTTCTAACTAAAGTAATAAACATTTTGTAGACAGGCGTGGAGTGGTGGACCCTCCTCAATACATGATCAGTGATAACCACCAGGAAATTAAAGACATATTAAACAGAACAGTTCAGTGTCTGCCAATTACAGAAGTTCAGGGATGTAGTGGTAGTTCACAGCGTGGGGCTCTGGGACAAGCCAGAGTCAGCTGTGGACACAAATGGAGGGGGTCTGTAATGACATCCTGGTCTTAGCGAGGTATCCACGTTTTTATTGACCTATGATGAGTCTGAGTTGCATGGCAATGGTTCTCACTCCACATGACTTGGAGAGGATGTGTCTGTTCCTGCGGCAACATTGCCCCTACAGGAGCAGGTAGGAACTATTTTTTCAGTCTTGGAGCGACACCGATGTGAGCTGTTGTGGAAGTCGTTTTCTCGGGGGAAAACTGTCCTGAGCAACAGAGCTGCTTCTCTTCAGTGAGCCATGCCCAGGCGACCTTCGGGGTGTTAAAGACGTATGTCTTGTTGGCATAGATAACCCTTAGCTGTGCTGGGAATGGAAGCATATAAGAAAGGTTAAGCCCCCTGAGCTTCTGCTTGACCACCACGTAAGAGCGGTGCTGTGTTTATACCACTCTGGTATAATCGGGGACAATAATTATCTTTGTGTCTTGGTACCTCAGGTCTGGAGAGGATCGGGATTCTCTCAGAATGGAGTCTCTGCCTTTTGAAGTAAAGGTTGCGAGTGATCACAGGCCTGTTCGGGGCCACTGGGGAAGTTTAGGCGCCAAGGCCGGCGTGCCCTCTCAACAATGAACCAAGGGCCAATGCATTCAATGGCATACAGATTTTGATCTAGGTTTCTAAGCATTCCATGACTTGCAGTGGCTTACACCCTCTGGAAATCCCACAAAGGGAAGGTGATTAAGTTGCGATCGGTTTTTGGCATCTTCTTCGCAACGATGGAATTTCGCCATGTGCGCAAGAAGGTGGGAGACCTTAGACTTTAGTTCGGTAACTTTGTCGTGCACTGTGGGCAGGTGGCCTTGAGCCTCGGTAAGCCTGCTTATGAGGGAGAGGGGGCAGGAGAGTTGCATTGTGAGGGGACTCCCATCTCGTGGCCTCAGGATCACGTCTTGCGTGGTCTCCCAGGGGGCATCTCCACACCCCTCAGTTCCAGTGATTGCCAGGGACCCTGAGCATCCCCCACTGTCTGGAGGCGGGCAGGTGGTGAACAGAGTCCAGGCTCACCACAGGTGAACCACCCCGTCTGTTTCTACAGGAGGTGCTGCCTCAAACCGCAGCAGGGACTCTTCTCCAGCATCAAGTTCTCAGGGCCACAGGGTCTGTCAGTCGTGTCTTCGCAACCTAGGGGTGTGTGGGCAGGGGCCACGAAGGATACGAAAAAGTTAGGAGAGATCTCTCTGCAGCGTCGTGGGCAAGTGAGCCTCTTGCATCACAGATGCACCCACACGTCACAAACCGTCTTTCACAGGCATGCAGGTGGCCTCAACATCCTGACATACCTTCTTTCCTTAGGCCCTTTCCTGATCCCCAGGGTGGATGCACTTGAGGCAGGGCACTCGATCCGCAGCTCATTAGTCCCAACGGGGGGACTGTGGGCCCTCTCAGAAGGAACAACAGTGGTTCTCTTCCATGAGCGTCATGAACTGGTGGTCAGCGGATGGCAGCAGATGACTGAGGGCTCCGGAACACTTCTAGAGTGCGACCGCTATCATGAGGCTCCAAGCCATGCCCGTGTATGGGGAATTTACTTGACCATCCCTAACAGTCGATGAATGTTAACCACAGTTAAGGATGTGTTTTTAGCTGCAGCTAAGGAATTGTCTGATTGATAAAACACACACATGCACTCTGGTGAGATAAGGAAGATAAGTACTCACTTGGGGAGACATTGCTTGTGGGAGTGAAATTCAAAAGATTATGTGAGCAATCCACAGTAATAATGTGACAATCCTTGATAAACTCAGTACTTTGGGAAACCACTTACCCCCGAATGAAGTGGAAGCTGCCACCACGAAAGAACGCAAGGATAGAGAGCTGTGATCTACAGAATTGCTTCCTCCGAATGGCAGAGCGCCACAGGGAGTCAGTGCTCCCATAAAGCAAAGGACAGCCCGGGGCTATTGTTACTGTCAATGGTAGAGCGTAAGCTGTGCTTGGGGAGGAAATGGGAGCACCTGCCCCTAATGAGAGCAGAGATAGGGAGCTGTGATAGGCAGGACAGGCTTCACTGATTGACATCCTGCTTCCAGGAGTCAATGCTCCAGTAAGGGCGGGGAAAACGTCGCTGTCAGTGATAGATCGCAAACATGTGCTTGGGAGGAGGATTTCAAGATGGCTCTAAAACAAGGCTTTAGGTGCGTCATTCGTTTAAGGCCTCAACTTGAGCTCAATGTAGACACTTCTCTACAAAGTGAAAGAAGCGAGACAGCCTGTGTCAAGATACAACACAGTTGACTCTAGTGAAAATTAAAAGACACATTGACAAATAACTGACTGAGGAAAAAAGGGGAGGCAGGAGGGAGGGAGACGTATGTAAATTGCTCTCAGTATTTAAAACTAGAACACAATTAAAAGGCATTATGCATAATATTTAAAATACAATTATATCACAATTAAGATTCCTTATATCACATCCATGGTGATCACTGAGCCAGACAAATCCTTCTATTCCTATAAGGAATTCAGAATCAGGTACATATTACACTTGAAGCAGAGAAACAAATCCGCTCTATTCCTCAAAGGAGTTCAGTCCATTTGAAATTAGGTCACATATGGCAATCTATTTACGTTTAAATCTTTGTAGGATGAAAGAGCGATCGCCTTCTCTCTGGGGAACCTTAGCCACACCCAGCAGTTGCCATCTTATATTATTGGCCATGTGTTGCTTCTCAATGTAGAGGGACACTAGAGGGGGGAGCAGTAGCAGTGGTTACTCCACAATGAATTCTGCTTCGATGTTGCCCAATCTATGTCTTTACTTGCTGTGTTGTTGGTTGAATATAGGTTAGAGGCCAGGGACACCATAAGCAAGAGACCACACTAGCAGTTTTAGTTAGAAAACTTTTTTTATTCCAAAGTGATAGCATCATGTTCAAAAACTTTTATATTGTTTGTGAATTGACAAACCACACAACACCACCCTTAGTGTCCTCTCATGGCGGGGAAGTCCCCATGGACAGTCCAGGGTATTATTATTTAAGACCTTGGGGACAGCTGAATGAACCAGATGAGTTCGAATATTTTTGGCCCTTTTAAACAAAAACAGTAGTAAATCTTAAGAAAGGTCAATGCTTTGTGTAATGTGCTAGTGTTTCCTAATGGACATTGTTGTCTTATTAGCACAAGGGCAAAAAGTGGTTACACTTATTGCATTCTTCCTTTTCATTGGTTTTTAAGAGCTCTTCCCTGTGATTATACCAAGTTCTTTTGAGTGCTGATTTAATAATTTTATGAGGCTAACCTCGTTGAAGTAGTCTGCCTCGTAATGTATATGCTTCCTTGAAATAATCAGCTTGGATGTGTACAATTGCCTCTCACCACAAAAATTGCCCATATGGAAGAGCATCCCTGAGGAACCTTGGGTGGAAGCTATGGTATGACTATCAGTAAGCTTCCTGTGTAGAGATTTTGGTAATTTCCCTTCATCATTTTTATTAAAAGATCTAGAAAAGGAATCCGTTGGTTATCGAAATGACATGTAAATTGTAAGGTGGTCTGTGTTTGAGTAAGGTGTGTCAAAAGATTGATAATTAACTCTGTGGTATTTCCTGTGGTGTAGGGTGTGCACTTAAGGACCTGTTCAATGGTATGTATGCTCTCTTGCTGTGGTATGTTGGTAAAAATAGATGATATTCAAAGTTAACATCTGCTTCTGTGAATCAAAGGGCAAACCTTTTATCAAAGTAATAACGTGCATACTATTCCATATATAATTTTCCAATGTGGGAAATGCATCTTTAATGAAGATATTTATATACTCTCCCACGGGCACCAAAACCAATTTATACCCAGATAATTTGGTCTACCTGGTGGGTGGTACTCACTCTTATGTACTTTTGGAAGTGATAAAGGACAGGAACCCGAAGGTGCTTTGTATTGAGAAATTCAAATTCCTTCAGGGTGAGGATGCCATCTCATTTTGCCTTTGTGGTCACCTTCAGGATTATAGCTTTGATGGATTCAGTGGGATTATGTGTAAATTTCAGATAGTGGTTTTGGTTAGACAATGTTTTTTGTAACCAACTTTGTAGTCATCAACATCTTGTATTACTAAACCTCCCCCTTTGCAAACAAGTTTTATAACCATAGTAGTGTCTCTTTTGAGGTTTTGTAATGAATGTCTCTCTGCTGGTGTTGTATTAAAAGGTGTGCATGTTCTCTCATTCTTAAGTTGGGTCATATCCCAGACCTGTTTTAGGTCTAGAGCTCGCCCACCGCGTCCGCAGCACCAACCTGCTGTCTCCTGCCTCTGACCCCCGCCCACGCTGCTGCTAGCGTGTTCAAGGCTCTCTTGAGCCGTTGTGCCGTGTATTCCGCCGTCCTGTAAGTGGTTTCTGTTTTCTTCTGCGCCTAGCCTCTTGCACGTCTGCCCCAGTTGTGCCCCTCTGATTGCTGTGCCCCGATTGTAGTTTGTGCCAATACTGTATTTTGTGACTGTTTTTCCGATTTTGTGCCCGACTTTCTTGTGCTTTGTTTAAGTTGTTTTTCGCCCCTTGGGCGCTCCCCCTTGCTCTCCGCTCCCTGCCGCTGCCTCCCTGCGGCCCCACCCCCCCGCGCACCCATTTGCCGCTCCCTCCCGCCTCCCAGCTACTCCTCCCTCCCCCCTTCCTTCTTAATGGCTGGCGCTGCGCGTCGCGAGTGAGCGACCTCTGACCTGTTTTAGGTCTAGAGCTCGCCCCCCGCGTCCGCAGCACCAACCTGCTGTCTCCTGCCTCTGACCCCTGCCCACGCTGCTGCTAGCGTGTTCGAGGCTCTCTTGAGCCGTTGTGCCGTGTATTCCGCCGTCCTGTAAGTGGTTTCTGTTTTCTTCTGCGCCTCGCGCTTCTGCCCCCGTTGTGCCCCTCTGATTGCTGTGCCCCGATTGTAGTTTGTGCCAATACTGTATTTTGTGACTGTTTTTCCGATTTTGTGCCCGACTTTCTTGTGCCTTGTTTAAGTTGTTTTTCGCCCCTTGGGCGCTCCCCCTTGCTCTCCGCTCCCTGCCGCTGCCTCCCTGCTGCCCCGCCCCCCCCACACCCCCATTCGCCGCTCCCTCCCGCCTCCCAGCTGCTCCTCCCTCCCCCCTCCCTTCTTAATGGCTGGTGCTGCGCGTCCGCGCAGCGGGCGCACCGCTGGCGCGCCAGAGGCAAGCCCGTCTGCGCCCGTCCGCGCCTGGACCGCGCCCTGCGCCACCCCCCCCGGTCCTCACGCCCCCGCAACTCCTACTTCCGATACTCTGCCAGCGATCTCCTCGCCCTCAACCCTGGCCCCTCCATAGAGTGCTTCCTGGCCACCCCGAAGTACACCAAAGGACCTTTTTCCTGCCGCACCTGCAACTTCTCCTGCAACAGAACAACGAAGCCAGCAACAAACAACACTAACCACCTGCACTGCATCCTCCTCAACACACGCTCCGCACGAAAACACGCCATCGAGCTCTGGGACTTGCTCGACACCACCGCCCCAGACGTGGCCTTCCTGACCGAAACCTGGTGGAACGACTCTTCGGCCCCTGACATCGCTATCGCCATACCGGACGGATACAAGATCACCAGAAGAGATCGAACCAACGGAATCGGTGGAGGAATAGCCATCGCCCACAAATCCACCCTCAAGATCCACACCCACACGGACGACACTCTCAAGACAGCCGAACACCTCCACTTCCAGATCCACACAGACCCCAACACGACCCTCAGAGGAACCCTCATATACCGCCCTCCAGGACCAAGAGCCCCTTTCAGTGACACCATCTCTGACCTCGTAAGCACCCACGCCCTCGCCTCTCCAGACTACATCCTCCTGGGAGATCTAAACTTCCACCTTGAAAACAACAACGACGCCAACACCGCTTCACTGACCACCAACCTCCACAACTTCGGACTCCACCAACTGGTCAACACTCCCACCCACATCACCGGTCACACGCTTGACCCCCTCTTCACCTCAAGCAACCACATCTCTGTCAGCCACACCTCCGAACTCCACTGGACCGACTGTGCTGCTTTACTCTTCAGAATATAAAAACTATGCACTTCAGGATATTTTGAGGCACAATGTAAAGCAATCACTCTCAAACACCTTCGTAAGTAGAATAATCAAGTTTATTTAAGGGGCAAGTTCTCAGCTAGCAAAACTAAACCACACTAATATATATATACATATACATCAGGAGAATAACATGAGAATAATGATAAAGATATAAGCACTCTGTGAATAATTGCAAGAGTAAGTGCATATAATACAAGCACACACAATATACCTCAATGCTCAATAGCATGAAAATGACTGCAAGAATAAGTGCATATTACGCGCGCACCCACAATATACTTCAATGCTCAATAGCATGAAAATGACTGCAAGAATAAGTACATATTACGCGCGCACACACAATACACTTAATAAATTGAAAAGCTTCACCGAAAAGAGAGTCTGCATCCCTCCGCCGTACACAAAGCTGGGGAACCCAAATCAGCTAGCACAGGGAGCCTCTGTTCGGGACAATCAGTCCTCCTGGCGTTGCGTCCAACCCAGAAGAGAGTTCCTAAACCAGCCCATCCAGGCCCCCAACTTTTATAGTATTTACTAACGCCCAGGAGTCTTTTCTAGAAAAAGACCCCCTCCTTTACAAATTGTGCAATCGGCGGTACCTTGTTCACCCTTCGAGACGTCTCCTCAGAACGGGCCAAGTTCCCAGGAGAGGACTCCAAGGTGAAGCTTGCATTCCTCCTTGTGTACAGGCAGCTTGCATTCCTCCTTGTGTACAGGCGCATCCCCCTGTTGTTCTAACTGATAGCTCGTGGAATGTAAATAGCGCCCTTCGTACCAGGCAGATGGAGCGAAGTTGAGCAGAAAAACACCCCACCCTTCAGCTTGCCGAAGCTTGTGGAAAAACACAGAACAGTGCCTTACGCACCGAACCAGACTCGACAAAATGGAGTCGTGAACCAAAATGGAAGCGAAGGCCAATGAAAGCAGAGGCCAATGGTCCACACCCTGCACCACTGTTTACCTTGCACGTAGTGCTGCCACATGCACGTAGTGCATGTAGCAATACATTTCCACCCTTGGACCATTTGGCCAACTTACAACTAAGTATATCCTATAAGCTGAAATGGCAATGCTCTTGGGCGAAACTGAGATAGAAGGTTAGGCACACACTGAATACAGCAACATAATGAAATTAAAATAACTGTTATGATAATGATTACACCAAAGATATAACGCAGTTGGCCTAAATTAGGCAGCCATCCAAAAGCCCAATCCCACCACCCCTTGTCAACATCCTGCTGCACCCCCTTCACCAACTTATGCAGGGCCTCTATGTGGGAGTTGATTGATATGGAGTGGTCGGATAAATTGAAGCAACATAATCCTTCAAAATCACTGCAGCCATGGTTGTGTTTAAGCAGTAAATAATCAATAGCAGCGCGATTCTGCAAAGCAGCTCTTCTAATTCCCTGTACATCTAATAACAGCTCAGCTAAGGCAGCTGATGTATAGTTAATATTCTTGACTACTAAACATGCAAGTTTATTAATAACTCTGGTATTATATACTGCAAGTCCTGGCACCCCTACGATAGAACCAGCTAAACTAACATATTCTGTTTTGGACAGCAATGAAATTTCAGAATCACAGTCCGTAGGTAATTGAATAGTGTCTCTGGTATAGCGAGAGTGTAGAGCAGTATCCATAGGAAACATGAGAAAGCCTAAGCGTGACCAGGCACAAGGCCCTCCGGTTAGATTGGCTGGAATATAAGTAAAAGAAAGATTACCACAAGAAAAGAGCCAACCTTTAGGCAACTTAACATTTTGAATGTGGCTGGCAGCAGGCACCACATGTTGGCAAAACATCGAATTATTTACATTCAAACAGGTTAGGTCATTCCGTGAGTGGCACAACGTCCGTTGTGCAGCAGTTAAGTTTTTGTCTCTTTTCTCCAATTTGAGCTGAGCACATTTACCTATTTTCATAGGATCACAGGTCAATGAATAGCACACATCCCCATTTGAGATGTTAAACATGAGTATAGATGTCATGTTCCTCCACAACCGCCGGCCCACCTCCGGGCAATGACGGCAGTACTCATAGAGTGACAGATGGGAGCGAACGTCACTCACATCCACCATTCCATCCTGGTTTGTATTGTTAAAGATGTGTAATAATACAGCAGCAGGAGTGGGCACTGCCACTAGACAAGTGGTAATCAAATCTTGAACGCTTTGCATGTTACTCATACAGAAGTGAGATATATTCAGCACTTCCTGCGCTAGATGAATCCAAACATTGTTCGGTTGATGCAGCAGCGTTGGCATCTGCGGCTGACGGTTGAATTTTTGGGCTATGAGCCCCTCCCGCTCCCCGGTGGAGTCTCCCGAACGGGCTCCATACACCACACTCATGGCACAGGCACTCCACAGGATGATCTGAAAAGAACAAAGGACAAAACACGTATTATCATTCTCGCAGATAGCATTTGTCAGCGGGAACATGTTCCCATTTGTCTTGACCAGGTCGCATAACTACCAGGACATTGTCTGGTCCAGTGGCGATGACATCAGCGGGTTGAGGAGGGTTATTTGGGGATTCAATCCACACTTTGGCCCCTGGGTTCTTGTCAGTAGATCCGAACCCTCCTTTGCCTCTCACAGTGAGAAGAGCTGGGGTGCTTCCCTTCTTAACAACACCTCCATAAACCGGCATAATGACAATTTGGGCAACGCGATCACCAGGTTGCACCACTAGGTCTGTGTCACCACTGTTCAAAAGAATGACTTTCAACTCGCCTTGGTAGTCTGCATCTATCACGCCTCCTAAAACTTGGATGCCCCTCAAGGCAAGCCCAGATCGAGGGGCGATCAGACCGTAATGCTCAGGGGGAATCTGAATTCCCACCCCAGTTTCAATCAGAGTGATGTCTCTAGGTTTCAATCGATGCATGTGTAAAGCATGCAAGTCAAGTCCTGCAGATTCTGGTGTAGCTCGATATGGGGCCAAAGCTCCTGGAGCTGTTTCCCAATACACAATGGTATTGCTCATTGTAAACGGATTAATCTGTAAAGCAGGTGTCAGCATTCTCATGAGAGGTGTCTCGGCATTTGTTAGGGGTCGGTTGTTCAAAATTTGCAAAGCATCATACAAATTATCCCTCCACCCCTTCAGTGTCCCATCATTCAGTTTACGCAATTGTTCTTTCAGCAACCCATTCATTCTCTCAATCAATCCCGCTGCTTGTGGGTAGTAAGGTATGTGAAAAATCCACTCAATATTGCGTTGTGCACAATAGTCCTGCACTAGTCTGCCCTTGAAGTGGCTGGCGTTATCACTTTGAATCTGGAGTGGCACCCCATAGTACAGAATCAACAGATCTAGTGTTTTCAGGGTGCTCTGCTGAGTTGCGCGCTTGCAGGGAAAGGCTATTAGATAACCAGAGTAAGTGTCTACCACAGTGCAGGCATACTGACACCCTCTGCTCACTGGCATTGGTCCAATGTAATCAATCTGCCAAATCTGTCCTGGCAATTTACCTCTACCTAGCTGGCCTCTCACCACCTGTGGGACCGGTCTGTGCTGTGCATGCTGACAAATGGGACATTCAATGATCGCTGTTTTAATCAAATCTAGGTGAAGATGCATCCCTCTAATCTCAGCCCACCTGTGAGTAGCCTTTTCTCCAAGATGTCCGCATTTCTGGTGTGCCCATTTAGCCATTCCCACCAAATCAGAACTCTGCGCCTCCACTTCAGCCTCTTGAATCTTGGCTCGATCGTCTGCAAGACAATTGAACCATCGGTCTAATGAATCAGTTGGACAGTGAGCGTCCACATGATAGACAGTCACGGTGCTTTGAGGTAACATTTCCCAGATCTCCTGCCATAACTCCTTCCCCCATACCTCTTTGTTATGGATTTTGTACTGATGTGCATGCCACGTGGGAAGCCAAGTAGCTAACCCATTGGCGGTAGACCAGGAATCTGTATAAATGTGACATTTTCCGGGTAGCTCCTGTTTTAAAGCCTGATACACGGCATAAAGCTCTGCATACTGGCTACTTTTTCCCTGTCCTGTAGTTGTCAAAAGCTTTTTGGTAACAGGATTATAGGACACTGCCTTCCAGTGCCTTTTCGCTCCAACATATTTTGCTGAACCATCTGTGAACCACACATGTTTTTTGTCATCTGCAGACAAGTCTGCGAACGGCTGGCCCCACCCTACTGGGGATTCACACACTGAAGGTACATCATGCAACATTTCGGAATTCTCCACTGGAGCCTGCGCTACCTGCTCATGCAAAACGGCGGTCCCTTTTGGACCCGCTCGTGCCCTGTCCTGGACATACCATTTCCATTTTATAATGCTGGCTTCTTGCGCATGTCCAATTCTATGAGTTTTTGGGGAACTCATCACCCACTGCATGATGGGAATTTCAGGCCTTAAAATCACATTGTGTCCCAGTGTAATTTGCTCAGTATCAACCAGGGGCCAATAGCAGGCCAGCAGCTGCTTCTCAAAGGGAGTATACCGCTTTCCTGCCTCAGGTAACTTCTTTGTCCAAAATCCCAGGGGCACCCTCTTTCTTCCTTGTTTTTGCCATAAACTCCAATTGGCATACTGCCCCTGGACTGTCACATTCAACTCAATGTCTCCCTCTCGAATCGGCCACAAATCCAAAGCATGCTGAATGGCGTCTTTCGCCAATTCAAACGCGCGCTGCTCCTGCTCTCCCCATTCAAACGCATTTTTCTTTCGTGTAACTTTGTACAATGGGGCCAAAATCTGAGACAAATGGGGTATATGTTGTCTCCAATACCCGAATAGTCCAATAAAACTCTGGGCTTCCTTCCGATTTCGCGGTACTGCGAATTCCTTAATCTTTTGTTTCACTTTTGGCAACACTTCTCTGTGTCCCTGATTCCACTGAATGCCCAAAAATTTCACGCTCTGAGACGGTCCCTGCACTTTCTCGGGGTTAATCTCCCACCCTTTATTCTGCAAATGTTCCACCACCCTGTCTAGCTGAATTTGCACCTGTTCTTGCGTCTCTCCCTGCATCATCACGTCATCTATATAGTGAGAAATTTGCACTCCAGGAACCACTGGTACTTCAACCAAATGCTCTGCCACCAGCCGGTGGCAGATAGTGGGGCTATGTAAATACCCCATGGGTAATCTACAGAAGGTGTACTGACGCCCCGCCCACTGGAATGCCAGCTGAGGCTGGCTCTCAGTAGCTATTGGTATCGTAAAGAAGGCATTGGCAATGTCAATGGTTGCATACCAAGTCCCACTGTGTTTCTGTATGTTCTCAATCAAGGTAATGGTGTCTGGGACCGCTGCAGTCAGAGGAGGTGTATGTTTATTCAATTGGCGATAATCAATGCAAATCCTCCAACTGTTATCACTTTTACGAACAGGCCAGAGGGCATTATTCCACGCAGTGGTGATGGGAACTATTACCCCGGCCTCTAATAAATCATGTATAGTCTGGCTAATCTCCTCATGTCCTCCCGGTATTCTGTACTGTTTCATTTGAATCACCTTAGTAGCTTGGGGAAGTGTTACCGGAGGAATCTTCAACAGCCCCACCCTTGCAGCGGCTATTGATATAAATCTTTTGGAACCAAATTGATAACATCCATCTTCCAAATGTAGGGTCATCCCTTTCAAAATGTCAATTCCAATAATGTATTCGGGAATGGGCACAATCAGGACAGTGTATTCTCTCTTTGGAAGTGCCCCTATTTTCATGGGCACCACTATCTGCACTGCCGGGGTTTCTTTTCCGCCCAATCCCGTAATGGTGAAGTACTGTCCCCTGAATTTTCTTGGATTGCCATGAATCAAAGTGGCCTCCGCTCCGGTGTCAACGAGGGCTCGAACTTTTTGAACATTTCCACATTTCCAATAAATTTCTACTTTGACATGAGGTCTGTTATCTTTGCGAGCCCATCCCTGCACCGGAGTTTGGCCTGTTTCCTAATCTATTTTCACTCTGCGCACATCAGAGTCTGCCCAAGTCAAATCTGGATACAGTTTGCGGTAATTCTCAGGGAACTCCTCCTCCCTGTCTCTGCTTCGCAACCTCTCTGAGCTTACCAGCTCCCTCTCCCACTCTCTTCCTCGAGTTTTCCCAGAACCTGTCAGTTCCCGGTCTCTCTCCCTGCTCCGGGTTCCCTCTGCGCTTCGGTGCTCCTCCTCCCAATTTCCGTCCTCTGGGGATCTCTCTCTACTGTGGGGTTCTCTCCCTCTCTCTCCCTCTCTCTCCCTTTTCACCCTCACGCTCCTCCCCTCCTGCCTTTCTCTGGTTCACCACTTTGTTATCCTTCTTGTTCCCTTTCCTGCTCCCCTCCTTTTTATCCAAACCGCGTTTGCGGTACATTTCCCACATGTCCTTGGTGCTTATCCCATCAATTTCATTCCTGGTCACCCCATCTCGCAGCAAGGCCTGAAACATGTCTCGCCTTGTCACCCTGTTGTTATCAGTACGATTCTCAGACCGTGAATTCCTCTCTGGCTTAGCCCATTCTCCTAAATCACTTAACTCACGCACCGCTTCTACCACCTGAGACAATGGGTTACCCGTCTGATTAATTAACAAAGTCATGATGACATGCTTATATGCAGGAGGAGCGGCCCTAATCAGCCGGTTTCGCATAGACACACTTAAAATTCCATTCATCAAATCATGGGCATTACCCATAAAGATAGCTGTTTTCATCCCTTCTTCCTTCAATCTCTGTACTGCATCTCTCAAAGTATACCAAGGTTTATCATTAGGCGGCCAGTCTGACTCTGTCGGATACTTCTGAGCACACCCTTGCGCAGCTAGCTCTAACAAATTGGTCATGGGACCATTCCCTGGATAGGTTCTAAACTCATTTTGAATAACCGGGTCTGTACTTAACATACAAAGCCTCGGGCGTCGCCGTGATCCAATTGGACCCCCTGGCCCCCCATATCGTGCACCCGCACCAACCACGTAAGCAATGTTTCCCCAGACCTCTGTCGAAATCTGTCTATCACATCACTTAGTTCTTGCTGTGTATAATCCTCCAGGGCATCCAACATCACCCCTCCAGGATTAGCTGGGCTATGCTGTAACTTTCGCCGATATATGGGCTGCGCACGGACAACATTCCTGCGCTCTGTCTTCTCCTGTCTAACATCTTGGCAGTCATCGCCCCCGGACCCATCTGAAAAATCAGATGTATCCCAGATGTTTCCATCCCAAAATTCAGGGTCAAAGGCTAATCCTGCCTGAGAGATAGCTAAATGCACCTTCTTTTTATTAACTTTCCCTCTTCGTTTCTTGTGTTTATATTTAGCTACGCTAACGGCCGTTCTCTCTGCAACCAGTTGGTACATTTCCAACTTATCACTTAATAATTTATTTTGACAAGCTAGCATGGTAGAGGAATTTCGGGCTTCTTCTAACTCCTTCCCCAGCTGCTCGTGGTCTTTTTGTAACTGTAAACATTTTTCATACAACTTTCGGTACGCAGAAAGCAAGATCCAGCCTCGCCTCCCCAACGCACAAACCTCCCTTCCCTTGTCAATTGAAACTTTCTGTAAACATATAAGAAGATCTTCAGGTTCCACATTCAACATACACGCATTCCAATTTTCACACAAACCAGCACAACGTGACCATTCCTGAGCTAAAAGTTTATACGGGGCAGTTTCCCACCCCGGTATTTCTATGTCTGGATTTGCTACATGAGAACCTGCTTTTGAGCTCGCTTTGATCTTATTAAGCATTTTCCCTTTTTTTTTTTTTTTCGAATCCTGCCGACTACGCCAATTTGTGCTGCTTTACTCTTCAGAATATCAAAACTATGCACTTCAGGATATTTTAAGGCACAATGTAAAGCAATCACTCTCAAACTCCTTCGTAAGTAGAATAATCAAGTTTATTTAAGGGGCAAGTTCTCAGCTAGCAAAACTAAACCACACTAATATATATATACATATACATCAGGAGAATAACATGAGAATAATGATAAAGATATAAGCACTCTGTGAATAATTGCAAGAGTAAGTGCATATAATACAAGCACACACAATATACCTCAATGCTCAATAGCATGAAAATGACTGCAAGAATACAGGGAGTGCAGAATTATTAGGCAAGTTGTATTTTTGAGGATTAATTTTATTATTGAACAACAACCATGTTCTCAATGAACCCAAAAAACTCATTAATATCAAAGCTGAATATTTTTGGAAGTAGTTTTTAGTTTGTTTTTAGTTTTAGCTATATTAGGGGGATATCTGTGTGTGCAGGTGACTATTACTGTGCATAATTATTAGGCAACTTAACAAAAAACAAATATATACCCATTTCAATTATTTATTATTACCAGTGAAACCAATATAACATCTCAACATTCACAAATATACATTTCTGACATTCAAAAACAAAACAAAAACAAATCAGTGACCAATATAGCCACCTTTCTTTGCAAGGACACTCAAAAGCCTGCCATCCATGGATTCTGTCAGTGTTTTGATCTGTTCACCATCAACATTGCGTGCAGCAGCAACCACAGCCTCCCAGACACTGTTCAGAGAGGTGTACTGTTTTCCCTCCTTGTAAATCTCACATTTGATGATGGACCACAGGTTCTCAATGGGGTTCAGATCAGGTGAACAAGGAGGCCATGTCATTAGATTTCCTTCTTTTATACCCTTTCTTGCCAGCCACGCTGTGGAGTACTTGGACGCGTGTGATGGAGCATTGTCCTGCATGAAAATCATGTTTTTCTTGAAGGATGCAGACTTCTTCCTGTACCACTGCTTGAAGAAGGTGTCTTCCAGGAACTGGCAGTAGGACTGGGAGTTGAGCTTGACTCCATCCTCAACCCGAAAAGGCCCCACAAGCTAATCTTTGATGATACCAGCCCAAACCAGTACTCCACCTCCACCTTGCTGGCGTCTGAGTGGGACTGGAGCTCTCTGCCCTTTACCAATCCAGCCACGGGCCCATCCATCTGGCCCATCAAGACTCACTCTCATTTCATCAGTCCATAAAACCTTAGAAAAATCAGTCTTGAGATATTTCTTGGCCCAGTCTTGACGTTTCAGCTTGTGTGTCTTGTTCAGTGGTGGTCGTCTTTCAGCCTTTCTTACCTTGGCCATGTCTCTGAGTATTGCACACCTTGTGCTTTTGGGCACTCCAGTGATGTTGCAGCTCTGAAATATGGCCAAACTGGTGGCAAGTGGCATCGTGGCAGCTGCACGCTTGACTTTTCTCAGTTCATGGGCAGTTATTTTGCGCCTTGGTTTTTCCACACGCTTCTTGCGACCCTGTTGACTATTTTGAATGAAACGCTTGATTGTTCGATGATCATGCTTCAGAAGCTTTGCAATTTTAAGAGTGCTGCATCCCTCTGCAAGATATCTCACTATTTTTGACTTTTCTGAGCCTGTCAAGTCCTTCTTTTGACCCATTTTGCCAAAGGAAAGGAAGTTGCCTAATAATTATGCACACCTGATATAGGGTGTTGATGTCATTAGACCACACCCCTTCTCATTACAGAGATGCACATCACCTAATATGCTTAATTGGTAGTAGGCTTTCGAGCCTATACAGCTTGGAGTAAGACAACATGCATAAAGAGGATGATGTGGTCAAAATACTCATTTGCCTAATAATTCTGCACTCCCTGTAAGTGCATATTATGCGCGCACCCACAATATACTTCAATGCTCAATAGCATGAAAATGACTGCAAGAATAAGTACATATTACGCGCGCACACACAATACACTTAATAAATTGAAAAGCTTCACCGAAAAGAGAGTCTGCATCCCTCCGCCGTACACAAAGCTGGGGAACCCAAATCAGCTAGCACAGGGAGCCTCTGTTCGGGACAATCAGTCCTCCTGGCGTTGCGTCCAACCCAGAAGAGAGTTCCTAAACCAGCCCATCCAGGCCCCCAACTTTTATAGTATTTACTAACGCCCAGGAGTCTTTTCTAGAAAAAGACCCCCTCCTTTACAAATTGTGCAATCGGCGGTACCTTGTTCACCCTTCGAGACGTCTCCTCAGAACGGGCCAAGTTCCCAGGAGAGGACTCCAAGGTGAAGCTTGCATTCCTCCTTGTGTACAGGCAGCTTGCATTCCTCCTTGTGTACAGGCGCATCCCCCTGTCGTTCTAACTGATAGCTCGTGGAATGTAAATAGCGCCCTTCGTACCAGGCAGATGGAGCGAAGTTGAGCAGAAAAACACCCCACCCTTCAGCTTGCCCGAAGCTTGTGGAAAAACACAGAACAGTGCCTTACGCACCGAACCAGACTCGACAAAATGGAGTCGTGAACCAAAATGGAAGCGAAGGCCAATGAAAGCAGAGGCCAATGGTCCACACCCTGCACCACTGTTTACCTTGCACGTAGTGCTGCCACATGCACGTAGTGCATGTAGCAATACACCGACCATCACTGCGTCCATTTTACCTTCAAGAAAAACACCGAACACCACCGCATCCCTCTACCACCTCACCGCCGCTGGGGAAAAGTCACCAAAGACCAACTAACCAGCTCCCTCGTCAAACACCCACCACCCGACTCCAACGACCCGAGCGCCGCCGCCATCAACCTCCATCAATGGATCCTCGACTGCGCCAACACCTTAGCTCCACTCGAGAAACCCACCACCAACCACGGAAAGAAAAAACCAGCCTAGTTCACAGAAGAACTGACCAGCTCAAAACGCACCTGCCAGAAGCTCAAGAAGAAATGTATCCTCAAGCGCACTCCCGACAACCTTGCCACCCTCAAAGACGCCAACCGTGATCACCACCAACGGATCCGACTCGCCAAGCGCGCCCATTTCACTGAACGCCTCAACAACAACGCCCACGATTGCAAAGAACTCTTCGGCATCGTGAAGGAACTCTCCAACCCGAACGCCAACATCGACGTCCCACCCTCCCAGAAACTCTGCGACGACCTCTCCACCAGAAAATCGCAGCCATCCACGACAGTTTCAACACCGCTCCTCTGCCAGACCCCACCCCTGACGACGACGCCCACGCCTGCCGCCTCACCGCCTGGACCCAAGTGGACGACGCCGAAACCCTAACAACCATGAATTCCATCCACTCAGGCTCTCCCACAGACCCATGCCCACATCACGCATTCAACAAAGCCGACTCCACCATCGCCCCCATACTCCGCAAGATCATCAACCTCTCCTTCAACACCGCCACCTTCCCGGACAGCTGGAAGCACGCAGAAATCCAACCCCTCCTCAAGAAACCCAAGGCTGACCCCAACGATCTCAAAAACTTCTGACTGATCTCTCTCCTCCCTTTTCCAGCGAAAGTCATCGAGAAGATCGCCAACGCACAGTTCGCCCACTTCCTAGAAGCCAACTCCATCCTAGACCCCTCTCAATCTGGATTCAGACGAAACCACAGTACCGAGACCGCACTCCTCGCCGCCACTGATGACATCAGACAACAAATAGACAACGGCGAAACCTCAGCCCTCATCCTCCTCGACCTATCAGCCGCCTTCGACACAGTCTGCCACCGCACCCTACTGGCCCGTCTCCACGAAGCCGGCATCCAAGACAAAGCCCTCAACTGGATCTAATCCTTCCTCTCCGACAGAACCCAGAGAGTCCGGCTCTCCCCCTTCCGCTCCAAAGCCACCAACCTCATCTGCGGCGTCCCCCAAGGCTCCTCTCTCAGTCCAACGTTGTTCAATGTCTACATGGCCCCCCTTGCAAAAGTGGCCCGTCAACACAACCTCAGCATCATCTCCTACGCCGACGACACCCAGCTCGTCCTCTCCCTGACCAAAGACCCTCTCACCGCCTAAACCAACCTCCACGAGGGACTAAAATCCATCGCCGAGTGGATGAACAACAGCCGCCTGAAGCTCAACTCCGACAAGACGGAAGTCCTCATCCTCGGACGCTCCCCCTCGGCCTGGAACGACTCCTGGTGGCCCACTGCACTCGGACCCCCACCCACCCCAGCCAACCACGCAAGAAACCTCGGATTCATCCTCGACTCCGCTCTCACCATGTCCAAACAGGTCAACGCCGTCTCCTCTTCCTGTTACAACACCCTCCGAATGCTCCGCAGAATCTTCAAGTGGATTCCAATAGGAACCAGAAAGACGGTAACTCAAGCCCTCGTCAGTAGCAGACTTGACTACGGCAACGCACTCTACACAGGCATCCCAACAAAAGACATCAAACGACTCCAGCGCATCCAGAACGCATCCGCCCGCCTGATCCTCGACATACCCCGCCGATGCCACATCTCCCCCCACCTGAAAGACCTCCACTGGCTCCCCGTGGAAAAAAGGATCACCTTCAAACTCCTCATCCACGCTCACAAGGCTCTACACGACACCGGACCCACCTACCTCAACACCAGACTCAACTTTTACGTCCCCACACGTCAACTCCGCTCTGCCAACCTCGCCCTCGTCCCCCGAATCCAGCGCAAGACCTCTGGCGGCAGATCCTTCTCCTTCCTCGCCGCCAAGACCTGGAACTCTCTCCCCACCTCGCTACGCCAGACCCAGGACCTCCTCACCTTCAGGAGACTCCTCAAGACTTGGCTCTTCGAACGCTAGCAGCTCCCTCCCCCCACCCCCCCCCCCCTCAGCGCCTCTTAACCCTGACGGGTACATAGTGCACTTAATAAGTTCTCTGATTGATTGATTGATTGATTGATCCCTTAGTAATAATTTCTCAAAAGTGAGAAGTTCAGGCAACACCCATGTAGTATGGGGAAAGAAGGTTAAAGGGGGTCATAGTCCCGAAGCCTCAATGGTTTCTTCTTTATTTGCAGTGAAGACTTTGAAGCAAACTTTGCAAAAAGTTCTGTAGGTCTGTTTGTAAAGTAGAAAAAATCAGTTGGTGATGACAAAGGATATACCCATACTAAGAAGGGAAATTTCAGCTGAGGATAAGATGTTGTGATAGATTAAAAATGGATATAAATTGGTCACTTAATGCATGCCATTCCCTAAGGATATGTTTGTTGTTTCATCAGTAACTAAGGGCCCTTTGGCCCCAATCTGTAATATTTCCTTCTGGTTTGACGGTCCCCTGCGGTCTGCCATTCTTTGCCTCTGTGCCTTCCCCTTTATCCTCTGTCCTCTTCATAAAAACGTTTGTTGGGCAGAGTGCAAACCACTGCTTTTTTTGAGGATCAGAATCATTCGAGTCTGTTGATGAATCTGAGAAAGTAACGCTTTTCTAATTTTTAAATCTGCCCCAGTTTTATGTTCCATTAAAAGTAGAATCCTTGGTATAAAATTTGTCATTTAGATAGGGGTAAACACCTTTCCTTTGAGAAGTTCTCAATGTCCTTGGTGGCCTTAACAGCTTTCTTTTTTATTTCTATGGAGTTGAATTCAGCAGTGGCATTGTTTAGATTCTCTAGGGCTGTTTTAACTTTTGATAGGCCACCTAGGCAGAGAAATTTTCTTTACAGTTCCTTAGTTTTCAGTTCTGCTTTAGCATATTTACTGCCCGTCTCAATAGCTAAAACCATCCAGTGGCGGGAACAGATTAAGATGTTACTGAAGCTGCCCCTGAATGTTTTGTCTTTAAAGATACTGGATATGTTCCTAATTTGTAAACTTAGTGGGATAACCTCAGCTTTCAAATATTCTGTAAGCATGCGCACATGTTGTTCTATGTGAACATGCTTTTTCTTTGCCTTCCCTGATTTATCTAGTGTTGTTTGTATGGTATTGATAGCCACAGGTGTCACTGCTGTGAGTAATGAGAGACCACTTATACATTTTGCCCTGTGTTCCTCTGTGTAAAGGGGTGCCGCGTTATCTGTCATAATGATAACTGTACATGATCCTCATATTTCTGAGGCTTAACATTTTTTGAGTCACTCAATTCCTAAACAATGCCTAAAGTGCCTGGCTGCATAACACTCTTTTAGAGCATACATAGTCAGGCAGCGATGGAAGTTCCAAAGCCCATAGGCAGGAATTTTTCTCAGGCAGAACTTACCTTTTTCAGCCCTTGATTGTCATAAGCGAGATGCCAGACCAGTGACATGGAATGAAGCTAATGAAATTTGCACGGCGATGCCTTCTGAAGCACTGCATGATGACGTCAGTTCTCTCGCGTCACTGAAAGTTTAATGTGTCTTTAAAGACATACTGCTCGCTGGTGGGTGAGTTTCGACACTGCTGAACTATAAATTGGTGATTTCGAAACAGTCATAAACCGTTGCCTTATCACATTCTTTACTCAAAGATTCTGCAAATTGTGTTCTCTATTCACAAAGCTTCACTATTTTTGTTTTAAGTGCACAGTGTCCGTAATGATTTGTAGAAAGCCATGATAGGGAGACAGCCTCAAATATTGTTTACATTTGGTAAATCATTTTTTTGTTTGTCTTCCCAGTGTCTGTCCCCTAAACCAGGTTTTGTCAACAATTAGATTAATCAATCAGTGTCACCTTCAGGAATGTTTTACTTGAAGCTTAAATTGATCTACATTTAAGAAAATCAATGCAGTTTTGTCAACTCTACCTGAGGTTGTTACGTTATGCCGTGAAAGAAAATAGAGTGTTTCTATTGAAATCTCTTCCTGGTGCCCCACATTGCAAACGTGACTATAATTTGCAATAAATATGTTGGGCATTGTAATTGTCTTTTGATATTTGTTTTGTTACTGTTGTCTCATTTATTAAAGTATGTCTTTGTTAAATGAAAGTTCTTATTTTGATGTTTTGTGCTATCACGAGTAAATCTAATAATTTATATATCCGTACAAATCAATTAAAGACTGTTATTTTTTCGAATAGTAACTTGCATTTGTTGCCGACGGGATGCTCTTATTGGTATGTATTTGTATGTAAGCCCCCCCCCCCCCCCCGTTACCCCCCAATGGGATGAACTGGATCAAACCTTGTTCTGCATTATTCTATTGAATTTACAGCATAGACTAATTCGTACAAAATGCGTACATCATAACCTTAGTCATTTTTTAATAGTCGTTGCAAGACCAAGATGCAAACATATCAACAGTGGTAATAGTACGAATGATTCATCACAACTTTAGATTTCATGACTGAACCCTATTTCTGCCGAATACCAAACTCCCAGATTTCCTTATGCTCTAACACTGCTTTCTCCAGACGTTGGTTAGGGAGCAAAAGTGACTCCTGTGGTTAAAAGTCTGAGGCTACAAGAATGATTACTGTAGCAGTGGCTGTAGCAACAGTCTCAAAAACATGGGGACACAAAGTGGATGATTTGCCTCTTTTCCTGCTGTTCCATTGTTAGAGGATGGAGTGTGAACATTTTCCTCAATAGAAGACATATCTGACAAACCCTTAGGAGAATGTAAATTGGCAGAGACTTTTGAAGGCTTATGGTTCTTTAGTGGGACATAGGCAGTAGATTTTGGACTGTCTTAATGGGCACAGGATTTCCGATTGGAAGGAGGTATGTAGTAATGTATCTGGATTGTTGCTTAGGTGATGGTGGCATATTGGATTACTTTGAGTGAGTGAGGCTTTCTGGATGAGAGGATGTTGTGTGAAATTCTGCCTCGGCCATACCTCATTCACAAACGTCTTCTTGCCTGCTGCCTGACATTTTTCATTATTAAGTTTTACCCTTTTACTGAGAGTATTTCCATTAGGTGAATGGCCAACTGTAGGTCATGATAGAATGCCACCATTTTGAATCCCCTTGGAAGAGATGGGCTTGCTTGCTGGTTGCAGTACAAGTTTCAAATTTCACAATTTGCCATTGATGCACTGTGTGTTTTTCATTGAGAAATAAGAACACAAGATTAATTATTTGCTGACTTTGAGTAAAATTTATTGAAGAATTAGAACTGGCAGGTGGTATTCGAATCAGTGTACTATACACTAGGTATATCACAGATGACTACTGAGCTGTCTTTACAGGCAGTTCTCTGGATGTGTGGGACGAGACATATCATGTCCTAGGAGAAGACCTCACCAGCTTAGCTATTGGTTTACATGACTTGACAAGCATTAAGGAATCCAAGCTAATACATCCCCTCTGTATAAAGGTTTTCTGCCTCTCATGATATTGCACTGCAAAAGTGAGCAATTTTTCACAATCCTGCAAGATTTTCGTTCGCCAATGGAAACGATTAAGATTTCTTCCCCTAATTGACATCCCTGCTAATCTACAATTTTATCAAGTAAGTTACACTTTGATGATATTAGTGCAAGCCACAAAATCTGCTGCGGCGAGAAACCAGGAACCATTGTCCCTCTAATTTACAGGTCACCCCATCAAGGAGTTCCCGGTTTGTATTCATTAAATGCATGTCGGTTTGATACTCTACCAAATAAAGGACTACAGAAATGCGAAGAAATAAAGAAAACGTCTATAGTGTGTTGTTAGATAAACCACGTTGATGTTGTGAGCACATTTCTATAAAAATCAAGATACGTGGCAGTATACTGGTTCCATTTCTAAACACTGATGGGCTAAATATACAGAAGCAGATATTTCCTTGACTTTTGAATGATCAGGATGATTTAGGCAATAGGCCAATCACATTTGGTGTATATTACTGAGTGATCAAGCCACCTAGCTTCTGCTTCACTTCAAGTGGACCAGCCAATGTCTACATGGGGAATTTGAAAACTATTTATCTCCTGGTGCATGGAAAGATCAGTAGTCTGCATAAGTCCTCATTCTATCTTGGTTGTATTCAACATAAATATTTTGTGATGCCTTCATGCTTTAACACAGGTTTAACACAAGGATCTGGTGAAGTACGTCAATCACACCTAGTTTTCTTGGCAGTAGTTAACCGTAGATACTGAAGGAAGCAGTTGGCCCAACCTCCAAAAGCTGCTTTGATACAATTTCACAGATGACTTTCTTATTTTCATGCATAGGCTCTGTTTTATGCTGAATTTATTAAAACAGTGTTACCCTCTGCTTTCTATGTATTCTGATTCAGTGCTACCCAAACTTTGCTTTTCATAAGTAAATCATACTTAAGTGGCCCATTCCCTATTTTGGAAGACACAAATATGTTGGTTAGAATGTCCGAATTAATCTCAGCTACTGGTAATTTCTCTGAGCCGCATTCCAATCCATTATTAATTTGCCTACCTTGCACCTCAGACAGGAACCAGCCATATGTAAATCAGGTTTGGTCTTGCGCCAGTAGTAGCAGTCCAGCCTGAATCATCAGCTGGGGGGTCTTTTTGAATAGGAACGCAAGCAAGCCTATACCAGTGTTGGCCTTATTAGACCTCGTCAGTGGAGTATAGATTGGTTCATGTGGCACAATGAGGCCAGGACCTGTGTCTGTCTGTACCCATTGCACTGTGGAAAACAAAAAAGTGATGAATTATTCCTATTCACTGGTAAACACCCAGGTCTTCATTCCAGTCCATCGCTTTGCTTTGTACACATCATGTCTCCTCAGAGAGGGACCAGCCATATGCAGATCAGCATGGTTTTGCCAGTTTCCCCAGTTGGAACGTGTTTCATCAAACTTCGTGGTTAACAATATTGTGGCTACGTGATGCAAGATTTGTTTCATGGATTTCCAAATGGTGCTTTTTGTAGCAATACATAGTCCCCACTTGCATTTAGGTCTTCTTCACTGTTATGAGAAGTAGTGACCCCTGTGAGCATCCAGATATGTGTTTCTGAGAGTTATGTGCCATGAACGTTTGTAAGACCTTGAGGTCCCAAAGTCCTTCCTGGCCAGACTGATACCGTCTCATCCCCTTATTCCCATTAAGGTAGCTCTCTCTCCATCCCAGGTGGTGGTGGGGCACCCATTCACAATGCCTTCTGTGCTGTATGCTTCCAAAGAGTAAAGTTGTGTAGAATAAACCATCTATGGTCTGGAAATACGATTTAGACCATCATACTTTTAAAAATAATGTCATCATACAGCACACTGCTGAGTTGGAAAAACTGTCTGGCTGATAATTTTTATATAGTAGTTTTTTTTTTATATTTCTTCAGTGCATGCTTTGTGAGACCTACAGACCTATAACTTGTAACGTCTGGACTGTATTCCAGAAAGCAGCCTTTTTGTCTAGTGAGTGCTGTATGACTGCTGCTGTCTGAGTTTTAGCACATTGACTACTAGTACTATTGTTTTGCTTGGTAATGTTTTTAATCTGTGCAGACACTGAATGTAAGAACCACCATTTTCTAGTTCCTCCATCTCTGGCACCAACATAACCACAGTCCTTATATATTTCGGGTGATTAATAGTATTTAGGTTTATCTAGTGCTCACTAAAGCTGTGATTCTGGCCACATTGAAGGATCATTGGATTCTTCAAGGATGTAGAAATACATTCCCTTTTTCTTATGAAACAAGTCAACTATCACATAATTTAGGTCTTCCTTGGATAAAAAATAACTTAATACTGAAACATGTGGATTACTTTAATACAGAAAGCTTATGCCAAGTCCAGGCTTCCTGCATCTCTCGCCACATGAAACGATAATTACAAGAATGTATCTTACTTGTTTATGATTTTTCTTTTTATGTGCAGATCGACCTTTAATCTAGTTCTGTGGCATGAGCTACACTTTACTTATGCTGTTTGCATATTTGATTGGGAATATTTGACATTTCCTGCACCTCGGTATTATAATGAGAACTCTGATGTCTTGATGTCCTTGTTCACCCCAGTCTAAACTTTAATATTAATGAATAGTTCTCTCAACACCAGGTTTTTCCATTCTCTGGGATTGAGTAAAAGATTAGTAGGTAGAACTTGACATCCAGGTACAACCCATGCTAAGTGAGTTAAACATTGAGAAATGAAATAACAAGTGTGGACCAGAAAAGGGACCTGGATGAATCCATAGATGAGGACCTAATCCTAACACATGTATAAATACATAGCCAAACTGAGTCACCTATAAATGTTGATGGCATAGGAGCCATTTATAAGTAACATTATATGGAAAATGTGCAAATGAGCTACTCACAGCTGCTGCAAATTGCCCAGCGCCAAAGGAAAGTGCTGTGTTTTTATCTCTCGTGCATAGTGCTCACTGGGAACTGAGTCGCCTCTACTTGAGCTCAGGCTGTCTGTGGGTGTTCATGATGGGGTGATAAAAGAACAGGAATATTTCATGAGCCCCCTTTCAGAGTTCCCTTCCATAGCTTATGACTAATAGCACATATAAGTGAATATTATGCCTTACAATACATTATTTCACTGCTTTTTTCCTGGTAGAAGTTTGCATATTCATAAATAGTTATTTTGTGATTGCTCAACGATCCATCTACCTTGACCTGTTTGGACTGAAAGTAACGTAACGTCCAAAGCCAGAGTAACTGATAGCCAATTACTCTATAAAGCAAGTCCTTCATTATGTTCCTATTCCTAGTATAATTACTTATCTTGTTAACGTTGGTTTAAAACATGAAGTAAAAATTAAATATCAGAGATCATTAAAATATGTCTTTCACATCTTTCAAGTTATTCTCATATCTCATTTTGTCTTTATACCTTATAACCTTCATGCCTTAATGGAGTTGATGATCCTGCCCTGTGGGGATTGTATGCCAATGCATTCCTCTATTTTTGGTGTAGCTGGTTAGCTATTTCCGGTTTTCCGCTGTGGTTATTTGCACGGTTTTCTTCTGCGTTTTCTTTGTGATCATGTAAGCGGGTCATGCCATAAATGTATTTTAGAATTTCACGCAGGAGCGAGTCTCTTCCCCAGGGCCATAGCTTTCACTTTTCTCGTTGTGTATTTTTAAGTAAGCCTTTTTAAATAATTAACGAGCATCCCAGCAAACTGTTCAGCCGTGTTCTTTGTCTTTGAACTTAAAATTCTAACGGATCTGCGTCTTGTAGTGTGCTGGCCCATTAGTTAGTGGTAACTTGGCATTCCTCACGCAGGCAAAGCATTTCTGTTTGTACGATATTAATGTAGTCTTTACTTAATTACTTTGTCTTTGAAATATCCTAAAATCTATACATTTGGTCTACATGGGCAGTGCGTCATTTGTAAGAGAATGAGGCAGGTGCCCAAAGCTGAGCTCCAGTGGTGCCCCTAAAAATCAGCTTGTCGAATACCAAGGCTGCATAGTGTTGAATTCACCTCAGGCCTCTTCAGTCCACTACCTGACACTCCCTGCCGCTTTATCTCACTCTTCCCGGTCCCTGCTTTCTTCCTTTCTTCCATCTTTCTCTTCTTTCTTATTTCACCGATGCGGTCTTATTTCACGTATATGGTTTTACTCTCTCTTGCTCGCGGTCAATATCTGATAAAGAAAGATAAGTTCTGGTCCTCAAAAAAGAGTGCGGGTGACACTTTATCTGGTATACCTTTATTTGGGCCTCAGTACAAGTGGCCTGGTAATCTGCGATTTAGGTGCAAATCGGCGTTTGCACCCGAGTTGGGATCTAAGTACTTTGCCAATTTCGCACAGTCATAGCCATTTCCCATGTTCTAATTGTGGCGTGTAAATTCTGGCAAAATGAGTGCATGGGAAATATTACATTTTGGAGGTCTGAACGAGGAAACAAGCTGTGTGAAACATGAGCCTCGAGTCGAGCCTCGAGTGTGTTTGCCATGGGGTAATTACTTGGTGGTAATTCCCTAAATCCAAGAAGAAGGGCCTTTGCGTGTATCACTGGCATTGTTAATACTCTGGCCCAAGTTCTAATTTCCGCTCATGTCCAAAGAAGGTCAGCATTATCACCGTTCTAACTTGCTACCAAGGGAAAGTTGACAGGACAGATGCTAAAATGAGATCGTCAGCATTGCTGAAATATGTTGACACTATTGTTTGTAGTCCTTGAGCAAACACTGTGCTGAAAGTATTTTAAAACCAGTGGGTATTTCAATTAACTTTTACATTACTCATAAAACTGAGATCTGCCTTCATGGGAGACTTACCCAGGTAATGAGTGAAAGAAACTGACAGGTACCCTGACGAGATGATCAGTGGTAATATCTAATTTCAGTTTCAAGTGTGTTGTAGTGGATTACCATGCACAGAACCAGAGTTTCAACTGAGCACTAGGCCATGGAGAGAAAATACAATATGATATTGCCAGCAGGGTTTTATCAAATTGTTACACTTCTGTAAGACGTGTGTGCATTACTGATACAGTATGTACTACAAGAGAATCATAATGGGAAAACGCCGTCTTCTTTTACTGCATATACAGTAGCCTATAATTTGTTTACACAGTCCCATATAACTGGACACTTGCTCATTTAAATGTGCATGTTCCACTTGCAGTCACTGCATGTGATTCCATGCGACGCGCTTGGTACTTTGTGTATTGAAAACTAAAAAGCAGTTTGAATGTCTTCAAGAGTGTGTGGTAAATTTGATGCATTATTGTTATGCAGCAATTTAGGACTTTTAAAGTCCAGGTAAATGATAATTCCCGTGACGCAAACATTGTAACCTTGAGCTTAAGTTTCTTCAAGCAGAATGATTTGGGTATTCAGTGGACGTTCCCTTATGATGGTCATTGAATGAGCATTCCCAATAATCTGGTTGTCTTTGCGGGGCATTGAGAGAGGAGTATGTGTTTGAGTTTGAACCGTTGACAAGTTTAGGGAGTGAACCTACACAGACAGGAAGAAAGATGAGATAAATATATACTCCTAATTTTTTTAGTATTATTGTTTTGTTTACATGAGATTCCAGGCTCAAATAATCATTCAAACGGCACACCTCAGTAACCAACATGTATGGTGGTTAAACTAACAGTATGCTATTCAAAAATGACAAAAAAGGTTAGCACAAACTGTTTAAAAAATCCGCTCTAAGCAGTTCATATGAGTGTCCTAAAATACAAGAATCAGCAGCTTGCCTAGTTCTCTTGGACATTGATGTAAGAAGCCAGAGCATTTAGTATCACTGAAGTGTTCTGGAGATTGGTCCAAAATGCGACACCGCTTGATTGAAGGTCAAATTAGAGTTTTTTAAGTCACTGTTCTAATGTCTCCCAGTTTGTCTTTGACAGTCTTTTTAAACTATCCCACCATAGACTTTCAACAGTTGCTAAAAAGCCTCCTCAATTACTGCAGATGATTTTTTTCTCTTGTAGTAAACAAGAGAAAAAAAGAAAAATGCTGTGCTGTTCGATCATAGTAATTCATCTCAATTTCTAGCACAATGACCTACAATTACCTAGGGGCTGGTATTCCATGGCTGAGGTCAGCACAAGTGGCAAATCCAAGGACTAGAAAGTAAAGCAGAGGCATAAAAATTTGCACTTGCTAAGACAAAACAGCATCTGATGGGTCCCGCTATAAAACAAGTGTTTAGAATATTGAATGCAAAATATCTGATCTGCCACCTCTATCCTTTGAGTTGGCAGCTTTTCCTGGTCAATTCAATAGCTGGTTCACTTAGGCAAAGTCTAAACTCATATATATATATATCTATAATCAATATTTAGATTGCCAAACTCCAGGAGCCAAGCCCAAATTCGATTGGAATTGGAATTTTCCAAATCTAGTGTCTTGACCTGAAATCCTTTTAAACAAAAATCACACTTAATTAAACGTACGAACTTAGAAAAATAAATCGGCGCCACAAGTATGCCTAGACCGTTCTTTCTCATGGGAAATAAAAGTCCAGCTTTTAGGGCAACACTTCGAACCTTGTGATGCGGAGGAGATAGCACAGTGATATACATTTGAGAGAGCAAATGCAGCTTTCTGTTATGTGTTTCAGCAGCACTGATGGCATTTTCATGTGTATATATGTAAACATTTCTAAACACTGTCTCAGAGTTTACGGACCTATTACACGCCACATAATAAAATTAATTTTGTAATGTATGATTTATTTTATATTGTATATGTTTTAGCAGCACTGAGGATATCCCAACCAGAAAACTTGTAAACATTTTCTATGTTTGTAAAACGCATATTCAAATGATACACACACAGTGAACCTGTTTTAACAAATATTTCATGCTGTATCCAGTCAATCATTCATGATGCAGCAATTGAATGGTTTTAATGAACTGTCAATAAGCATTTAATTTATATGTAAATTGCTCTCATGTGATTGAAACTAAATACGTGATTACAATTGGCACTTTTTTCTGAAGTTTAGATAATTTGAGTTAATGTTGTGACGAAAGTCCATTCCTGAATGAAATAATCTTTTCTTCCAGACTGTGTTTGAAACCCCTAAATAATCTGACTTCGGGATGTACAGAATCGTGAGAGGAATATTAAAATTTGTGGTGCGAAATGGAACCTGAAAATGTTGCGTTTGCTTAACAAATTTTCCATAAAGTATTTATCTCAGCAGCAAGGGATAGATAGTTCTCTCCTTTCGTTGGGGGCAGGTGATTTCTCTTGAATCTTACTAGCTTGATTACATACACCAAGAGGTATATTATGTCAAATGCAGCTGCCGTGCTCCTTATCTCTTCATGTTTGACTTGCCAAAATATGATTTTGTTGATATGCCATCTAATAATGGACGTAGCAAAATGCACTCTCGGTTTTCATGAATAAGGATTTTCTGTACTGAAGCTTTGTTACTGTGAAATATTACTTTGTTGTTGCATGTTCACACATATAGGTGCTGTGATTGTGTTATCAGAACTCATCTGTGTGATTGGTTATGACTCCTGGTCATTAAGTCGAAAGATGTAAATGGAGGACTCTGATGTAGCATGTGCGTAGACCTCACCCAGAGATTAATTAGCCCAATTTATATATATATTCTAATAATTTGACAATCCAGAGGATTGGAAAAGGGATAAGTTATGTGCATTTTGTTTCTCTCTATTGTCTTGGTTGATTTTTATTTTTTCATGAAGCAATGCTACATTGTATTAAAATTAACTGTGATTTTCTTGAGTAATAATTTGCTAATGAGGTTTAAGGTTCAAATCAAAGAAAATACACTCACATGGATTGATAGCATTAGTTTGAAATTTATGCGTGCAGCACACTGGAATGCTATCCCAAACAGTACAAGTCACATGTGCCATAATCAGGAGTGATCTTGATGATTCGACAGCTATAGCCAGGGTGGCCACTAACATCTATGTAAGTAAACAGATCACACTTGCTCTTCATAAGTGCCACGTCTTTCCAGTTAAATAACTAATCAAGTTTAGATTTATAACCATGTGGCGGGTCTTTTCATCAGGTTATGTGGTAGTTAGTGGTTACTGGGCTGGTTACAAGGTTACTGGTCGTATCTCAGGGCCTTAGCTATTATTGCGCCATTTAGATGTAAATGTTACTGTTTGGGTCTTGACTCGCTTGATGTAGTCAGGCCAATAAGTCTTGTCTTAATCTTGGAGTGTTTGAGTTAGGAACATGAAGCAGTAATACAATATAATACAGTTGAATAACACTCTAAGTTCAATGTCCAGCTAGGGCAATAGTCTAGGAAACATGTAGATCTTTATGTACCTTTTGGATCTGTAGAGCAGTATGACTGATGATTAGATAAAACCATAGGGTCATATCAGGCTCTGGGGGACAATTTACCACTTCACATGTTGTCATACGTTAACTGCTTTTAGGTACAGTTGACTTTGAGCAGCCCTGAACCATGTCAAGTACAGAGAACTGATGATCATAAACAAGGTTCTTTTGAATCAGGTGTACTAGGGTTTACTGAAGTATTTTCTTGCAACAGTAAATAATACATTATTCTTCCACTCAAAATTGTACTTCATTTTAGAACAATGCAAAAAAATAGCAAGTTATAATACATTCTGGGTCACAGTTAGCCCCAGACAGTTTTAAACCGCATGTGTGGCATGGTGTTACGTAGCAATCAACGTCGGCATCTGTGATTAAGGTTTTCTTATAGGAGCACAGTTTTCACTTCATTAGTTACGAGAAAAGTTTGGGTGTTGGTCATTTTACTATGGTTTTGTTTGCAGTTACCAGTCAGTGGAACAAAGACAGAATGCTACAGTGCATTGCGTATGCTAAGGTTTGTTACCTTTTGTTCTGGACTTTTTAGCAGCTCTTTCCATTTACTGCTTGTTGGAATTGGATTTAAGGTAGCTTGCCTGGTGGTTAAGAGTCTCCGCATCCTTGCTCTTAGTTATCTGATGTCAACAATGGGCTGATGAAAGTTTACCATGACCTTGGGCTGCATCTATAAGTTTTTTTGTCAGCACCCCCATGTTTAAGCTCAACTCTAATGGGAAGTACCAGGAATCAGATTGGGATGGGTTCACTTGGAATACATATTCCTATTCTCATATGTGTATTTTGACTCAAATGCCTCAAGTCATTCATCTTCCTATGTTTTGGAGTACTATATTAATATGTTGAGGCAATTAGAGACACAGGAGTTCCAGTGCTTTAACAGTACTTTTTGTTGGTGAAATGTTTTCTTTGAAGTCCCTTTGTCACGTTTTAGATGGAAGAATAAAGCACTCATCCCTTTGGATACTTATTACAAAAGACTAATCAACAATACAGATCAGCAAAGTGGGCCATTCGTGTTTTTCTTCCAAACTGTATGCTTCCGCACATTTATTTTCAAACTCATATTGTCTTTGATATTGAAAGACACCTTCTCCCGCAGAAGTGCCAGCAGAAGGCCACAGTTTGTAATGTTTTGACTCTCACCGTTTTCTTAAGTGTAAAACAGCTAAGTGCAGTGACACATTCTAAATCTCTTCATTTTTACCATTGTCTGGAATATTTAATTAACTTACACGATTTCAACTAAAGCTTGCAATTTCCCCTATGCGTAAAAAAAGATAGGGGGCGTTCCTCATTTTTTTGTACTACCAGAACAGGTGTCTCCCATTTGCCTGAAAGTTGGACTGCTCTGAGAGTGTTCACCAAGGTTCTCCTCATGTTCATTCCCGACCTGCACTGAACCTCATTATCAGCGAGAAAAAGAAAAAACTGAATTTCCGGTTTGCCAACTTTACCTCATTGGTAGCCAGGCAACCACCAGCTATGTAGTGGAACTGTCCAGCAGGTGCATTCCTGTTGATAGGCGCTCCTAAAATTATATGAAGCTCAGGCTACATCCATTTAGAACCAGAAGAAAAAAAATAATGTAGAGGGAAGAACTCCCAGTAACTGTGTGTGAGACTCTACACCTGAAACTTGCTGAAAACAGTGAACTTATACCTCCTTGACTTGAATGAAAGATGGGTTGGAATGCCATTTAGCTAAGTTGTCATGCACAAAAACTGGAACTTTCTGTAACTCGGAATATACTTTGTTATATGTATTTAATGACACCAATCATGCTTAATATTTATGTAAACCTATCATATGTGTCACTCTCTTCTCTTGTCCCTTCATAAACCCCTGGTTTAGAGTCAATGCTAAAAGTACATAGGCTAATGGTAAATGGTTGTTTGCAGTGGTGTCGAGACATTTCTGACCATCAGTTTGTTTTTCTTTTGATTACAGGGCTTAAAAAAACATAAAAATATTACTAGACCTACAGGTCGAGTAACTTAAATAATCTGCTCGACCTAACTGTAATGTACTTGACCTGTAGCCGGGTCTCGAATTGTGTGACCCTAGGAAAAAAGTTTACAGAGTCTCCTTTTTCCTAATTCTCACATATAATTGCACCTTCAAATATGTGCGCTCAGCTCAGTACAAAAAAAACTCTTTTGTTTGATTAAGTAGAATAAAGTTTGCTGCATGCATCTCAAGACTCTAGCCCACATACCCATGACATCTAGCCCACATAACCTAGGACTTCTTTTAGTTCACTAACAATATTGCCATCAGGGCAGGAGTGTTTCTCAGTTTGTTTAAACACTCAATTTTAATAAATATATCACTAAACCATGATGTGGTAACATATTGTCATCTACTGTAAGGAAATGGCTCCCAGTTGTAGTTACCCCCCACGTTTTGCCTAATACTGATACTGACTTGACTGAGAAGTGTTCTGGGACCCTGCTAACCAGGCCCCAGAACCAGTGTTCTTTCACCTAAAATGTACCATTGTTTCCACAATTGGCACACCCCTGGCACACAGATAAGTCCCTTGTAAAAGGTACCAGTACCAGGGAAGGTCCCTAAGGACTGCAGCATATGTTGTGCCACCATAAGGGACCCCTCACCTAACACATGCACACTGCCATTGCAGATTATGTGTGTTGGTGGGGAGAAAAAAGGCAAAGTCGACATGGCATCCCCCTCAGGATGCCATGCACACAAAATGTTGCCTGTGGCATAGGTAAGTCACCCCTCTAGTAGGCCTTACAGCCCTAAGGCAGGGTGCACTATACCACAGGTGAGGGCATAGCTGCATGAGCAATATGCCCCTACAGTGTCTAAGTCTATTCTTAGACATTGTAAGTGTAGTGTGGCCATATTAAGTATATATTCTGGGAGTTTGTCAAAAATGAACTCCACAGCTCCATAATGGCTACACTGAATACTGGGAAGTTTGGTATCAAACTTCTCAGAATAATAAACCCACACTGATGCCAGTGTTGGATTTATTAAGAAATGCACACAGAGGGCATCTTAGAGATGCCCCCTGTATTTTACCCAATTGTTCAGTGCAGGACTGACTGGTCTGTGCCAGCCTGCTGCTGAGAGATGAGTTTCTGACCCCATGTGGTGAGGGCCTTTGTGCTCTCTGAGGACAGAAACAAAAACCTGCTCTGGGTGGAGGTGCTTTTCACCTCCCCCCTGCAGGAACTGTAACACCTAGGAGTGAGCCTCAAAGGCTCAGGCTTCGTGTTACAATGCCCCAGGGCACTCCAGCTAGTGGAGATGCCCGCCCCCTGGACACAGCCCCCACTTTTGGCGGTAAGTCCAGGGGAGTTAATGGGAAAAACAAGGAGGAGTCAACCACCAGTCAGGACAGCCCCTAAGATGTCCTTAGCTGAGGTGACCCCTGCCTTTAGAAATCCTCCATCTTGATTTTGGAGGATTCCCCCAATAGGAATAGGGATGTGCCCCCCTCCCCTCAGGGAGGAGGCACAAAGAGGGTGTAGCCACCCTCAAGGACAGTAGCCATTGGCTACTGCCCTCCCAGACCTAAACACACCCCTAAATTCAGTATTTAGGGGCACCCCAGAACCTAGGAAACTAGATTCCTGCAACCTGAAGATGAAGAAGGACTGCTGACCTGAAGCCCTGCAGAGAAGACGGAGACACCAACTGCTTTGGCCCCAGCCCTACCGTCCTGTCTCCCCACTTCGAGAAAAACTGCAACAGTGACGCGTCCCCCAGGGTCCAGCGACCTCTGAAGCCTCAGAGGACTACCCTGCATCTAAAAGGACCAAGAACTCCAGAGGACAGCGGCCCTGTTCCACAAAGAGTGCAACTTTGCAACAAAGAAGCAACTTTTAAAGACCACACGTTTCCCGCTGGAAGCGTGAGACTTTCCTCTCTGCATCCGACGCCCCCGGCTTGACCTGCGGAGAACCAACACTACAGGGAGGACTCCCCGGCGACTGCGACCCTGTGAATAGCCAGAGTTGACCCCCCTGAGCCCCCCCAGCGACCCCTGCAGAGGGAATCCAGAGGCTCCCCCTGACCGCGACTTCCTGCCTGAAAGAACCCGACACCTGGTAAAGACACTGCACCCGCAGCCCCCAGGATCTGAAGGATCCGACCTCCAGTGCGGAAGCGAACCCCAGGTGGCCCTCTCCCTTGCCCAGGCGGTGGGTACCCCGAGGAGTCCCCCCCCCCCCCTTGCCTGCCTGCATCGCTGAAGAGACCCCTGGGTCTCCCATTGAAACCTATTGCAAACCTGACACCTGTTTGCATTCTGCACCCGGCCGCCCCTGTGCCGCTGAGGGTGTACTTTTTGTGCTGACTTGTGTCCCCCCTGGTGGCCCTCTCCCTTGCCCAGGTGGTGGCTACCCCGAGGAGCCCCCCCCCTTGCCTGCCTGCATCGCTGAAGAGACCCCTTGGTCTCCCATTGAACCCCATTGTAAACCTGACGCCTGTTTGCACACTGCACCTGGCCGCCCTGTGCCGCTGAGGGTGTACTTTTTGTGCTGACTTGTGTCCCCCCCGGTGCTCTACAAAATCCCCCTGGTCTGCCCTCTGAAGACGCGGGTACTTACCTGCTGGCAGACTGGAACCGGGGCACCCCCTTCTCCATTGAAGCCTATGCGTTTTGGGCACCACTTTGACCTCTGCACCTGACCGGCCCTGAGCTGCTGGTGTGGTAACTTTGGGCTTGCCCTGAACCCCCAACGGTGGGCTACCTTGGACCCAACTTTGAGCCCTGTAGGTGCTTTACTCACTTGCCAAACTAACCAATACTTACCTCCCCCAGGAACTGTTGAAAATTGCACTGTCTAGTTTTAAAATAGCTTATTGCCATGTTTGCCAAAACTGTACATGATATTGTGTTGATTCAAAGTTCCTAAGATACCCGAGTGAAATACCCTTCATTTAAAGTATTGTTTGTAAATCTTGAACCTGTGGTTCTTAAAATAAACTAAGAAAAGACATTTTTCTATATACAAACCTATTGGCCTGGAATTGTCTTTGAGTGTGTGTTCCTCATTTATTGCCTGTGTGTGTACAACAAATGCTTAACACTACCCTCTGATAAGCCTACTGCTAGACCACACTACCATAAAATAGAGCATTAGAATTATCTCTTTTTGCCACTATCTTACCTCTAAGGGGAACCCTTGGACTCTGTGCATGCTATTTCTTACTTTGAAATAGTACATACAGAGCCAACTTCCTACATCTACACACAGTTACTTTTCAAGAAATGTCCAAAAACCTCTCCATTAACTTGCAACTTAACTGATAAAACTATAAAGTGTATTAACAATTGGTGAAAATTGGGTTTCAGAAAACATATCATTTGCAGATCAACATGTAAAGTATTCTGATTTGTTTTCATCCTATTAAATCTTTTTTCATCACACAGAAATATAAAATAGGGCTTTCACAACTACTGTTTGCACAGTTGGCTTAGTCATTTAACTTTTGTGTGTTAGGAAAATCCTGACACCCTATATCCTTTTATTTTACATCCTAACCAGCAGGTCACAAAGTTCACCTTACAAAGTCCTGAAACTCTGCAGTCAGAAGGAAAATTAATTGTAAGAAAAACTGACTTTTGACCTCTGTCTGTGAACATAGAGGAACTGTGACATAAGAACAAGATTTAAAGGCATCTTTTATTGCCCCTCCACTTTTCAACTAAACAGAATTCCTGTTCAGTGTAAACTCAAGGGATGAGTAAGTATTAAAAATAGCTGGACCTGATCAAATAAGACTGAGCCCTGGTTATGATGTAATACTGTATCTTATGCCACATGAATACCTCTGGCTTTTTTTCCTCTGAAAGTCATGTAAAACTATGTTTTTTCCCTTTTCCCTTTTGTTGAAAATGTAATAAACATATTAAAAAATCAAAGCCTAAACTAAAACTAATTCTGTGCGGATCTGTGGACAGTTTTGTTCTCCTTTGGAGAGAGTGTTAACGTGGTAAGAGACAGAAGCTAAATTTAGGTGGTCAGGAAGTTATGCATCTGTCTTTCAAGTGAAAGCATGGTGTCCACATTTCATTGAACAACATTGTTACTTTTTTTTTCACCTAAACAAACCTGTAGCAACACCATCCTTCTCTGCTCCCAGCCTATTTTATTTTTGGAGAGGTGGGTTTTTTTCAGCAGTATTTCTCATGGGCTAATTCATCTACAAGGATTCAATACTAAGGAAGCCAGCAGACTCTGCAGATTGGCTTTTGGTGCAAGAGTACGAGATCTTTGCACTACAAATATTTATTGAGTGGGCGTTGAAAGGCGGCACCTCTGCTGTATAATAGCAACCCAATCAATTTCATATAAGTAGTTTATTCCTCCTAGACTAAGATTATCATTGGTATTTACGGGTCTGATCTGATGGACTTGAAAATGATTAATGTTTTTTATTGCATTTAGTTGACCCAAGGTACATTGCAGAAATTCATGAATAAGTATGACTCCTCCCTGGGCATGGCCTGGCAAGATGGCCACCTGGTAACGTTTCCTCTGAGCTCCCTGCCAGCCTCATAATAATAGCCTTTAATCTGCAACTAATTCTCCCCACAACCCCTGAAGACAGGCATCCAAAGGATTCTGCAGAACTGCCCTCTACCCCGACTGCTTCCCCTCCCATTGCCCTTAAAGAATAACTGCCTGCTGTGACATTTGCCAGACGGAGATCCGCCATTAGTGGTGGGCCTCGGCAGATGGAGTGACTGTGACCCTGAAGTGGGCGCTGTCGGGCCACTTTGAAGGGCTGTGGAGTGCGCCTGGCACCGCAGGCCCGAGTTGGCGGTGTGGCTGACTTCGGTTGGGGAGAACTACACAATTAACGGGTCTTGCTCGCGGCCCTGTAGGAGTGTGGTGGCGTCTGCAAAGATTGCTGGGGCCTAGCCTGACCGGTGAGGCTGCTGACTGTTGGCAGGGACCCTTTTCTGATTTGTCTGGGGCACATAGGAGGAGGACTCGATGCCCTGCTGAGTTTTGGCAATGGTGCGGGCCTGGAGACTGCCTTATTAAAGTTTCTGCTTGAGCTGCCGGTCCCCACTCCCTTCATTGGATAGGAGCAGTTAACAAATATATCCATTGGGTACTTGAATTGTTTTTTTATTAAGGGCCATACAGTACCTTTGAACTCTGAGGACTGTATTTGTAATTAAAGCCCCTGTACTGTTTATTTGGACTTGGAGATTGAGGCTCTAGCAGGTGAGGGAGGAAAGCACTGAACTGAGTGCCCTGATCCTGCTAGGCCTGGACTTAGACCCATTTCCACACAGTCTTCGATATTGGTGGAGAATTTCATAATACAAGGGCTCTTTTGGTGGTGATCTTGAACCCCCCTGAACTTCAACATTTACTCGAGGGGAGGTCTTACTGGCACATTGCAGAGGCTAGTGTCTGCAGAGGCAGCAGGTGTGAACCCTGTTACATGGATGGACGCCACGCTTGTGCGTATGGTTTTAATGACGCCTACGTTTTTTTGTGACAGCTGACCTCTAGAGGGCTGTTCCTTGGGAGGACGCACAATGTTTCTCAGGGCATTCTTTCCCGGGGACCAAGACTGTTATGACCTGCTTTTCCTCACTATGGAGAAACATAAGCCTACCAAAAATTTGCAGGCCAGTTAGATAGACAGTTAAGCACACCCCTTCCCACTTAATAGCGCAGTGGGTGAACAACCTAAGCAACTTCCACCTGGTGAGCCTCTGCTTCCTACACTGGCAGACTTCATGATGGTTATTAAAGGGTCCTGAGAAATCATGCTGGCAAAAATCGACACAGTGGTGCTTGGGGTGGCCCTTCTATGTACAGGCTTCAGGAAAATCTCTGAGAACGTCACGGAGGTGGAGGGGGTGGCCTACGAAACTCCAGCAAGAAGTGGCCTCTGTCAGGAAAACAGTTTCGGAGCTTCAGGCACTCACGGGTCGTCTGGATGACAGGCTGGAGGATGGTGAGAGTCATTCCTGAAGGAACAGTCTCCGATTTGTGGGCTTCCCTGACAAAGTAGAGGGACAGTCAACGGAACAGTTTTTAGAGTATTGGATAACAACAGTTCTAAAGCCCAGGCACCTCCAAGTTTTTTTTTTTTACTATTGAGCGCGCACATCATGCATTGGTTCTGATGCCTAGGCTTGGGACACCATCTTGTGCCATAATTGTCCAGCTGTTAAATTTTTGCAACAGGGATGCAATACTACAACATGTGCGGGTCTGGGTGGTCTCCCCAATTTGAGAACAAGAACATCATGATCTTCCCGGACTTTACCCACAAGGTACAAGACCTCTGCAGAGACTATATGCTGACCAAAAAGTGACTGTAGGACCGTGGTATCTGTTACAGTCTCATGTTCCCAGAAAAGCTGTGAGTTCAGTACCAAGGGAGAGCTCTTTTCTTTGTTGCCCCCGAGGAAGTTAACGGCTGACCTGACTCCCTGGGCCATGTTCCACACAAACAACAATCCACCAACAGATTATGTGATACTGGGATCCCCCGGAGGAGTACAAGGTCTCGGAAACCCACTGCAGATTCTGGTCAGAGCTCAGACTTCTGGCAGACGGGGAAGATTCTTTTATGTCCAGACAGAACATTGAGGGACACCAACTTTGTGCCAGACTCTCATGAATCCTTTCAGACTCACAAGTTGCTGATTACTGTAGTGATGGCACAGACTGAGTGCTGGAGAATTACAAGTGAAGGGTGATATGACTGCCCCTAAACACTAAGGCTGTTTCAGTTTTGACTTTTGTTATAGAGGAGTTAGGTCAAATATTCTCATGCAACTGGTAGGATTGCGTTTGGTAACAGACACTGTTGAGTGAGCTGCATCTGTTAATTTTTCTACGGGGCGGTGGTTACCAATGGAGCATTATTTATAAGCTCCTGTACATTAATGTTGAAATGGAATCGGTTTGGACAGCTGCTGGCCGGACGGTCATGGTGGGAGGCAGTCTTGTTGCGAGTGGTTGGAGTGCCTCTGGCCTACCACTTGAGGGGAATGCAAGGCTCACCACAAAAAGCAACATTTACAGTTGAGGCTCTGACCTTAGCGGGGTATTGCGGTGGTGGGACTATGTAGTTGGCCTGATGTTTAGGGGCCCAAGTTGTTCAAACCCACTGCTTTTGGGGGGGGGGGGTACTGTTTCCTATAGTTGATGAGTGTTATGGTTTGAATGCTATGTAAGTATTGGCTTCAGGATGCTTGTGCCTTTGGTTCTTCACTGTGCTGCATGTGAAGTGACTGTCAGTGTGGTTTGCAGGGTCTGCAACTTGATGAGAGAATGAGTGAAAACTGTGATTTATGGCTTCCAAATAAAAGTTTTTGACCTGGAACGTTCGAGGTTTGGGTCGGCCTGGCAGGAGAAGGCGAGTGTACTGATACTTACGACGTTATGGGGTGGTAGTGGCATTCTTACAGGAGACCCACACCTGGGGGGGGGGGGGGGGGGAGTGTATTATGTACCTAAGGCTAAGATAGAGGAGCCAAATGTTTGTGACTTCGTATTATAATTATGCCACAGGTGTACTCACTTGGGTAGCCCCGGGGGTCCCCTTTCTGACTAAGGAGGTTAATATGCATCCCTAAGTGATTGCCTCAGGTACGCTGGAAGCTAGAAATATCTGTATGGCAAATATATATGGACCTAATTCAGATGAAGGGACTTCTTTGGTACAGTGATGGGTGTAGCTGCGGATCATCTGATCTCTGAAGTTCTTATGGCAGGAAATCTGAACTGTGTGCTAGATTAGACACTAAACCAGCAATTACATGCACCCCACAGGAAGTTATATCTGGTGTGGGCTTACTGGATGTTTTGAGAGTGAGATACCCTAAAGTTAAGGCATATTCTTGCTTTGTCCCCGCCACAGGGACATATAGTCGTTTAGATTGTTTGTTATCTAGTGCATTGCTCCAATGTATTCAGTGGGACAGTGAAAGAGGTGGTAGACCATTATTTCGCTTCCAAGTCCTCACAAGTGCCTACGTTATGGATCTTGCATCGTCTTGATATAGTGAGAGCTCAAAGAGTTCTTGCAATGTTGTTTTTTTCTGACTAACTTCAAACCCTCTCAAATCATCTAGTCCGCTTTCTTGCTCTTCTCTTTCTATTACTTCTCCATGCATTACCATTCACAGCGTTATTCATATTCTTGTTCTGTCTTGCCCCCCCTCACCTTTCTCTAAAATGCCTGTTGTCAATCCCTCTCCTGTTTCTCCTCTGTCCCCTCACAGCTGCTCTTCTTTTTTTATACATTGACTTCACTTTGTTCTCTTGATAACCATGTTCTCCATTATGTTTTATTACCCCATCTTGACACATGACAGTAGTATCTTTTACTTTGACCCATTTTACGTGGCTCCTGACCACGAGTCATTGAGCTGCCTGTGCAGCTTGTTCTGAGCCAGTGTTCAGGCAGAGTGACACAAGGGTAATAGCCGTCATAGGCTTTGGCACACCAAATGAAATCTACACCCCTTGTCTATGTGGATTTGCAGGAAACTATTTGGTGTAAACTAACCAGAGCTGAAACACCTATATTATCGATCAAAACCAACTTCTAACCTTCTACAGACCTGATTGGAAAGTTTTTTCCATTCTTCAGAGTAATGCATAGACAAAAAAATTATCTATTACATCTAACTCAATGACAATGCACAATGGCAGAATCGTCTTAGCTGTGCACGCTAACATGTAATTTATGTGTATATAACTCTCACATTATGGGCCTGATTAGTTTTCACCATCCGCTGAACTTCCGATGGGAGGTTGCCGCCACACTGGCTACCTCACCGCCAGGCCCATTAAGAGTTTCCTGCTGGCCTAGCGAGAAACAGTCTACAGCATTGTCTCCGGCTCGTAATCGAGCCCGCAGCAATGCCTTAGAGCACAGGGTGCACCAGCACGCCTGCACTGTTTACTGTCTGCAAAGCAGACAGTGAACATTGCGATGGTGCTGGCCAGGGCGTCCCCCTGCATCCATTCTCCGCCAGCATTTTCATGGAGGTGGTACCGCCGTGAAACTGCTGGCGGAGAAGGGGGTTGGAAATCCCCAGGGCAGCGCTGCCCTGGTGGATTAGGACCCCACCACAACCACCTCCAGACCGCTGGGATCTCCGACTGCCAGCTGCAAACCTGGTGGTCTTGTGACCGCCAGGTTCATAATGAGGCCCTATATGTATAGATTCCACACTGTTAAATTCCTTTTAGATGTGTAGAAGCTACCTTTCTCCATAGGAGAATCCTTGTAGTGGCCAGAGAAAAGTAATACAAAGTAGCTGAACATCCACACTATGGTACCATTTTGGTATTCACAAACAAAGTGTGAAAAAAGTAAATTGAGTAAAATGTTTATATTAGAGAAATGCTATTGCTGTGTAATGCTTTTTTCGCTTTGAAATGTGCCTCTCATACCACAAATAAATAACGGAGATACGTTTTTGACTGTGCAGTCATAAGGTTAGGAAGACAGACATACGTTTGCTACTTTAGCATGTAGCCTGTACTTGAAAAACATTTAAGTTACTCTTGTATCGTTAAGAACGCTCCTTAAATCAGCTGTTTGGGTAGTAAGTTATGACCATATGTAGGCTTACTTTACATAAAACAAACTGTCTAGACTCAAATGTTCATCTAGCAAGGCCCATGTTTTTTAATTGAAAGATTAAAATGGGGTAAATCCATCAGGGGACTCACACCAATAAATGTCTCACAGCTAATGCCATCAGTACTTGGGCTGTGTTGTTTTTAGGGGTCTAAAATAAGGTGACCCTAATACATCATCAAAATCTTTCACTGTGCAGAAGCCAGAACTGTTGACATTTTCAATGCTTATTTGTAGGTTTGGCACATGTGGAGAGTTCTGTGTCACTCAGCTATCTTAAATCTAATAATATTTTTTTTTTCTTGAGTTTTTGATAAATTCAGCATTATTAAACCTTTAAAACGCCTTTACTAATGCATTGACAAATGTTTGAAAAAATGAAGTTAATTATATGTGATCTTTTGTTCTGTGTTGATGTTTTTAACAGCTAACCTCACTTCAAACTACTCTTTCACAATCAAAGAGCTGATAATTTAAAAATAAAGTAATATTTGCTGTGTGACTAACCTGCGTATGCACAATCACACATCCACCCATCTGAATACATAGCTAGTATTCTGTCAAGAAAAAATGGCCTGCTTAATATCTTAATACACAATTAGAGAATATGTCCCCTATTCGTTTCACAGATAGAGCATCAACACATTGTAACAAAGAATAAATCATTGGACGAACAAGCTGAATAGTCAAGTGTTTAGGGTTCTAAATCATTTTAGATATTTTTGGCTGCTGTAGTTTAGGCTTGATTTAAATCAATGTGATTTATTAATGTTACTCTTTGGATGTAAAGTTGATTTTATTTAATTTGTTTTCAATTGATATGTGGTGAAAATACAATACTCTAGAATGCGTTCACTTTTACAGTTTGTACACATCACATTTTAAGTAATCCTATGTTTACCAATTTCACTTCTTGCAGAAAATTCTACAACTACTACCTGAAAGAATCTATTATAGATGGCAATACCACAGCATAGGTAAGTGATAATTATTTATAACAGCGTGAAAATATATTTTTCTTTGACACAGGTACACCTGTAATTAGAACATTGAAGCCAGAACTGCATATTGTCATTAAGTCTAAGTGGTCGAACTCTAAAGGGTATCCCAACATCGGTGAGCCAAGTATCCTTAAAGGTGGGTAAATAAAGATGCACCTGTAGCCAGTGGAGATGCTATCTACCCTACTCCTGTGGGGGTTGCGGCTGTCGTAACTTTTAATAGTTTTGTGGTTACCCAAAACCTGGAGAGATTATGCTCAAGTTGTTTATAGAAAAAAATGACTTTGTAAGTGGGCTTCAATCAGAATTCTGGCAGGATGCAAACCAGGAACAGCAGTAATAAAAATAGTTGACTCCTTTTACTACTAAAAGGCAACTCATACTCTGACTTATAGATGGCTTTTGAGACAGTAAAATCTTCAACTCTCCTTAAAATCGTCCAGCAAAGATGTCTGAAACCTTTAAGCTCAACCACAGGCGCAAGTGTGGGTGAAAGGTACTCTCCCCTCCAGGTTCACCAGACGACAAGTTATTTGGCAGTGATGCTATCTATCCCTTCTCCTGTTTGCCCTGACTATCGACCTTGTGGTGGTGTGGGTCCAGTGCAATGCCCAGGTGTGGGTGTTTGATTAGAGGATAGCAACCAAGGACCGGATTGCTCTTCATACCGATAAAGTAGTCCTGTTTCTTTCCCATCCTTTCTCTACCAAACCCTGCTTTGTGTGACTGCTGGAACTATACGAAGCCACTTTGAGGCTTCACGTGAACGGGTCCTAGTCTTTGTTAGTGTCATTAAGGAGGGACTTGTGAGATCACAAGTACTGGTCCATTGACGAAGCTTCAAATGCCTGGCGTTCTATGTGAGCCCAACCTTACTTGGGCACTAAATAGTAACCCCCTACTGCTCTAAATAAAACAACTTAATCAGATGGGTCAGTTTTCTGCTGAACATACTAGATAGAGTGTGCCTCTTTAAAATGATGGCCCTGCTGCATTTTCTTTATGAGCTTTAAAACTTCCCCTTGGCTACCTCCAAAACTGGCTTCGGGATCTTCATGCTACAATTCCTTTGTTCTATGGGTGGAGCGGTCCCATACATCACGTTCGGTACATGAACCCAGTCAACTTAGGATGTCAAAATGGGCATGGCTAATGTACAGCTGTATGACTGGGCATCCCAGACATTAGTGCTGAACGAGTGGCTGTGCGGGAGGGTGGTCTGACCTGGTGTTTTGGTTAGCAATGGCGAGCCGTGACAAGCCTTGCTAGTTCTCTGTACTCTTTCGGAGATTACTAGAATCGGACTTTGGCATGGCAAGCGGCCTTTAGGTAGGTAAGCACGGGAGAGCGGGGTTACAATGGAGACCTCACTATGGCACTACTTTTGCTTACAACAATTCACAAGGCTTGATTGCTTCTACAAATGGTACCTTATCGGTATTTCATGAGTGAGAGACCTATGGCAATGCTCGGTAGAGTGTGCCTCTTTAAAATGATGGCCCTGCTGCATTTTCTTTATGAGCTTTAAAACTTCCCCTTGGCTACCTCCAAAACTGGCTTCGGGATCTTCATGCTACAATTCCTTTGTTCTATGGGTGGAGCGGTCCCATACATCACGTTCGGTACATGAACCCAGTCAACTTAGGATGTCAAAATGGGCATGGCTAATGTACAGCTGTATGACTGGGCATCCCAGACATTAGTGCTGAACGAGTGGCTGTGCGGGAGGGTGGTCTGACCTGGTGTTTTGGTTAGCAATGGCGAGCCGTGACAAGCCTTGCTAGTTCTCTGTACTCTTTCGGAGATTACTAGAATCGGACTTTGGCATGGCAAGCGGCCTTTAGGTAGGTAAGCACGGGAGAGCGGGGTTACAATGGAGACCTCACTATGGCACTACTTTTGCTTACAACAATTCACAAGGCTTGATTGCTTCTACAAATGGTACCTTATCGGTATTTCATGAGTGAGAGACCTATGGCAATGCTCGGATATGAAGTGTTTTCAGGAAAACTCAACTCGACAAATATTCCCAACTGCATCACTCCCTTATACAACACCAAGACTCTTTGAACAAAGCCTCCAAATTGAGTACTTTCAAAGCCAAGCTCCTCATGAGCCCAATGGGGGGAAAGAAGGGACATCCCACATATATAAATCATTGGGTATTCACTACCTTGATCCTTTTGTAACCCTGAAGGTACAAGGGGCCACTAGGGTTGCTCTCTTAGATTAGGACGATTGGAGGGAGGCTCGAATTGCCCACCCAGACACTAGCTCAACTCCACCTCATTCAACTTCACTTTTTCATGATACTTATCCTATACTTCATGAACTTTGGTGAGCAGCGTGGCACCTAACAGCGGAATGTTTCCAAAACCCAGAAGTGGAAGGGAACTTCTTTCTGGTCATTTGGGACTGCCCCACTCTCACGCTGTACTGGCAGGAGATACTCGCTTACCCTATTGAGGGTTCTCAGGTGCCCTGTTGATCCATGGCCCCAAATTGCCTTGCTGGAACTCTTGGAGGATCTGGGTGGGCCAAGGGGTGACTTTGGTGGGAATAGTTGCCAAACACTGGAAATCAAAAAAAACACCCACCCTTACAGAACAGAAACTTGCCATTGACTGGTGTGCAAAAATGGAGAAACCCATTTACAGGGCAAAAGACGTCCCCTAAAAACATACAAAGATATGGGGAAAGTGGTGGGCTACTCTGTGTATTCTTATCCCACATTATGTTTCCTGAGTTGGCTGTCAAGGGGAAGCTTTATTGTACAGATTCAATGTCCATGTGTTATGTTTCTATAACAAAATCCTTAACATTTTGATTATATAAAAAAGAAAATCAAGCAAAGGATAGGTATGAATGAAACTGATTACAGCACTTAAAATAACAAATGAACTGATTCCCAACTACCATGCATAAATTTAACCTGCTTTAAAAAAAAGTTGCTCTTTATCTTTTCTCAGACTTCCCCTTTAGTGTCCAAGCCTGGCTCAACACACATATTATGGTGAACTCTAGCCATTTCGTTGTGGGAAGCTTTAAATCTAGAGGCTTCTGCTTGGCCAAGAATTTGAGCTTACAAACACACTTTATTTCATAAGTTAAATGGGCATAATGCCATTTCAGACTGTTGGGGTGATTTACATGTTTTATCTCAGACAGAGATTTCAAACAAATGATTTGATCGCTCTTTATTGAGACTGCACTATGGAACTTCCTCCTTGTTGAAATTCTCACATATACCACTTAGCCTCTCTCAAAGCAGCTTTGCATGCAGCTGATAGAGTTGCCATTAGCGTTAGCAAATGTGATCACATTTCCTCAGTTCAGGTTACCTTGAAGAATCTCCACATTCAGTCAGTTACTATCTTCAAAATGTGACCAGCAAAAATTGAATCTATCTTTAGAGATAGGTAAGCTGAAAAAGAACCCGCAAATAAAGAATGAAGAAAGGAAGACACATTAGTTTATTGCTCAGTCATAAAGTTCCTTTTCAGCATTTCTGTCTATCCAGATACAACTCTAACTTCCCATCTGTAAAGGAAATGAATGTTCCTTTAATTACTTTTAAGTTTATTTCCTGCTCTCCTGTTGCTTCAACTCAGAAGATGTGTAACATTCATAGAAAGATACACCTTTGTCTAACTGCATTTTGCAAAATATGCACTATACATTATGACAAGAATGTTATAGCTTGTCATCAAACCTAAAATTACAACGACACAAATAATACAATGACCCTAGAATTTTTCAGAAGATCTTTAATGTATATTTTCTCACAAACTTTTCTTTCCCTGATTATGCTTCAAGAAATGTCCTATGATCTCTTAATCAAATCTTGATTAACGTCAGAATGTTCATGATGCTAATAAAGGTATGAAAATACTGAGATACATTTTTCAATCCTATCTATTTACTTAATATTTCTAGAGTTCTTGTGGTTTTGTTTTCTTTAAGAAGCCAAATATATTGAAAATGTCGTTAGTTTACGACCAAGTGACAGAAAACATCTCCAATGCGCCTGACTATGGGGGACCTTTATGCTGTTGACCTTGCCCATTAAGGGAGCCAGCCGCTCTAGTCTAGTCTAGTCATGACTTGTACTGGCAGTAGCTTCGGTTCTTTTTTTAAGTTCTTGTGTACTTCCCATATTTCACCTTCTTGACCAGAAGAATTATTTAGAATCCACTCTTTTTATGTGAATTGACTTTCTAAGCAGAAGTCTTACATTTTTTATTATTCTAACTAACAGTATCTCACAGGAATGCCTTTATGGAACCGTTTAGTCTTGCTTCAGTTTAGGATGAGAATGGGGTTTAGTGAAAGCAGAAAACATCATCCTCAAACTCTTTCTAACAGATGACTTCCAGACTCCCACCTACTTTGGACGAGTGTACTGTCTGCCAAAATATTTTTAGAACACCTCTGAAGAATCAAGAGGAAATCACGCTTTGCAAGAAGAAGCTAGAAGATTAATAAACATTTGAAGAGTATTCTTGGTGACTTTTTTAAATGAGATTTTATTAGTTATATGTCCGCCGCCACCTTGTGGGCAGGAGACAGAATGGTTGGCACATTCAATTGAATAATAACAAAGCTGCCTTGTTCACCCTGCCCCATCATATATCAACTTATGAAGTAACTCAACCAATAAAGCACCCCAAAACTGTTCATAACCATCCTTCCCTATATATTAGGTTGGTATCTGTGAATTTCTTCATCTAAAATTACAGTTGCATGATCTATAACTCTAACCCCTGGTACTGGCAATAGTCCAACCAGATTTTGAAATGTTTCAGCTGGCACCCTTTGGCGACATAGATGAGCTCCATGCTCATACACTGATCTAATCTCTTCTTCCATTGCTTCAGCGAGGGGTTAGCACCATCCAGGACATGTCCTTCTTTGCCACTACCAGACCCAACCACAGCAAAACCATTTTGTGTCTCTCCATATCCAAGTCTGCCTTTATGTGTAGGATAGTCAATCTAGGATCCCTGAGTTACTCTATCCCAGCATGGAGCAAAGGTTGGAAAGGACTTCCTCTCAGAAAGGGGAAGTGCACTCCACATACCCCTATTGTGTGCATCAAATCTGGTCTGTGAAGAACATCTCAAACAGTTTGGGAGACCCCCCCCTTCCATAGTTTGTATTTCCCCCTGCAGGTCTTTAGAGGACTTAAGAACATTTCCCAATCTCGCATCTTCCAAAGTGCGATTCCAATCAGGTCCAATTGTTTGAAGCCTTGCAGCATCGAGACCTGTTGAAGACCCATCCTGGCCCACAGTGACATCACCTCAATGAGTCTGTCTCCCCATCCACTGTCCCTAAGTGTCTATTCAAATTTTAGTGACCAGTTTACTAGCTAGGGAGAGCAAAAGATCCATTCTACCCCCAAGGGATGTGCGTTGAGTGAATGCCTCCCTTGTAGCCCTTTTTTTCTAAGGCAAGCTCCCTATCAGCCCCTACACCATATCACCATTCAATGGTTATTTATAAGGGAGTAGCCTTGTAGTGAGCCCTAATGTCTGATGTGCTAAATACCGCCACATATGTCCATACATGATCTTATTGTTTGTGGAAATGTCCCCACTGCTGTAAGCCGTTCAGTGTTAAAATCAAGGACTTATTTTATGTTGAATCAGGTATTACATTTGATGTGTGGGCCCGTTTTCAACAAGACACCCATGAATAATGAAGCATTCAGCTTCAATAAGACATGTCAATTCATTGTCTGAGCTGGAGTAATCTGAGGCTTATTATCGTTTGAGTATAACTCCTGTTATTTCCCCCTATTCTTCTCTTTTACCAGTAGCTCCTCAAACGTCTGTGAACATGATCATTATTACGGCCTTGCTAATGCCAAAATCTTCATGTGCATGGAGAACTCCTTCCAAGATGAACAGGTCCATGACTCCTACGCTTAAAAAATGTATGACTCATAGAAGATACTTCCCTAAGTCGCTAATCCAAGGCAGTTATCAAAACTCTATCCTGATCTTTTCGGAAGATATATGCTAACAAAGGAGCACACTCCATGTCTTCGTTGTGCACTTAGATAATTAAATATCACACAAATTGAACTCAGAGGATCATAACGCTACAACAGATGTAGACACTTCACCTCACTGGAGTATATTCTCTAAGTTACTATAGCAACTGCTGTTACCAGTACATTATATGAACAACTTCTGTGAAGTCCTAGCTTGAGAACATGACAAAACAGCTGCATATACTAAAAGATTACATATTTATGAGGTACTCTAGTTAAGAGCCTATATCCAAGAAGTGAATACTGCTTTTTATTGCTTTGTCATCAAACCCATAATGTGACCATTCCTCTCACAGGTATGTACAAAAGATGCTACTTAATTTCTCGAAGTAGAAACCAGCAGAGCAGCAGATTTGCTTTGCAGCCAAATTCAGCCATTGTGGCTACAGTAGGAAGGGTATTCTACTGTCTCCTTACCTCCAGTTTCTTAGGCTACGGGAGAGAAAAAAACAAATTCTAGAAAAAGTACAGTCTTTCACTCTGTATGTCTGTTGATGAAGGCTGCAAGTGAAAAACATTACTGGGTCATCATGACAGATCTTTGTGGAAGACAGAATAGACGTTTGCAGAAGCTCTCCCTGCAAATAAAATGGAGGGCTCTCAAGAAGTCCTCAACCCCCAGTCTCCGTGTGCATGGTTCACGTCATGGCCTGGTTCAGTGGAAAATCTTCTGAGTGATTTAGAGGGCTTACGCAAAAAAACTCAGAAGTTAAGGTATCTCACTCTTCAGTTCTCCAGCAGATCTTGTACCTGCAGTTCTGCATCTCATAAATTTGTGAACTGTGACTGTAATCGAAGTAGGATTAGAAACAGAGTACCTTAAGCATCATTACAGATCGCTGAAAAATATTTATTGTTTGAGAGTTTAGATCCTTCAATGGCAAGAACTCCAGCCATAACTAAAGCAGATTTTCCTCTCATTGAAGACCAGCAAAGGGTATAAAGGCAGTCAGCTACGTTCAGCAGAAGTAAGGGAGCCTCATACTTTCGGGACACTGCAACTCCACTCTCGGGACACCGTGGCTCCAGTTTTCCCATTTCCCCATCAGCCACCTGTGGGGAATAATATTCAGATTAGTCTTCCTGATAGTCCCAGTGTATAAGCGGTAATGCAGTCCATTCTGCTTTATTTAGGGTTGTTCCTGTTAGTTACATTTTTGAAGCACCTATGTAGTAATTGTTTGAGTGTTAATGAAGACCTCGTGATGGAAATGGAAAGGTTACTTACGTAATCCCAGAACTACGTTATGGTTATCTTCATTTGATTTATAAGCTGCTCGCCTGCTTCCCTGATAAATTGATCCTTTATTGCCCAGATGAGCTGACTGTGACACGATGATTCTCGGCCTTTCGAATGAGACTACTCAGTTTTTAATTGTAATTGCAAATATTTTTTTAATTTATTTAAATTTTAAAGAAGACAGACTATGGTACTTTCAGATACGTGTATGGAAATAGAACAGAAATATTATAAATAAAAATATTGTTTAAAAAAAAAAAAGGCGTTCCCATGTAGGCTGTTGTTTTTTAGTATACTTAATGACGATACCTATGATGGAAAATGAGGTTTAGAGGCTAAAAACTTTACCTTTTACACAATCTTCATTCCCATTAAAGGCATTTGTCAGATTATGTGCTTATTGTGGCATTTGCAGAACAACATGTAAGTTGTGTTAGAGGGAAGCTTTTGAAAATCTGTAATTTATGCACTTGGTGGAGAATAATTTCTACTTGACATACGATCACGCTTTCAGTGCAAGTGTGAGCAATGTTAAGCAGTGATGCAGTTATGCTAAACTGAACTGCTCAGAAAAAAATGCTTACTTTAAAGGGTGTAAATTGTATCACTGCTGTTAGATGCTAGGAATTTGACACACCAAGTTTAACTTAGGTGAACCAAAATTGAGCCATTTGATGATTGACGTCTGCCTTTTGACTGCGTATTCCAGCTTTGAAACTGTCAAGAGTGGAAGTAGAGGTGAAATGAGGATGAGAGGGCGGTGGTCCTGTAAAATGCAGTGAATTTGTATGTTTTTTTTTTTTTTTTTTTTAAGTGTTCAGACATTTTGCAGATTGTTTCCCCCTGCAGAAACACACACAAAGCTTCTCCTACAAGTGCTTTATCTGTGTGTGTGTGTGTGTGTGTGTGTGTGTGTGTGTGTGTGTGTGTGTGTGTGTGTGTGTGTGTGTGTGTGTGTGAGTGAGTGAATGAGGAGGCACCCATGCAGGGGCGGCTCCTCCATGTGGGCGGAGGAACGTCCACGAACCTCCCGCCAGCAGCGGCAGCTGCAAACCTTTTATCATTTTTGGGGATAAGGGGAGGGGACATGGGGGTGACGAGCAGTAAGCGTTCCCCCCTCTGAGTACATGTGGGTTTGGCTGGCCATCTACGGCCAGCCAAACACACATGGCACAGGGCTCTCATCAGCCCAGCAAACATGGTTGCTGGGCTGGAGACAGCCTGTACAAACTCCCAGTCTGCCTGGGAGCGCCCTCGGTGGGCGCTCCCAGCCAGTCCTAACTCTGCTCTAAGCAGCGTCAGGATTGGCGCAGGGCATACTGGGAGCCTGTTCCTGCCTGCAGCGAGACGGGAGGAGGCAGAGGAGCGGCGCGGGAGCGGAGGTAAGTGAGTTTTATAAAATTATTTTTTATTTTATTTAATCTCCCCCCGCGCACCGCCCTGCTCCTTTTAATTAGTTCGAGCCGCAACTACACACGTGTTCTTTATGCAGGAAGATGTTTCTGCATAAATAAACATACATTTCGTATGGAGAAAAAAGTTGAATGCTTATTTAGGTTTGATGTTTTCATTTTGGAAAATAGGGGTGACATTATGTGGAAAAGGTTTTTAGAAACATAGGAAAATAAAATAAAAAAACTGTTCAGGTGGGCTTAGATCTCTGTGTTGTAATCCAGGCTGGTTGTAGTGAAGAAGACAGTGGCAGGAAAAGAGTGTAAACGTTGGCTTTCTAGGGGATGATGCACATTCTATAAAAAAGGATATGGAGATGTTATTGTTATGTGCAACTGCCAGGGGAGAAACTCAAAAATTATCGTAAGATCTACCACCTCTATATCAATTTTATATGAAAGATACATAGACAGTATTCATGTGGGGTTGCTGAGAGAAGCAGAAGTATCTGAAGAGAAGTTTACAAAATCCGTTTTCCCAGCAAATTAGAAAATTATTTTACAGATTTAACCTCAAACAGGCATTGAAATAGAGATGAGGATGAGAGATGGATTGGCTACATAACTGGTGCTACCCCCTCTGAGATGGGACAATCTAATGCTGGACTTGGTAAATACTGGCCAGTGTCTGATGCTGTATTTACCAGCTGCAACAACATCACACCAGTCTGTTTTTACCCCTAAGAATAGGGAATAGTGCTGCATTAATGTATGTTACAACTGTTCCTCTGTACAGAAACGTGGAATGGTACAATTTTCCCATGAAGAATTCCTTTTTACTTAGCAGAAATTGGGTGGTAAAAACCTGTGGTTGATGTGCAGGTATTACCTTAAAACTTTGAATCCCACTTCCGAAAATCTGTATTGCCACGAGGATCATACTGAGGCCCATAGTCTGTACTGGTTCAACTGAGACAGTAGGTAAAGTGTTCAGGCACAGCTCAAAGGGCAAACGAATGAAATAACATAGATTTTTTTCACCCTGAAGAGTTGAAAGAAGCATTTAGATAGTTATGGACGCATCACCTTCCAAGTCATTTATCTTGAAGTTGCTACCATCACATGTGGGGGTTGGAGAGGAGGGTGTCGGGCTAGCAGTCGGTGCAAATTGCCCGGGGCCACCTTCTAATCAGGACCCTGCACATCAGCTCACAATACCAGATAAGCAGTAGATTTATAGCCGTCAATTTAACTATGAATGCAAGGCCTAGAAGTGATATTACTTTAGCCATCAGAGATGGATTCTTTGCTGGACCTGTTCAGTATGTCTGAAGGGAGAAAGCATCCTGCGGAAGGTGTGCAATTACTCAGTTACACTGCAGTGTCACCACTTATTTCATTTAAAAAAAAATAATAATAACATCCTGTGTATTGCTTCAGTATTTTTTTCTGGTTGATTCTTCTAACTGCAGCTTCCTTACAGCGTGAATTCTTCTAGGCACTAGACTGGATCTGGAAACTTACATTAGTGGCGAGCACTGGCAGATGGCACCTTCCTACTTCACATCAACTCGGGCCCTAATGAGTCAGAGCAGTCTCTGGGTATGGTTCCACTGATAAGACTTTTTCTGGCGTTGGCTGACCCTGTTCGCCCCCTGCCAGCACCAGGACTTGCTTCAATAGCACTTGTGCACGACCCGCTTGTAATTGTTGCGTTGTTTCCAATGTCAGATCCAAGGCCGGCATTGACATGATCTCATCTTAAGCCACACTATTAGATTACGAAAGCTCAGCCTGTGACACATGGAGACTACACTCCAGTACCCTTGTCTGTCCTTTGATATGTCAGGAGGCTGGAGGCCATTTTCATGTCTGGTTCAGAAACACACCATGGCCTACTAGGATGGCTGTGAAGGCAGATTAGCTTCTCCCAGATCATTATATGGATGAGGGACCTCTATTGAGGTTTAGAAAATGTTAGTGGCCTAGATACCAAGCCTGAAAATTATGTGAACTCTCTTTTATGTGCCCCCAGAGAGGAGAGTTCCTCTTTTATACTTTTGCAGTAGTGGTTCCAGGATAACAAAGATTCTGCAGCTTCCTGATGTTGACACTAAAGTCAATCTATTCATGAAAATGATACAACCTGGACCTTCCACTAACCCCTTTGCTTCTGTTCCCTAACGCATTGACTGATTGCCTACTTGCGACTTTGTCCAAGCTTTGTTCTTGTCCTCAAATAAACTGATTGATTTCCCGCTGGCACAGTCCTGCTCCTGGGGTCCATCTTTTCTGATACAATGTTTTACTTTTGAAAATGTGTTAGTCCAGGCTTCCCTTAGGAAAGCCATCTTAACTGCTTTTCTTTAAGTTCTGCCTGGGAAGGAGTCCAAGGGAATTGATGCCTTAGGTACACATTTGTTCTCTTTTGCTCTGGTGGCTCTTGGCTTATTGAATACATTGTGCTTTTTGTATTACGATAGCATACTCTTTGAGATATGGTGAGTGATATTTTGCCTGCTCTTCCTGAAGATGTCAGAAGCTCCTATATTCAAACAGTACAAGATGGGCAAAATGGGACAAGTATGTTTTGGGAGACTGTTGGGATACACTAGACTGTGTTGCCAATTCTAAGGGCCCCAATGTAATTATCTGGGGGCATGCCTGAATGTGGACAATGGTTTTTCTGGGAAATCCAGGTATCTCTGATTGACATGCTCTTTGACAGAGCCAGGCCTTTTGTGGATAAGGCAGATTCCTTGCTGGAGTGCTTTAATGGCAGCAGGGCAAGGGTTCGCTTCCTAGGACTACTTTCCCCTGCTCGTGGATTCACATACCAATGTAGGAAATTCCAGGGTGCGTGGAAGGGCCTTGACTATTTCCAGAAGCAGCTCTCTCAGCCCATTTAACTGCGTGCTCAGCAACTTCACTGATGCAAGGGCTCTGACAGTGGCAGGGGTAGTGGCCAGCAGCATGGACGGCATTGCCTTTCATCCGTTTCTTCTGCAGCTGCTACCAAACCACTGTAAATCCCCTTGTCCATTCATTTGAGGCAAGTAGCTTGGTGTGCCATTACTTCATACCAGTGGGTCCTTCCGGTTGTCCAGGATGGCTACGCAAGTTCCTCTGTTGTCCACCCCCAACCCCTTCACCATCCCATCCAGTTGTCTAAAGTGTCAGTGGATCAAAGATTCAGTCTTTGCTTGCCATGGGTGCGATTGAGGTGATACACAAGGCAGAGATGGGCAAAGGCTGTTACTACCTTTACTTCCTGGTCCCAAAAAGGGCAGAGAATTGAGATATATCTTTCACTTCAGGCTACTGAACGCTTTTCTGTGAAAGGACAGGTTCAAAATGCTGACATGGATTCAGGTTCTGTTAACCTTGAACCCCAGAGACTGGATGTGCTTCATGCTCGTTGGCACATGTTGACTCTGTAGTGGAATCTCTGGCATCATTGGGCCCAGCCTGGGGTTGTCCATCAGATCATATTCACATCTCGGATGAAGCCAACTGTGAACTTCATTGGTGGATGATGGAAGCCTAACTGATGCATGGTAGACCTTTTTTTTTTTTTTTTTTGCCCCTACAAGATCACAGTTGTGACATACTCGTCACTTCTGAGTTGGAGTCCCCATCTGGATCATCTGAAGATTACAAAAAAAAAATCTTTGATCTCCTATGGAGCAGTAGCATCATATTATTCTTCTGGTGCTGCAGTTGATTTGCCTTGTGTTCATGGTGTTACTGCCTTATATCAGGGCCAGATCTCTCCTAGTTCTGACAGACAACATGACTGCCAAGTAACACTGCAAAAACAAGGCTGATGTGGAGTCATGTGCACTCCTTCTGGAGTCCTGCTGGCTCTGGTGATAGCTGGTCCCTTACAGGATTTCTCTGAAGGTCAAAAACATGGGTGTGACCTTATCAGCTCCTACCCTTCCACTAAGTCTATCTATTCTGGCCATTCATGTTAATGGCCAGGTGAGGGTACCGCTGTGTTGATGCTGCACAATTGATTCTTGCTATCTTGATGTGCACACCCTTTGAGCCTATCGATAGTTGCTCTCTGAGGTTGCTTACTGTTAAAACTGTATTCCTAATTGCTGTCACTTCTACTCAACGTGTAACCTTAATGAATTATCTGTGCAGCTGCCATGTACCACATTCTTCCCTAATAAATTGGCTTTTAAAACTAGGGTGTCCTTTTCCCCAAATGTTGCATTGCCTTTTCTTGTGCAACAGTCTGACACATTCCCAAGTATTATCAGGAGCAGGTAATGCCTGCCAAAAAAGTCCTACTTAGAGAGTGCTTCTTGATTTTCAATAATTTTGAGCATCCTTCTGTTGTCACCTTCTCTGTAGTGCATTCCAGACAGCTATTCTCTTACTTATCAGTTTCTTTTATGTTAATATTTCCAGTCTTGTATGCACTTTCTCCATTCATCTGGATAATTCCTAATTTGGACACATCTTGCGTAACAAGCATTTGGTCAATCCTTCCACCGCCACCCTACCCTTCTTTAGTCCAGTGATTTAAGATTACTTTTTTCTAAACTGAGTTTTCTTTCTTCTGGATAACCTCTTGATCCAGCCAGTGTTTCTAAAACTGTCACATCTTCTTTAGTTCCATGCCTCGCTTCCCTTTGCTATTCTTCTCTCTCTTCCCTTTGCTATTCTTCTCTCTCTTCAGGAATTGTTCCTGACTCTTGGAAGAAGGCTCTTGTCCTACTATTAAAATAACAAACTGCACGCCTCCTGCTTTGTTCAACTACAGTCCCATGACCCTTCTCCCTCTTACAACCAAGATAAATGAAAGCTTGTGGCTCAACATTTTTCCCATGTAATAAAGAAAATGTTTTTCTACGTTTTCAACAGTCGCCTTGTCGACATGGGTGTCGGGAACTGCTTGGCCTACATTGCATCCTTCCTAGGAAGGATCACTTACCCCAATTGGCTAACTCTTTAAGGTAAACCGGTGTGGTATTCCTCAAGAATCCTCAGAGTCCTACACTTTTTCATATCTACGTGTCCCCTCTGACCCTATTCAATCTTTTTCGCTCAGATTCTGTGTATGCAGCCAACAAGCAGCTAATGCTTATACTTGATGCTAACCTGGCCATCTTTCAGAATCAGTTCAAATGGTTTCTATGCGCCTTAGCCAATCGGATGAGCACTAACTTACTTTGTCTGATCAAGGACAAAACAGAGACCAGCCTTGTCATCCACCTGGTGGCCCCAATCCCTAAGCTACTTACAAATGTGTGCCTCACCTGCTTGTAGTCTGGGTGTCATTTTTGGTGTAACAAGCTTATTTTCCAACCCATAGCAACAACCATTACATTTATCTGCTTTCTGTCGTTTAAAAGTTAGCCTCTCTTCTGGAAAATTATTGTAGCAAAACCCTAGTTCTGATGGATACAACTACCTGTGGATTCCTCACCTAATGAATACTCCCATGGCGCCAGCATTCGACGGAAATCTTCTTCCTAGTCTCTGCACGTCGACGAGGACATCACTCTAGCCCACGCGACGCCGTCTGACGTCATACAGGTAATAAGAGGTCCTCGCCGACGTCAGTTCCCTTTTTTCCGTGCATTCGAAACGGTTATCTTCGAGGGAGCTACTGTTACTTTAGTGGTTACAGTGTGTTTTCTGCTGCGTAGTTCTTCTCTGCGGTAACAATGTCTCAGAGAAAGTCGGGTTTCAAGCCCTGTCGAGAGTGTGGGGGCAAGATGTCCGTTACAGATCCTCACTCCGACTGTCTCTGGTGTTTGTGCTCCGACCACGACGTCGTGACTTGCGATTCATGTCAGCACATGAATCCAAAGGCCCTCAAGGAACGTGAGGCGAAACTATTCCTGGCGAAGTCGAAGAGAAAGGAAAAACATCACAAAAAGTCTTCCTCGCCAAGGTCTCATCGGCGTCATCGAGACTCCCGGCGCCGTAGAGATTCACGGCGTCATTCCAGCAAGGAGACTCGTTCGAGGTCGCCTTCGGCTCGGCGTCGGAGGACTTGGGAGGTCAGTCCCACGGTCACGCCGCATCCATCAACGCCGTTGCCCTCTCCGGCGTCACCGACTTCGCCTGGACAAGCGTCTATGGTTGAGGTGATGCAGCCTCTTGTGATGTCTCTGGCGTCGCGGACGTCGAGGCTGGCGTCGGGGTCGCCTTCGATCCAGGCACCTCAGTATCCGGCTTTTCCAGCCCCTGGAGCCGATAGTACCGCATTTCTGAATGCGATGTATACCATCTTTCAGCAGATGGCTCCAGGAGGTGCTCCGGCTGGTCCTTCGGGGCCTTTGGCCTTTTCATTGGGTGATCCTGCGCCTCTTCGGCCGGCACCCTTTATGCCCTTCCTCCCTTTTGGGAATGTGGGCTCGGCGCCGACACGGCCGCTCCGGTGGCTTCAGAGGGATTGGCTCCGGAGGTTTCCATCCTGTCGACGTCGGGATTTCGTCCTGTGACTCCGGTGGGTCCATCGGCTCCAAGATCTCTTTGTCCTGCTCCTTCATCGGCGCCGAAGCGGCCTGTGGCGCCGGATGCAGCGTCGGATGCTTCTGGAGATCGGCGCCGATCTTCGACTTCGGCAGAGGCCATGTCGACTCCGCGTATTGAGCAGAGACTACATTCAAGGAGGCGTGCTCTCCGTCTTTTGGAAGAGCAGGAGTACCAGCGAGTCCTGGAGGAAGGAGAGGTTGAGGACTCTGGTGATGGACTGCATGGTCTGGATACGGCCAGTGGGCTGGATACTTCCCCTGAGTGGGACCTTTCATCTCCAGGGGAGTATACGGAGGAGGCTGCTACCTTTCACGCGGTGGTGAGGAAGGCGGCTAACTTTCTGGACCTGCCTTTGCCGGTGGCAGAGGCGAAGCAGAATTTATTGACGGAGGTGCTGCATCCGGCCTCTGCTGCAGCGGAGCCTCTCTTGCCATTTAATGAGGCTTTGCTTGATCTGGTGTGGAAGAAGCCTGTATCTTCCTCAGCAGTTCATAGGGCTGTGGCCAGGAGATATCGGGCTGCACCATCTGACCCTGGTTTTCTTTCAAGACACCCTATGCCGGAGAGCTTGGTGGTGCAAGCCTCCTGTTCATCAAAATCAGCGCCTGGATCTTTCCCGACGGTACCAGGAGACAGGGACTCCAAAAAACTGGATGCGCAATCCAAGAAAATATTTTCTTCTTGCAGTTTGGCGTTGAAGGCCACCAACGCAACTTGCATTCTGTGGAGATATATTCATGCTCTTATGGATGATATTTCATCTTCTTTTACGGAGCTTCCCCAGGGACTCTTGGATGTTGTCTCAGACGCCCAGGCTGCCGCAACCCAGATTATCCAGTCTGGGCTGGACACGACCGACTCGGTGGCTAGGGCAATGGGCACGGCTGTGGTGGCAAGGAGACAGGCCTGGCTCCGTAATTCAGGGTTTTCTGCGGATGTACAGTCGACCCTATTAGACCTCCCGTTTGATGGGGACAAACTGTTTGGAGCAAAGGCAGATTCAGCCTTGGAGCGATTTAAAGAGAGCAGGGCCACAGCCAAATCGTTAGGGCTGCAAGCTCCTTCTTCCTCTGCCTCTTCCAGGTTTTTCAGGAGGTTTCGTGGATTTGGGCGTGGCTCTTCCTCCTCTTCCTTTCGGGGGAGGTTCCAGCAACCCGCCTCTTCTCACCCCTATAGATCATTTAGAGGGAGAGGTAGGGCCCGCACCAGAGGAGCCTCTCAACAGCACTCTGCCTCTTCCTCGTCCTCTGGAGGGGTGCAGCAGGGAAAGCAGCCTTAGGCTTTCACCATTTCCCACTCACTCCTCTCCTGTAGGGGGAAGATTACGGCATTTTCTCCACAAGTGGGAGACTATTACAACGGACACTTGGGTTATCAGTATTGTGGAGAAAGGCTACACCCTTCCCTTTCGGGAGTTTCCACGCCCATCTTATTGTTCAGAAGAACACCTCCTGTTGCTAGAACAGGAGGTTCAAGTCCTCCTTTCAAAGGGCGCAGTGGAGTTGGTTCCAGAGCAGGAAAGGGGTTGAGGTTGTTACTCAAGGTACTTCCTGATTCCCAAGAAAGATGGTCGGTTGAGACCGATCCTGGATCTGAGGATCTTGAATTGGTTCCTCAATCAGGAAAAGTTCAAGATGCTGACCCTAGCACAGGTGCTTTTGGCGTTGAACAAAGAAGATTGGATGGTGTCTGTCGACTTGCAGGATGCTTATTTTCATATCCCGATACTCAAGTCGCACAGGAAGTATCTCCGGTTTGTGGTAGGGTCGCAGCACTATCAGTTTGCGGTCCTCCCGTTTGGTCTTACTTCAGCACCTCGAGTCTTCACGAAGGTGATGTCAGTGGTTGCGGCAGAGCTCAGAAGGAAGGGGATAGCAGTATTCCCTTACTTGGACGACTGGTTGATCAAAGCCAAGTCCCCGGAGCTTGTGTCGTATCATCTGCAGTCAACAACCCAGTTGTTGTTCGACCTGGGCTTTTCGGTGAACGTGCCCAAATCTCACCTGGAGCCCTCTCAGCGCCTCCTGTTCATAGGGGCAGTACTGGATACAACATTGAATCGAGCCTTTCCTCCGCCTCAGCGGGTTCAAGATATTCAGGAATTGGTTCCAATGTTTCGAAATGGAGCGGTAGTTCCAGTCCTCAAGATCCTTCGTCTGCTCGGTCTGTTTGCCTCCTGCATACTGTTGGTCACGCATGCTCGCTGGCACATGAGGGCTCTTCAGTGGTGCCTCCGAAGGCAGTGGTCTCAACACAAGGGAGATCTAGAAGGTGCGGTCAAGATCTCCAGAGATGCTGCTGTGGACTTGAAGTGGTGGATTGCGAGCAACAATCTTTCGCAAGGAAAGCCGTTCGCGCAGTCGCCACCAGTGGCCACGGTCATAACGGATGCTTCCACTCTAGGGTGGGGAGCTCATCTGGGGGATCTGGAGATCAAAGGACTTTGGTCTCCAGAGGAACAGATGTTTCATATCAATCTGTTGGAGTTACGGGCTGTACGTCTGGCTCTCAAGGCCTTAGTCCCTTCCCTTCGTGGTCAGTCGGTACAGGTCCTGACGGACAATACTACCACGATGTGGTACATAAACAAACAGGGAGGAGTAGGGTCGTACCTTCTCTGCAGAGAAGCTCTTCGACTATGGTCCTGGGCAAAGGACCATCAGATTTGCTTGGTAGCAAATCATTTGGCCGGGGTCTTGAATGTACGTGCGGACAGTCTCAGTCGCCAATTCTCGGCCGACCACGAGTGGCGTCTCCATCCAGATCAAGTCCGTTTAATCTTCAAGATGTGGGGGTTTCCTCGGATAGATCTGTTTGCCACTCGGGAGAACGCGCATTGTCCGTTATTCTGCAGCCTCCAGTATCCGGTGCAGGGAGCATTGGGGGACGCGTTTCTGATAACCTGGTGCGACCAGTTGCTTTAGGCGTTTCCCCCCCCATACCCTTGATTCCTCGAGTGTTGAGGAAGATTCGCCAAGACCGGGCCCAAGTCATCTTAATAGCTCGGGATTGGCCAAGGAGGGTGTGGTACTCCGACCTTCTCCAACTCTCACTGTGCCCTCCACTCCGTCTCCCTCTCAGGGCAGACCTCCTCTCGCAGTCGCAGGGGCAGGTTTTATACCCCAACCTCCAGAGTCTACACCTACATGCCTGGAGATTGAACGGGGCAACCTGAGTTCCTTCTCTCTCCCGCCTGATGTAGTGGATGTTATATTAGCGGCCAGGCGACACTCCACTAAATCTATCTATGCTAATAGGTGGTCTAAATTTGTTATGTGGTGTGGGGAGAGACAGATTGATCCCTTACATGCTCATCTGTCGGACGTTTTGTCTTTTGCTCTGTCTCTAGCGCAGAAGGGTTGTGCAGTGGCTACCATTAAGGGTTATTTGTCGGCTTTGTCAGCCTTCATTTGTCTTCCAGATCAACCATCGTTATTTAAATCCCCTATTTTTCTCAGATTCTTGAAAGGTCTTCTAAATAAATATCCTCCAAAACCATTCGTTATGCCTCAATGGGATTTGTCCTTGGTCCTCACTTTCCTTATGGGGTCCCCTTTTGAGCCTATGCATTCTTGCCCCTTAAGGTATTTGGTTATTAAAACAGTCTTCCTGGTGGCTATAACATCTGCAAGGAGAGTGAGTGTGTTGCAGGCCTTATCGGTAAAACCCCCTTATACAACTTTTTATGGGGATAAGGTGGTGTTGAGGACCAAGTCTGCTTTCCTCCCGAAGGTTGTTTCACCCTTCCATTTGGCCCAGACAATTACTTTGTCCACGTTCTATCCTCCGCCTCATCCTTCAAAGGAGGAAGAGAGACTACATCGATTGGACCCAAAGAGGGCGTTAAGCTTCTACATTGATAGAACGAAGGACTTCAGGCTGGAGGATCAACTGTTCATCGGATACGTGGGCAAGAGGAGAGGAAAGGCAGTCCACAAGAGAACACTCTCCAGGTGGGTTGTTCTTTGCATTAAAATCTGTTACTCTTTGGCAAAGAAGGATCCTCCTGATGGCATTAGAGCTCATTCCACCAGAGCTAAGTCGGCCACTTCGGCCTTGGCCAGGGGTGTTCCTGTGGTCGACATCTGCAAGGCCGCAACTTGGTCGTCCCTTCACACTTTTGCGAAACATTACTGTTTGGACTCTGAGGTCAGAAGGGACGGCCATTTTGCACGGTCAGTGCTGCAGGATTTCTTGGTTTGACCATTTCGGCACCCACCACCGGGAGTGGTACTGCTTTGGGACTCTATTCATTAGGTGAGGAATCCACAGGTAGTTGTATCCATCAGAAGAACGAGTTACTTACCTTCGGTAACGACTTTTCTGGTGGATACATTAGCTACCTGTGGATTCCTCACGGTCCCACCCGCCTCCCCGTTGCCTTTCTGGTCTTGCCAAGTAATCCTTGAGTGCGCTCCTCTTGGTCTTCAAGATTGCAATAGATGTTGTGTATATGGATACTTGTATATATTTATATGTATATATATATATATGTATATATCTTTGTGTATATACATGATTTGCATATATTTGTTGGTTTAAAAAAAAAAAAATAATAATAATATTAAATCTACAGCCATTTTATTGCAATGTTGTGTATTTTACAGTGTTAGTTATGGGATGTTGCCTTGCTCTTTCATTGCATTGGGTTGTTGTTCTCATGCACGTAAAAAATGTTGGTACTGACGTCGGCACGTCGGCGAGGACCTCTTATTGCCTGTATGACGTCAGACGGTGTCGCGTGGGCTAGAGTGACGTCCTCGTCGACGTGCAGAGACTAGGAAGAAGATTTCCGTTGAATGCTGGCGCCATGGGAGTATTCATTAGGTGAGGAATCCACAGGTAGCTAATGTATCCACCAGAAAAGTCGTTACCGAAGGTAAGTAACTCGTTCTTCTGGCTCTGATTATTTACAGGCCTGATCACTGCATTTCTTTATTTGCCCACCTTCTCAGTAGGATATGTCGAATACAATACATACACAGTAAGGCACACATCCCCCTTGATTTTTCTTTCTTTGTGTTTATTCACATTCATATAGCCATCTTCTAGGTCCAGAATCAACCAAACTTCGGCTCAAACTCCAGCCACGGAGCATACATGCAGCGCGTTTTTCGGTCAGGAACCTAATGAAACGGTTCCACCACACGAGAGGTTGATGAGTTATTAATATTTAGAATAGTAATTTGAGATCATGAACTAATGAAGTATTTCAAGTTTATTTAGGTAGTAAGAAGAAAATCGGAGAACTGGAAAATAGGGAGCAGGAATTTCTCGTTATTTATCGATACAGTACACCGAACAGCCCTGATGAAGTCTATGAGTTAAATTCCAATAGATGAAACACATGTTGGCTGGCGTTTGAGCTGAAGTTTGGCTGATTCTGGACATAGAAGATGGCTATGTGAATAAATAAGAAACACGAAGAACGAAAAATCAATGGAAACGTGTGCCTTACTGTGTATATATTGTGTGACAATCTAGGATTGTTAATGTACTTTTTTTTTTGGTGTGTTCCCTATTAAGATCACCGTCTTACTAGAGATCTGTTTAGACTGTAATAATATAATATTTAAAAATAATTGTGGCTTTGTAAGTGCCAAATTCTCCCTTTAAACCACCCACTTGTATGATTTAATATGTTGAAAACAAAATGCAGAGGCTCACCTTGTTTTAGGCATCAGCAGAAACATTAGAATCGTGTTGGACCTTAATCATCTGCACTGGTTAAGAAGTGTTGGCTTTTCAAAGCTGTGCTTCTGTCAGAAAACATTTGACAGCTCATCTCCCAAACAGTTTATTTCTCTTTTCTCTCCTCACAATCCCACCAGAGCTCTCTGCTCTAGAACTACCTTCCTAGTTCATAATCCCCAAATGTGAAAAAGCTTTCTTGGGCATAGAAGCTCTTACTGTGGTGACTGCGAAAGCTGTAATGCCCTGCCTTTAAATGACCACTTTGAAAATAATAAATTTCCTCAACTTCTTAGAGCTCATCTGTTCCTTTATCCTTTAACTCATCTGCCTAGGCTTTAGGTTGTCATGTAAGGTGCAATTTCGCCAGCTCCAGGACACCTTATTCCTGGGAAGGCAGTCCAGAAGAGGAGTATGTCAAGTTGGATTGAACTCCCTATCTAAGTGTGGGACACATTAGATTAGGAAAGTGCCTCGAGAGGCCCTTTGGGCTCATTCCACCAGAACCAAGTTTGCCACTAGCCAGAGGTGTTCTTGTACTAGATATCTTCTAATCTGCTAGATGGACACCCTTCTATGCTTTCACCAGGGATTACTGCCTTAAATCTCACGTCCGTAGGGAAGACTTATTGCTTACACTGTCCTAAAAGATGTCCTGGAATAAAGGCCACATCCAAGACCATCTGATTTGTGGGAGTCTGAGATTGGGCATTGATGGAAATCTGCAGTTAGAAGCAGCCAACAAGGATGTTTCTGATTTCTCTAACCACAGATTAGTCACAGTCCGAACTCCTACCCTTTCTGTTGATTTATTTCATGTTAAAAAGGCCACAAGTTAAATTTGACTCAATGTCTAATTTGTCAGTCGCTCCATGTGTGAGGCTGTGGAACATGGAGTGACAAACTGACATCATGCAGGGGTGGCACCTATATATGGTTCAGTGGCAGCAAGCCTGAGGGTAGTGTGGAGTGGATTTGGATTCTCATTCCACCATTCGCTGGTGCAAGAGCATTGCCATAGGAAAGGAATTTTTTTTTTTTTTTTTTAATGAACAATTTGGGGGGCTATCCAACATTGGGTTGCACTCCCTCCACCACTAGATCAGTGTTTTTGATCCCTGGCAAGGAAGATGAAGACGTTTACCACAATCTGCTCATCTGTGTGGTTAGAGCAGGAGAGCACAAAATACAATTAGAAACAGGGGTTGTGAACATTGAAACTGGCATATTCTGGAAAAGGCTTGATTCCACCCAGCTTCAACTATGGGTGGGCAAATTGTTGCAATGGCCCTTATTCTGCCCCCCCCATCCCCCTGGAAAGCTTAGGCAAGTGCTGAGTCAAGGGGGCATTTCAAGCTACTTTACGTTGTCAGATTAGTGGCATGACCTTTCATCTGCTCTGCTAAGGTATCTAAAATGGACATTTTGGGTAGATGACAGAGCAAGGTATCCCTTGTACCAGTAAACCTGACACCCCATTTTTTTTTATTGCTTGACCAAAAATTATGCCAGGTGGCTAGTGTGGCACATAAAAAGTGGTAACACCCCTGAGGTTCTTCCCAGATGAGCTGAACTGTAGATGGTGAGTAGGTCATAGCAAGGCATGCCTTGTAGCCCAGGTCACCACCCTGTGTGTTTTTTTTAATGCTTGTACAAACATGATCCCTGGCGTTTAGTATTTATTTAAGGTCCCCTGAGGTTGGCAGATGGGCAGGAAGGTTGGATTATTGGAAACTCCTTAACTTCCTGTCACAAATAAAAGGTGACATAATCAATTTGATGTTTTCTGGGCATTTGGGTAAAAAAGATGGTCACATCCATACTAGCCGCACCATCCCTATTTTTTCAGAACTATCTGGGGTTGGTAGGTTTTCCCGAGTGCCGATCAACCCTGGGTCCCAAATTTGCAACCTACCTGCATCCCAAAAAAGACTTTTGGAAAGTAACTTTGAGGACCTGTTTGCGGTTGACATTTTGGGCCTTTCCTCTAGGTTGGGCAATAGGACTTTTTTTGTGGCTTTCTGAAAATTCTGGAAATTATTTTTGAAGCAGAGTTTGATGGTTGGAGCTAATTCTGGGTATGAATATTGTGGCATCCATGCAAGTGACATCTCCCTAGACTTCCCAGAGTTCCTTATTTTAAGCAATGGCTGGGGATGATGGTAGGTTTCCATCATCGTGGCCAACCCCAGGACACACACATTTATCCTTATCCCTAAAAAAGGACTTATGGAAAATAACTTTGAGGACCCTTCTGTTGTGATGGCTTTTAGCCTCAACACAGTTGTAGGTTCTGATGTTATCCGGAGTCTGGGAGTACAGTGTAGTATGCCACAAATTCTGGAACTTTTAATCAATAAATGTGAGGAAATTGTGATTTTTGAATCAGAGTTTGAAATTTGTAGGGAAAGATGGGTAAGAAAAAGTGCTAGCATCCACACCATTCTGTTTTTAAATCTTTATATTTGAATAAACAACTGCTGATCACATAACAGTTAACTCCAAGTCATGTGAAGGATCATGGCCATCAATGAGAGAATAAACAAATGTCATTGCATCGTCATTATAGGAGCACAAAATAGGGAGGGAACAAGTCCCTACAGTCTGCAACACACAAAACTTCAACTACCTGTCAATTATCTCTGAATAGTATAACTGTGCTGAAAAGTGCCTCGCCCCCCGCCCTTCCCCTGTTTCCATTAGAGGCCTCTGTATTCTTTCCATTTAGACCAGATTTTGGCCCTCATTATGGACATGGCGGGGAAGACCACACCGCCGGCGGTGGCGCTTACGACCGCCAACAGGCTGGCAGCCTGGGCTGCCAATTAATGAAGCAAATGAAAAAGAGGCAGCCTGAAAAACACCCACTGCCAGCAGAGGAGTGCCAACAACGACGGAAGAGGCTTCCCACAGGCCGATGGAATGGCCCTACCCGCCCAACAAATAATGAAGCACCAGACTGCCGTCGGTTCCGGGGCGGGAACCACAGCCACGCAAAGCCTGGCGGAAACAAACCAAATAAAAGGAAACACTCACCGGAGGCTCACACAACACACCGAAGCAGACATGGAGAGAGAGTTTGAAATCATGCCAGTGCTGCTCCTTCCCATATACCTGGGAGATCGTGACCGACGATGACGATAAGTACCGCAACCTACTAAACAAGGGAAGAAAGGGCACAGTTACATACCCACCCCGCAACGCACCCACAACCCCTCACAAAATCACAAGCCATACACCCCAGAGCAAGAGGTACTTACCCAACACAAGGCAAATGAAACCTTCCCAAAGTACACACATGTGCACAACCCCTCCACCCCCAATGAGACGATGACCATGGATCCAGAGTGTGCCAACACCAGCCATGGGCACAAAAGCTTTAATCAAGCTCCAGGAGCAACAGTGTGTCCACATCAGGCCAATGGCCAGTCCATAGAAAAAGTCAGGTGGGCCCAAATGGCCCAAACTTGACTCCCACATGTGCATATGGTACTCCACCATAAAGGGGCATCAATGGGGCAGCCAGGCACCTCAGAGAACAGGGGTAGGGGGTGGCAGGGGTGGGGATTTATGTCTGGGAGGGGGCGAGGGAGCTTTGGCTTACGTTTGGGAGGTGGAGGGAGCTTGGGTTTTGCTTTGGAAGGTGGGGGAGCGGGCTTGGTCCAGGGGGCGGCAGATGGTCCAGGGCCAGCACGGGTCCTCTTACTCACAGGGGAAGGTGCACGGGAATGGGAAGGATGGACAGGGGCGGACTGTGACGTGGGAGGAGTGGACAGGGCAAGGAGGTAGGCATGTTTAGGGATGAGATGGGGTGGGCCAGGGGGTTCAAAAAGGTCTACACGGGATAGAAAAAGTTTCTTAGGGGCAGTCGGGGTGGACCTGGAGGGGAAGGTGTGGGAGTGGAGGTAGAGGGAGTGGTCGTAACAGGTGTAGGGGTGCGTGACGTGGATGCAGGTGACTGTACAGTATGCTGAGGTGTGTTGGGTGGGTGTCTGTGAACGTTTGAGTGTAATGGGAGGGGGGGGGTGGACACAGTGGGACTAGACAGGCTTCCAGTGTAAATGGATGTTGTCTGTGTGTCTGCAAGTTTCGTGAGTGTGCTGCAAGTGGTACTCAGAGACGTTGTGCTGAGTGCAGGTGTGGTGTCTGGGGTGCATGACTGGTGACTGCAACAATGGGGCCAGAAACAGTGAATGGGGGTGCAGTGCTTGTGAGTGTGCATGTCGAAGTGACAGACGGGGAGGCAGTAGAGGTGGACACAATGGTGGAAGTGGATGTTGTGTGTGCCTTTGTATGTTGGCTGTGTGTATGCCTGTGGTGGGAAGTGTGGTGCTTGTGTTTCTCTGTGTGCTTCTTGAGTGTTGAGGTGTGTGCATGGCTGTCTGAACGTGTGCTTGGGATGGCTGAAGAGAGTGGGGTGCTGGAAGGGGTAGAGGCAGTTGGAGTGGGGATGGAGAGACCAGGGACACTGATTGCCATCAAAAAGGAGACCAGAGCCTGAAAAGATCTCTGTAGGCCAGACATGGCACTGTGAATGCCTTCCGGGTATGCAGTGCTCTGCTGCATCTGGGATGCTAGCCCCTGGATGGCATTCACAATGGTTGTCTGCCCTACAGAGATGGTCCTCAGGAGGTCAATAGCCTCCTCAGTGAGGGCAGCAGGGCTGACTGGGGCAGGGGATGAGATGCCTGGGACGAAAGAGACGCCCACCCTTCTGGGTGAGCGGGCACGGGCAACTGGGTGGGGAGCAACTGGGAGGTCGGTGATGGTATGGGGGTGGGGTGGCAGATGACAAAGAATGGGTGGGCCCACTAGGGTCCGCCACTACCAGGGAGCTCCCATCAGAGGAGGTATCTGAGTCACTACCTTCAGTGGTAGTTGCCTCCCCCGTGGTACTCCTTCGCCCTCCAACCCACTGGTCCCCTTGGTGTCGCTCCACTCTGCCTCCTTGGAATCGTGGGCCGCTGCATCCCCACTTACCGGTGCCACTGCTCCCTCACCAGATGATGCTGATGTACACAGACAACACAAGAGTACCGGGTGGGGAGACACAACAGGAGAGAGAATATTAACACCAGAATGGATGTACATATCTGGTCCACCCATACTCCCACCCAGATATTACACCAACATGCAGCACCTACAGCTATACTCCTGCCTATGCCCCTGTGTAGTGGCCAAAACCCTGGTAGACATCCATTTCCAAATGTACAGAAGGACCTGAAGAACTGCAGACCTGTCCCTTATCTTCTAACTATCCATGGGGGCCATTATGTGAAATGACATCAGTCAGAGTCCCTGCCACTAAACAGCGTACGTACTACAGCACCCTCAGACATCCATCAAGGAGGCATACAATGGTCATGGTACTCACCCCCTTTTCTGCTGTTCGGCCTTCAAGCGCCCATCCAAGTCTGGATATTCCACCACCAGAATGAGGCGCGGGGGGTCAGTGCCCGACAGGCACCCCTTCTTTGTTGGGAGGACTTTCCCAGCTGGGCCTTGCAGGTCTTCCTTGCCCAGCGCCGCAGGTCCTCCCACCGCTTCCTGCAGTAGGTGCTCCGCTGGTTGTAGACCCACAGGGTCTGCACCTCCTTGACGTTGGCCTGCCATAGTTCCCCCTTCTGATGGGCGCTGACCTGTAGGGGACACACAGAAAAGTAACACAGAGGTCAGACACTGCCCATGTGATACAGCTGGCTATACGTCCCCTATGGGACAGACACTTAAGACAGCATAACAGCACCTCACACACGCAATGTCATGCATTCCACGGCTGTACAGTGTCAAATCGTGCACACAGGTATACAGCCATCCACCCCCATCACACACATCCAAGCACCCCAATCCGCCTACTCACCTGTACCTCTGGTCGACCATATAGCTTGGCATACACGGGTAGGACCCCGTCCACCAGCTTGTCCAGTTCCTCCTTGGTGAAGGTCGGGGCCCTTCCCCTGTCACTCGTACCATTTCCAGGATCAGAGTCAGGACACAGCAGCACACTCAGTGGAGCACTTGCACGTACGGAATCTGGGAGTCGAGTGAAGCTGGGGTGACGAAATAGCATACGTTGTGCGGCGGTGTGCACCGTCACCGCCGGCGGAGATCATGATTGGCCCATATTCCCCATAGACAACCATGTTAACCAATGAATGGTTGCACGGCGGTGAACACTGCCTTACGCCATTACGTCAACCACTAGCGGTATGAGGTCACTTCCACTGCTACATATCTGGATTACTGGAGGCAGACATTTTGAACACTGCTACGCAGTTATTCATTTTTCATTGGCCCCATGCAGGCCCTATGGACCGCAGCTCTCAAACGCATGGACAGAAAAACATTTACTCACCACAACAGTCCAGATGTATCACTTAGGACATGTCACTCCAGTTTAACATCCTACAATGCATGTGTGTCACCTACTTGTTTGCCAGGGGTGCTGAATACACAACATGTTGAGCAGATGAATTTGTGTCCCTCACATGTGTTCTCCACTCCTCCTAGGTACAGACCCATGTGGCGGGGAGGGCCCCATCGGTGTACAGACCACTTGTTGATTGGAGACCATAGTGGAATGTCTCATCATAATCACTTACAGACTCACTCGTGCTACTATTCATGAACTTTGTGCATTACTGGATCCAGCACTGAGACTGGCTAATCGGAATCAGCATGCCATCCCTACTGAAGTGCAAGTGCTTTCTGTACTCCATTTCCTGCCCACGGGCTCAATTCAAGTGACTGTGGGCATGTGTGCAGGTTTTTCACAGCCAAAGTTTTGCCTCATCCTGTCCAGATTCCTGAATGCATTTGTACGACACCTGCAGTCATATGTGAGGTTTCCCTAAAGTGCTGAACTACCTGCCATCGAAGTCAGAATTTTATGCCTTTGCCAACATTCCCTATGTGATAGGTGCCGTCAATGGCACCCACATATCTCTCATCCCCCCAAAAGTGAGTGAACAGGTGTTCAGAAACAGGAAGAACTTTCACTCCATGAACATTCAGTTGGTGTGTACTGCAGACCAATACATCTCACATGTGAATGCCATGTTCCCTGGATCAGTCCATGACTCCTTTGTGCTGAGGAACAGCAGTGTACCCCACATGATGGAACAACTACAAGAGGACAGAGGATGGATTATAGGTAAGTGTGTTTGACACCTTTTCTGTACATAGCTGACAGCCAAGCTGTCTGCAACTGAGGGTTGTTAGTTACAGTCCTGTGTTGCCCACTTTTGCAGGTGAGTCTGGCTACCCCAACATGTAGTGGCTTCTGACACAAGTGAGGAATCCTAGAACAGATGCTGAGAGGAATTACAATGAGGCCCATGGACGTAGATTCCGTTACCTCCATATCTCGGGGGGGATCCCTGGCCTATGGTCCTAAGAAGGTCTGTAGAATAGTGGTGGCCTGCTGCATGCTGCACAATGTGGCTGTGAGGAAATCTATTCCCCTCTTGGAGGAGGAGGGTGCAGTATATCCAGATGAGCCTCCTCTAAGAAGGGATGAGAGTGATGGTGACAATGAAGAGGGGGAAGATGTACACTCCAGGAACCAACTGATCCAACTATACTTCCAGTGACTAAGAGGTACTATTTGCTGCTGTTGTTGTCTGTGCTGCATATTGTTGGTATGATTATCCTCTAAGGGGGTGTTGGGTCTATAGACATTTTCACTGTAACAAGGTTTTCAAGTGCCATGTGACATGATGAACTTGTTAGACATTTCTGTTAACACCACCCCATGTTGTGCGTGGGGTGCCATTCCTGCAATAAAGGTATGATTATATGATTTAAATGACAAATGCATGCACACTTCGATTTGATTCAACATACTGACGGGGGACATTGACATTGGTGTACATGTGTTTTATTAGGTGTCAGGGATGCCATGGTGCTCTTTACAGTGATGGGAGTGGGCTGCTGGTGGATGTCCATACAGGCTACATGGTCTCAGCTATTGGTGGCAGTGGTTATATGTCCATCTGTACCTTGCAGGTTGTTGAGTTACTGTTGGCCGGTGACCATGGTGGTACAGGGGAGAACTTGGTAGACAGTTCCTGTCAGAGTCACTTCTTTGACGGTGCCTTGGTCTTGGCAGGTGTACCAGTTCCATATCTGGGCCTAAGGGACCGTTTGGGTGCCTGGTGTTGGCCTGTAGGGGTAGAGGTGCTGGTCTCCTGTATGTCCTTAGATTGTGGCACCAGTCCAGTTGCCGGTGCTGATGTTGATGGCTGGTCTGTATCTTGGTCTCTGGTAGGAGCTTCCTGGTCTGTGGGGGCCTCAGGCTGCGTTGGGAAGTGGTGCAGCAGCGCTCCTGCAATGGTGGTCGTGGTGGCATTGAGCTGTTTCCACTGTTCCATGGCCGTTTGGTGGTGTGCTATCTACAGCCTTTGATTCTGCTCCAGGGTGGCCACGATCTGGCCCATCCTGTCCTGGGTATGTTGGTATGCTCCCAGGACCTCTGAGATCACCTCCTGGGCTGCAGCATCCATCCTTTGGCCTCCCCCTTGGGCCACCGATGCCCTCCCACTGGGCCTAGCACCCTGTGCCTGTGTCCCCTGCACAGGTCTGGCAGTACAACTTGTACTGGGGCCATTGTCTTCCTGCCTGTTGGTAGGTGGTGACTGTGGCCTCTGTCCTTGTGTTCCGCCAGTCTATGGACTGGATACACAGGTGTGGGGCCGTTTGGCCAGAGCTGATGTTGGGGGTATCCGTGGTGTCCTGGGTGGGGCTGCTGGATGGTGACAGGCCAGGACTGTGTGAAGGCCCAGGGTATTCCTCACTGTCCAGAGTTCCCTCTCCAGTGTCCTGAGTGGTGCCTCCGTCTACATGTGGAGCGCTGCCACTCCTTGTCCTGTCCGTCAAGGTGGCATGGGTGGTGGGGCCTGTTGGGAGGAATGTTACATTTGCAAAATCAGATGGGGTGCACAGGGCAGGCCTATTTTGTGCAGGTTTTCCACTGTTGGGCCATGCAGGGTCCTTTTGTGAGGTTGCCATTGCATTTTGCTTGGGGTGTTAAGATGCATTGTGGTTGGTGTAGTGCCAGTGTGATTCCTTGCAGGGGTAGGTGGCTGTGCACAGGGGGAGGGATGTGGGCCTGTTGGTGGGTTTGTGGACATGCAGGGTGACTGTATGTAGTGATTGTGGCGTGGGTGGGGTAGTGGTCCTGGTAGTAGTTTGAGGGGTGGGGTGGTGCATGCATTACAGATGTGATGGATATGGGGTAATTGTAGATGACTTACTCAACTCCATTCCTCCAGTGAGCCCAGTGAGGCCCTCAGGGTGCAGGATGGCCAGTACCTTCTCTTCCCAGTCGGTGTATTTGGGAGGTGTAGGTGGGAGTCCTCCCCCAGTCTTCTAGACCGCAATGTTGTGCCGGGATGCCATGGACCTCACCTTCCCACTCAGGTCGTTCCATCTCTTGCGGATGTCATCCCTCATGCGGGGATGGTTTCCCACTGCGCTGACCTTGGTGACAGTGGTCTCCCGTAACTCCATCTTCCTGGCAATGGGTGTGTGCTGGACCTGTGCCCTGAATATTTGTGGCTTGACCTTGAGTTTCTTGTCCCCCATCAACCTTAGCTCCCTTTCTGTGAAGCGTGGGTGCTTTGGGGGTGCCATGGTGTGTGTTGTGGGTGATATGTTGTGTGGATATTGGTGAGGGTGCTGTTGTGCTGTTGTGTGGTTGTGTGATGTGGCGTTCAGTGTCTGCTTGTGAAGTTCTCATTCTGGCTTCTCCTATTGGCGATGCAAAGGATTGTGGGGTGTGTCTCTGAATGTTTTATAGTGTTATGGATGTGTGTAGAGGTGTGTGGGTTTCAGACTTGCCAATGTGTGCATTTCTTACTGTTGGGTCCACTTGCTGGCCGTGGCGGTCTGTACCACCAATGGTCGTTCGACATCCACTAACTGCCGTGGTGATCTGTGCATCATTATTTGGAGGGCGGGCGATTTGTGTGCTCGGTGGTGGTGGGGTGGGATGTGCAGCTTTTTCGCTGACAAGACCGTGTCGGTGACTGGTGGGAGCAAACATTTTGGCGTATTCTGTTTTTTGCATCTTTATATGGCGGGATTCTGTTCACCATTGCCGTGGCGGGAGACGGTGTTTGCTGCGGTGTTCATAATGACCCCCTTTGTTGTGCTTCCGGGGCAGTCACGGCTCAGATAGATTACCATTTCTGTGTGCTGGCACCAGTCCAAGTTTTCCCAGACCTGAATCCTCTCTCGCTATATCCCTTTTAGCCAATCCTGCTGCCAGCATCAGCCACAGTCTCTGATAGCATGGCCACCCTTCATCACCAGATATGTGAAGTATTAGCCATTTGGCCTCCAGTGGGACTGTGAGGCCTGTTACGTGGTCATGATGCAAACCACTCATCTCTAAAAATGTTGTATGACTGGGCAGCTCCTTAGGGTATGGAAAAATGATCACATCATGCCACACTCCATTCTACATAAGTCAGACTCGCTGTTGACCATGCGGTGCAGAAGAGATCTGGAGTAATATGATTTGTGAAGAATTCTGAGTTGTGTTAGGCGAAATCGAGCACAGATGGACACCTCCTTAGGGCTCTGAAGGGCTTCATGCCAGTCCTCCTTTATCACTCCCAGGTCGCCTTCCCATGCCTCCAGGAGAGATCGCCAGGGATCAGAGGAGTTATTCATAAGTTTCTTATAGGTCACTGAGATTGCCTTCTTGGGCATTGGGTCTAATAGGCAGTCCTCTGAAGGAGAGGACTCTGGAAGCTGGTCGCCCACATGTGTATGTCCTTTGAGTGAGTGGCCCAACTGGATGTACTGAAAACTGATAGATGCCCCATCGCTTATTCCCTCTGCAAGTCCTCGTAAGAAATCAGTGCCCTGTTCCTCCCAATGTCCCCCAAGTAGCCAATGCCTATTAGGCCCCATCGAGAAAATCTCTCCAGATTGCGTATGTCACTTACTTGGTCGTTAGACCAGAGTGGAGTCACATTTGTTAACTTACCCTCCCATCCCAAGAATTTGGTGGCCTCCCTCCATGCTCTCACTGTTACCTGCGTATGTAACGGAAGCTGGCCTAGCATAGACCACAGAGATGGGTCCTCCATCTCCCATGGTCGCCCGGTCAACCCTATAGGCAGGTTTCTCCCTGTCAGCAAATACTAGTTCTTTGACTGGGACCAGCTGGGCTGCCCAATGGTATGCTTGGATGTCTGTAACTGCTAGACCGCCTTCAGACATCCATTTTTGTAGCTTGCTAAGGGATATGCGTAGGCTGCCCCATCCCACAGAACAGTGTGCAATTCGCCATTAACCTTAGAAAAAAAGGCTGCCAGCACTTTAAATGGTGTGTTCTGAAGTACACACAGGAGGCAGGGAAGGGACATCTTATTGAAGAGGACGGCTGTGCCCATCAAAGGGAGCGGGAGGTCCTCCAGTGCAAAACATCTTCGCAGAGGCGATGTAGTTGTGGATATAGGTTCTGCCTGAGGAATTCCTCTGGATTATTGTTACATAGATTCCTAAATCAGGAAATCCCTCCACAGCCAATGGAGCCACACATCTCACCGGCAGGATCGGTTCGCCTCCTGTTAATGGGTAAACTCTGGATTTCTCTCAGTTTATTTGGTATCCAGAATATGCTCCAAAAAGATGGAAGAAATGTAACAGTCTATCTACTGAGTGGTGGGATTTAGTGACATAAAGGAGGACATTGTCTATATACAGGGATATTCTAGCCTCCCACCATCTCCCTTCTGGAATACCCCATGTGAGAGGGTCCTGCTGCACCCAGGTGGCCAGTGGCTCTAGTGCCAGGGCAAACAACCATTGGGACAGAGTGCAGCCCTGCCTCGTGCCCTTGTGGAGGGCAAAGGAGCGGGATGTCATCCCCTTGACTCTTACTTGTCGGCTACTGTATAACAATTGGACCCATGCACAGAACTGTGGGTCAAAGCTCAATTTAGTTAGTACTGCGCAGAGGTATGTCTGATCGGTGCTATCAAAGGCCATTTTCCCATCGAGCGATAGTAGTACAGCTTCCTCCGCCTCTGGGGCATCCGTTGCATGCAAAATCCCATAGAGGCGCCTCAGATTCAGTCAGGTATTCCTGTGGGGCATGAACCCTGTTTAGTCACAATGGACCAAGTAGCCCATTACAGGTCTATTCCTATTCACCAGTATTTTAGCCAGTACCTTAACTTCAAGGTTCAACAGTGATATGGGTCGATATGAGCTACATGCAGTGTGTGGCTTGCCTTCTTTATGTAAGACTACAATAGTCTCTATTCTTTGATCCATCTGTAGGGTACCATCTGCCTTAGCTGCCCGAAATGTTAATAACATATGCAGCGCTATAATGCTTGCCATGCACTTGTAGAGCTCTACAGGCAGACCATTAGGTCCCACTGCCTTTCCCCATTGTCTCTCCCTGATCGCCCTCTGCACTTCCTCCACCGTTAGATCCTGATCTAACACCACTGTCGGCTTCCAACAGTTTCTTCAGTGGTTTTGTCCCCAAGGAGTTCCATGCCCTGCAGTCCACATAGGTGTGGGGAGTCATGAAGGAATATAAGGGGTGTTAATAGGTGGCAAAGACCTCCGCAATGGTGTCCCCTGTGGTACGCTGCCTACCTACCTCATCTCTTATCTCAGCCACCCACTTCCTGCCCCTGTCTCCTTTTTCCAACCAGGCCAATAGTTTGTTCGCTTTGTCTCCCACTTCATATAAGCGCCTCTGTGTGACCAGAGCATGAGTTTGCACCTTGTTGTCTGCTAGATCCCCCAGTTCCTGTTACTTAAGTAACAGTTTGACATTGGCGTGATCCACCGAGCCACCTGATTGTGTATCTAATTCTAATTTAAGGATGTCATTCTCGATTGCCTCACACTGAAGACGCCGCTCCTTTCTCAACCCTCTCCCATCAGCACTTGAGCCTGCCCTCGGATGACTGCCTTGAAGGCCTCCCAGAGTACACTAGCCGAAGTCACCGTTCAGATGTTGTGAGAGAAGTATTTCTCAGCTCCTTCCCATATCTTTTCCGGAAAGCCTTTCTCCTTTAACTGCCAGGGGTCTATTCTGGGCGGCAGCCCGGCATCTCTAGCTGTGCCTAACAGTATGGCCACCACTGGGGAGTGATCAGATATGCCTCGCGCCAGGTGTGTTGCCTCCTGAAAGCATCCAGCCTCAGAGTGATAGATAAACAGGTGGTTGAGATGTGAGGGGCTGCCATGAGCCACAGATAAAAATGTAAATTGCCTCTTATTTGGGTTGTGTGCCCTCCACTGGTCTATCAGGCCCAATGAGACCCACAAGCTCCTGATCCAAACCTTCAAGGAACTGCACAACATAGAACCAGCATACCTCAACCACTGCCTCACCATCTATGTACCCAGCAGACGTCTCTGTTCCTCCCATCTCGCCCTTGCAGCTGTCCCCAAGATCAGGAAAAGTACAGCAGAAGCAAGAATCTTCTCCTGCCTAGCAGCCCAGACATGGAACACACTTCCCCTCAAGCTCAGGCAGACTGCATCACTTAAGCAGTTCAGTAAGGACCTCAAGACCTTGGCTCTTCAACCAAGCAGCACACCTACATTCAGCACCTTGAGACGCTATGGGTGATTAAAATCCTTGATTGATTGAGTCTGCAAAAGCTATCAGACTGCTGGTGCACCCACCCTCTCTGGCATGAGTTATCCTGTCCAATAGCGGGTCCACGGTATCATTCATGCCAACCCACCCCCAAGTATAAGGGTGCCAGGAGGTAATTTGAGTAATAAGGCCCCAAGCGCCAGCAGGGTATCCGAATGCAGCTTTGGAGGCACATATAGAGAGCAAAGATTTAGAGTCCGGCCATTCCAAGTGCCGGTCTGTGCCACAAACTGGTCCAATGGATCTATCCACACAGGACCTGGGACGAAAGGTGCCGCTTTCTTGAGTGAGACACCCACTCCCCTAAAACTGGAGGTGAATCCGGCATATGCCATCAGAGTGTAACTCATTCGATCGAAAAGCCTATGCCCTTTAAATGAGTTTCTATATAAAAACCAGGTCTGGTGCATGTCTGCGAAGGAATTGTAGGACAAGTGTTCATTTAATTTTATTGCCCAGGCCATTGAGGTTCCACGTCATGACCTTCAGGGGCAGAGGCTTAACGGTCGTCATAATGTACCTGATCGTATCGTGGTGCCTGTGAGTGTCTGGTGTAGTGGGCCATCCACCCTCTCCTCTCTTGGGCCTCTCCTCCTGCCTTTGGGTTAGGTGTCGTGAGCAGAACTTAAAAAGAACACTAAAGGACCTCAAACAACTGGACCTTTGAACACCCAGACTACATCCATCCTTCCCTGCTACCCTGCGCGGTAGTCTTCAAATTGCCCACCCAAAATTGCAAAGTCCCTGTTGCCCAAACTGTAACATTTAATGTGGTACGGGTTGGCTGGCTCTGCCCAGATGGACCTAATTATGCAGAGAATATTTCCATTCCTTTTTAGAGTTTGTGAAGCATCCTACTTAATACCTTTAATTATAAATATCTCCCACATCTACCCTCCCAGGAGGTGAGCTCAATTCCTGTACATAGTTGCATAACTCTGGGCATGTCTCTGCCACTTCTGGCCTCCATTCCACCCACCTCCATGCAAACCTTACGTTTCTTCACGTCAACAGGTGAGTGAGTCCACCACAATGAAGCTGGAGCCTATGCAATTCAAGGGTCAAACTTCTTCCCCTTATGCAGTGACAGAGTGGTCCGGATTCCACTCAAGGTGATTGTCTATTCATTGTCTTTGGGTGCCCTCTTGTCTTTACCCGTCTGGCCTGCTGGGCGCCAGCTTTCAATCCAGTCCCAGTCCTCCACCAGTGTGGAGAAGAGCCAGGATTTGCCCCCTGCTAGTACTCGAAGCTTCGCTTGGAAAAGCATCATAAACTTAAGTTCCTTTGCTTCTAGGGCTTTCTTTAGTTCATTAAACCTACATCGCTGTTTCTGTACCGGAAGTGTAAAGTTGGGGAAGAACCGTATGAGGGCATTGTCGAAGTGCAGATCACCATGTGTGCGGGCTGCTTGCAGTATAGTGTCACTATCTCTGATTGAAAATTTGTGTTATAATTGTTCTTGGGGAGGCCCCAGGCTTTGGTGGTGGAATCCGGTGCCCTGTGTGCCCGTTCCACCGAACAAAAGGTTCGGAAGGCGCTTTGGACGAAGGGTGTTGGCTATAAGGTCTTCCAGAAAGAGATCTACGCTAGGTCCCTCTACCCCTTCTGGGACACCGACCACTCTAATAATATTTCTCTTTGCACTACCTTTCTGGTCTTCCAGTTTGGCAACATTCATCAAGTGCTGTTTCATAAGGTATTGTACTTGTTCTTCTAGTCTCCTAGAAGTGGACTGTAGCGCCTGAATATTAGTCTGAGCTGTCGACACCTTTATGGACATTTTTTTAAAGTCTGCTTGCAGGAAGGAGACGTCTGGCGTCACTTCATCTAATTTGGGCTCAAGCATGCACTTAGTCTGAGATTGCTGCCATGATGGCTCTCAGAGACTGCTCTGCCACCTCTGGAATAGCAACTTCCGGCCCATTGGGTGAAGGTTGCTCTTAATGTACTGAGTATTTGTCCATTTAATTAGATTGCCTAGGGGGCAGGCCTTTTGGTTTCATAATGATAATTAGGGGGGGAACAGGGAGCCTTCAACCCCCCCCCTCCGCTCGCGGCCAACACCCCCCATCTCCGCCAAGAGCTTCTTGGGTTCGTCCAGGCCCCTTCCACTAACCCAGACCAACCGCAGGGCCTTCTGCAGAGCAGTATCTTCCGGGTCCTAAATGCAGTGGACCCACCAAGACCGAACCGGGGGCTCCCCTCTTGCAGCAATGATTTTAAATGTCTCACGCTGCGCAGAGAAGGCCCCTGTCACGTTGGGGCCCCCTACTGGACGGGCACCAGAGATCCAGCCCCGGACCTGCCCCGCTGAGTTCCAGGGAAGCGCCTGTCCCTGGCTCAATCTTCTCCCCTCTTGTAGCCCTTCCCTGCACTTAGGCACATTCCAGACGGGCGTTTGCGCAAGCAGCTTCCCTCTCCATCCGCTGCCAGTGGGCTGCACCCAGGGCCTCAGGCCCTCCGACTCCACCTCACTCCAATGCGCTCTGCCCCAGCAAAGGGTCCCCTGCAGGCGAGCTCCACAACGTGTACCACTCTCCGCCTCTGGGATTCTTTGGCTGCCCCGGCCTCGTCAGCGCCCAGCTATGTGGGGGATTAAGTCCGCTTCACCACAGCCTGCCCAGCTGTCCGACTCACTGGCGCGCGGTCTCCCACCTGGATTCGGCCACACACGGCCGCCAATGGATTTACAGGGTTGGTGCTGGCAACAAAGGTCTCTCTGCCTTCAGTGGGTCTCTTCAATCATGCTGCTTAGTTTGCAGAGTAGGATGCTGCCGGATTTGGACGGATGTCGGTTTAAACCTTTTGGGAGCTGCGAAGCTCTCTGCGGTGGCAGCCATCTTAGTGTGAGCCTAGCCACGCCCCCAGGCCACACCATTCTTGACCCTAAACTAGAAATTAAAACCTTGCTTCCTAATTGTAACCCCAGTTGCATTCACCATTTTTTTAAATTCAATGCCTAGTTTATTTAGCAAAACATTGAGACGTCTACACCAATAACCCCTTGCTGAATCCTGAATTTTGTTTAGTTTTCAAATCTGTCCAGCTTTCTGGATTCACTTATGGGTTTCGCTGCTGTTTGTCCTATATGTTCCAAGTAGATAGTAATTGCAAAAATGGGAAATATTGACCAGACCACCATTTAGAACATTGCAGAAACTCGTAGCCCCCTCAAAGGATAAATAACCAATCCCGGTTACCCTTAAATGCCCAACTTGTGTGTGTCAGGTGGGGGGGGGGGGGGGGGGGGGGGAGGGAACACTAATTTGGTAAGGATATCCTTTGTGTGAAAAAAAAACACTAAGAAAAGCTTAAGCAGGAACTTGACCAGATCACAGAATATGGTCCAGTACTGCATGAACCCCCCAGCCCTTTTGGGGTTAAAAACAAAGACCTTAAGTTATTTTGGAACCAAGTCTTATTTGATCAGGTCATTTGATCAGTTTGAGCTATTTTTAAGACTTGACACTGAACAGATGTTCTGTTCAGTTGAAAAGTGAAGGGGCAATAAAAGATACCTTTAAATCTTGTTCTTATGTCACAGTCACTCTTTGCTCCCAGATAGAGGTCAAAAGTCAGTTTTTCTTACAATTAATTTTCCTTCTGACTGCAGAGTTCCAGGACTTTGTGAAGTGAACTGTGTGACCTGCTGCTTAGAATGTAAAATAAAAGGATATAGGGTGTCAGGTTTTTCCTAATACACAAACATTTCAAAATATATTTGAGTAGTTGTGAAAGCCCTTTTTTAATATTTCTGTGTGATGAAAAAAATATTTTAATAGGATGAAAACAAATCAGAATACTTTGTGTTGATGTGCAAAGGATATGTTTCCTTCAACCCAATTTTCAAAGATTGTTAATACACTATATAGTTTTATCAGTAAAGCTGCAAGTTAGTGGAGAGGGGCTTAGACATTTCTTGGAAAGTTACTGTGTGTAAATGACAATATGTTACCACATCATGGTTTAGTAATATATTTATTAAAATTGAGGGTTTAAAAAAACTGAGAAACACTACTGCCCTGATGGCAATGTTGATAGTGAACTAAAAAGTCCTAGGTTATGTGGGCTAGACGTCATGGGTATGTGAACTAGATTATTGTGATGCATGCAGCACACTTTAGTCTACTTAATCAAACAAGAGGTTTTTTTTGTACTGCATAAATGCTGAGCTCACATACTTGAAGGTGCAATCATATGTGAGAATGAAGAAAAAGGCGACTCTGTCAACTATTTGCCTAGGATCACACAATTTGAGACCCGTTTACGGGTCAAGTACCTTACAGTTAGGTCAAGTAAATTATTTAAGTTACTCGACCTGCAGGTCTAGTAACATTTTTATGATTTTTCGAGTCCTGTTCGATTAGAGCAGCTCTTCTTTTCAGAAGAGCAGAGAGGACAAGAATAAAATTGATACAAACCAATACCGTTAAAAACAGAATGATGGAAAGCTAGGCATATGAATTCAGGAGGAAATGTGGCTTTAATAGACCGCAGGTAGCTGGGTAAATTTTGAATGTGGCTTAGTAGGTCGTGGCAGAGATTGTAAAATGAAATGAAGAGTACCACCAAAGATGTCAGTAACTGTTGGGGTGTTGGCTAGGGTTAATGGCACATAAGTCAACTAGGCAGAATGCTGGGTACAGGGCTGCAGAAGATCACACAGAGTCAGAGGAGAGGGAATCTGAAAGGGAAGCTCTATTCAAGGGAATAAGAGAAATAAGACTCAGAAAGAAGAGGCATTCGAGAAGTAATGCCTCTAACACCCCAGGACGAACACGCACGACATATATATCTATACAACATTAACAATAAAGGGAATGTGGGGTAAAGCACTCGGGATCTCCACACAATAAGACTGAAGCTCAGTAAATCCCTCACCCCCAGTGGCTGCTACTGTTACGGATGCTGACTGCTAATATCCATATATTGTATATACATGCAAAGGCAGCGTCTGTGAAGCTGACCCCTGTGGTGATGTTATAAAAGTAAGTGAAAGACAATATTCACATTGGACAAGAGACACCACCTAGGTGGTCAGCTGAGCCTACGGAATCTGGTGAAGAAAGAGGAACACATAAGGCGGTGACAGCAAGGGTGTAAAACTAAATACAACTACGATAGACAAGGAGCTTGCAAGGAGGAGTACTTAAGAGGAAAGAAGGGAAAACAAGGGCACACTTGGTAGAAAGCAAGTTACAAACATACAAGGAAACTAAAAGCATACCAGCAGGACAAAAGCAAACTAGGGCTGGAACAAAGAAATGGAAAGAAAGGCAAGGACTGGGAATGGGAAAATAGAGAAGGAGAGGCTTCAAGGAAGCACAATGATTGCTGGTGCAGGAATAAAGGGATTATGGAAATAAGGGAGGTAGAAATAGCTCAAGGAACAAGGAATAGCTGTGGCTGAGGAGTCAAGTAGAACTGCAGGGAGTGCTAGTTCAGAAACAAGAGTTACCTAAGGCTCAGAAGTCAAGGTAGCACTGCGGCAGTGGTAGTTCAAGGAACAAAGAATAGCAAAGCCCCAGAAATAGGAACAAGAAATAACTATGGGTCAGAAACTTCACAAAACAAGGCTCAGTCTCTCTGGAATACAACTACAATGACCAACCCTGGGCTGAAGGTAGCTGAGGGTTCACAGTAATCACATGCATCAGTGTGAGCAGGTGCTAGCAGCAGCCAGCCACAGGTGTGCTGAATTCTTTCAGCCATCCTTGGCCTGCAGGAGTGGAGACGAAGCAGTGAGCAGGGGATTCTAGGTAATGGAGTTCCAAACATGAGCAGACTGGCTTCCACAAAACCCGGCATGGATTAGGGATGGATGGTAATTTGCAAATAGCATCCAAATTTCTGGAAGTCGGGATATGCATGCTGGGGAAGGTCTGGAAGCTTATTAGAGCATTGGAAAGTCCCACAATTAGGCCCCGTGGTGATGGGCATGAGAGCGCAGGGAGCGAATCATGACAAAAGATGCTAGGATACACAAAGCATGAAACTTTTTCTTAGACACCACGCATTAAGTCTGGGACTGAAAAACTCCGCTCCTGGTAAAGATGTATCCATTTGAGTCTCGCAACAAGACATCTTATACTCGAAAGAGCCAAACAGCGCCTTTTTGTACAAAGGTCCATAGATGCTTATCGTACACCAGGAAAATATTCAGGTGATGGATTGTCCTGGACTTTTGGGAAAATAACATACAAAACTGTTTCTTCCCTGCATAGATTATGGCAAATGTTAACACTTTTTTAATAGTGCCTCCCAAACTGTTATGGCTACTGCCTGAAGATGATACAATGGGAGTTGATCTGTAGCTATATCTTGTTGTTCAAGGACAATGCACTTGGTCACACTGTTGCTGGCAAAGACGAGTATACTAGATTGAAGTGTTCGTAACATCCTTCTTCGGTGACCTTTTTGTTTGTGCTTTAGGCTATGACAGGACATGGCTATTATTGGTGTAGCAGGTGCAGTTGCATCAGAGCTTATGAGTGCCAGGGGCCCACTGCACAGCAATCATGGGGCCCTTTTACTGCCCAGTCTTGAGCCAAGGGGCATTTTTCTTGCTTACATTAGGGACGTAGCACCTTTGCAATGTCACTGGCTGATGATAGTGTTAGACAGAAAACCTTCTGAAGAGCTGAGGCTTCATGAACTTGGCTGCTGACAGCGACAGGACAGCAGATTTTATGCTTTGGAATGCTTTCATATTTATGGATGTCTGGGCAATACAAAACTCAAAACAAGGACTCCATAAAATGTGTAAGTAGCTATGTTACATTTCGTGGAGAGTGCAACTTTGGTTCATTATCTTTGAGGTTATTTGAGGTTCTCAGGCTCACAATGCTGCCTCTGACCATTGTCTAATGAGTGCTGGTCAGGATGGAATGATTAAGTATGCTACAATTATCTTTTTACTATGTTTCTCCTTTGTCCATTAGAAGACACTTTATATATGAGAGCTTACTATAAGGAGTGAACATGAAGATCCCGTTATTGTTTTAAATAACTTAGGACAGTCAAGATATATCTATTGTGACATTGTACATGCCAGATCCTCTGTGGTGGGAAAAAGACCTTTCAGGCTTGGAGAGTAACCTCGCTGTGGTATCTTTAATGATAAACAAGGGGTCTACAGATATAGGGCACGATGTTGCTTCATCGCCACGGTTATCATGCCCTTCCACTTGATATACGTAAAATACAATTTGACAGGATCTTCACTGTGATGTCTATGCGGTTGTTAATGCTTGAAATTCATCCATGGAGAGAGGAATACCAGTTTCCAGAATGTGAAATATTCTTGAAGCCCTGAGTAAGTGACAACTTTACCACGTGTCACAAAACAGGTTCAGCCTTGTTCTTTTTGTTCACACGAGTTTAAATCCTTAATTTTTATTAAGACTTCAAATCAGTAATTTATTTTGATTTTAACCTCTTAGCTGCTAGGCCTTTAACCACCAGCCCCTCCCACCCCCCATGCTGAGCTCTTTTTTGGTTATTTGGGGATGTTTGCGCGTAGCCATTCATAACTTTTTGTCCACATAAGCTATCCACGCCAAATTTACGTCCTTTTTTTCCAACATCCTAGGGATTCTAAAGGTACCCAGAGTTTGTGGGTTCCCCTGGAGGAGACCAAGAAATTAGCCAAAATACAACAACATTTAAAAAAAATAGGGGAAAAGGGCTGCCGAAGAAGGCTTGTGTTTTTTTTCCCTGAAAATGGCATCAACAAAGGGTTTGTGGTGCTAACATCACCAGCTTCCCAGCTTTCAGGAACAGGCAGACTTGAATCAGAAAAGCACACTTTTCAACACAATTTTGGCATTTTACTGAGAAATACCCCATTTTTACTATTTTTTGTGCTTTCAGCCTCCTTCCAGTTAGTGACAGAAATCGGTGGTAAACCAATGCTGGATCCCGGAAAGCTAAATATTTTTGAAACATAAACAAATTTCTGAATTCAGCAAGGGGTCATTTGTGTAGATCCTACAAGGTTTTCTTACAGAAAATAACTGCTGAAATAAAAAAATATTGACATTGAGGTGAAAAAAAACACAATTTTTCTTCACATTTTACTCTCTAACTTTTTCCTGCGATGTCAGGTTTTTGAAAGCAATATACCGTTACATCTGCTGGAATCTTTTGGTTGTAGGGATATATAGGGCTTGTAGATTCATCAAGAATCATAGGTACCCAGAGCGAATAAATGAGCTGCACCTTGCAATGGGTTTTCATTCTATACTGGGTATACCGCAATTCATTTGCTGAAATCTAAAGAGTGAAAATAGGTATCAAGAAAACCTTTGTATTTCCAAAATGGGCACAAGATAAGGTGTTGGGAAGCAGTGGTTATTTGCACATCTCTGACTTCCGGGGTGCACATACTAGCATGTGAATTACATGGCATTTATCAAATAGACGTCTTTTTTTACACAGTTTTACATTTTGAAGGAAAAAATGTAGAGAAAGACAAGGGGCAATAACACTTGTTTTGCTATTCTGTGTTCCCCCAAGTCTCCTGATAAAAATGGTACCTAACTTGTGTGGGTAGGTCTATGCCTGCGACAGGAAATGCCTCAAAACACAACGTGGACACATCACATTTTCTCAAAGAAATCAGAGCTGTTTTTCTACAAAGTGCCTAACTGTGGATTTTGGCCTCTAGCTCAGCCGCCACCTAGGGAAACCTACCAAACCTGTACATTTTTTAAACCTAGATACCTAGGAGAATCCAAGATGAGGTGACTTGTGGGGCTCTCACCAAGTTCTGTTACCCAGAATCCTTTGCAAACCTCAAAATTTGGCAATAAAACACTCTGAGAGGAGCCACAAATTTCCTCCTACCCAGCGTTCCCCCTGGTCTCCCAATAAAAATGGTACCTTACTTGTTTGGGTAGGCTAGTGCCTGCAACAGGAATGGATCACACAAATGTCAATGATAGTCCTTGCATGAGGGCTACTATTACCCCTAGAGTGATCCATTCCTGACGCAGGCACTAGGCGCAGACACACAGGTGTTTTTTTTTTTTTTTTAATCAGGACAAGAGGATATACAGTGGGTGGTAGGAATTTTGAGGATCCCTGCACATTCCTGTAGTTTCTGTGATGGAAAAAGAAAGGAAAAAATGTGTTTTTAATCAATGTTTCACTTTTGAAGGGTATTCTGGGTATGAAAACTTTGTGAAATCCAAACACGCCACACTTCCGTGGACTGCCTTGGGTGTCTAGTTTTCAGAAATGTCTGGGTTTGGTAGGTTTCCCTATATGGCTGCCAAGCACAGGACCAAATACTCATGTGACTGTCTTACAAAACGAGGCTGTTTTGTGGTAGGTAATTTTGATGTCTCCACAATCCGTTTTGGGTACTTCCCTGTTGTGGTTACTTGCCCACTCACTAAAGTGAGGCAGTTTGTAGCTGGAGACATAGAGGAACGCTGAGTGGTAGAAAATTTGTGGCTGCATGCAAGGCAAATGTGTTTTTAAGCACACATTTTGTGATTTCAAGGGGATTCTGGGTGAAGGAAAACTACTGGTGAGAGCCATGCAAGTCCTGCACCCTTTGACTCCCCTGGTACTAGTTTGTTAAAGTTAAACCACCACTCACACTGGTTGGTTTTAGCACCTCCAGAAATGATGGTTTCAAAGCATGGATACTTATCAAAGTATCTGAATATTGAAACCAAGCCTTCTGAAGGTGGGCCATAAAGCCACGTCCAGGCACCAACCTATTCATGGTCCATTCACACACCATTCACGCACAGCAAACAACCCTTTCATACCACCGGCCATCGGCCCAATCCAACCAATCACTGCACTCACATTAACTTACCGGTGCGAGACAAGGGCCCATCACATGCCACAGAACGGAATAAGTTTGGCTACATTTTACAACCTGTCAAGTAACCGCCTCTTTCTTCCTTAACATTACCAAATGCATGCGTAACAAACCTTTACTAATGACTCCTTTGACAGCCATCTGAGGCTCAGGAAGACATGTTTTTCATGCGCCTTTAACACACTCACTGTACTAAATCCAACTCCTTCCAGTTTGTGGATGCAAGTTGGCGGTGTCCGAGTATGCCGTACAAAGCGACTCTTGGAACTGAGTGAGCATATCTACCTTTGAAACTAAGGGAGACCTGCTGGGGAATTCTTGTGATGTTCCCTAAAGAGAAGGTCATAGGCTATGAAAAAGGGTGGTGTTTGGCACACAGGGCAGTCCATGAGAACGTAGCATATGTCCCAGCCAACATTATATGCAGTGCAGTGACTGTAATGCACTTATCATACAGCAAACTGAACATCTACTAAGTTCTGATGAAGGATGAACATGAAAAGCAGGTCAAACACTGACCTATACATGTAATTGTCCTTCAGTGCTGGGATGGCACCAATGGATTTGAACCCATAGGTGTATATGATGTACATATGTACTACCTTTACTATTTGCCGTCTACCTGTGCAATATCCCTGTGAAGGCATACCTACCATAAGCTTTCCTTACCCACTCAAAATGAGCAAGCATATCTACCATTGAAACTAAGGCAGACATGCTGGTAAAGAAAGGGTACTCCGTGACAATGTGGCATATGTTCTGTCCACTAGTATATGCAGTATGGGGAATATAATGCAAGTTAATTGAACAGAACACCTACCACATTCTGACGGTGGATTTAGGTCTCAAGCAGGCCATAAGGAAGTCCATGATGAAGTAGATGAAGTAAAATTCTGTGGCTGGCCCGTGGACGTTCGGTATCCATGCACTGCCACTGAAAGGATTACCCAACGGCAGATCCACCTCAGTCGATTTCCAAGAACTTTGCTTTAGTATGATACAAAGTAAAGCAAGTAGGGACACAGAGGCCTAGTTGTGATGGGCACTGGGGACAGTAATACCGACTCTCCTGCTGCTTTCCATTGTTCGAGCACACTTTACAGCGACGACATGGACGATCCTTTTTGGGTGTTTTAGGAATGCGGACAGCAAAGTGTCACTCCTGCAGCCTTACCACATCCTCCAGAACATATGAGGTGGAGGCTGCTGCTGCTTCTGTAACAGCAGTGAGGCTTTCAATTACAGACAACTGGAAATCAAGGAAAGTCATGAGTCTTCCTGTGGTTGTCTGACGGTAAACAACATACGCATAGTATGTTGCTGTCTGGATCAGGTGGGTAAACAGTTTCTTGTACTAAGTGCGAGTTTTACGACACACATTGTATGGTTGAAGAAGCTAGTCGTTCTTGTCCACTCCACCCATGTACCTTTTGTAATCAAGTATACAGATGGGCTTGTGGACCTCGGCCACCTGACCCCAAACTGTGATGGTGGAAGTGCTCTCATCATGAATTGTAGTGAGCATGTATACATTATGCCTATCCAAGAACTTGACTGCGAACAGTTCGTTGGAACGCAATGCAGTACTCTGGGATTTCTGGAGCTTCTTGCAAACAAGCTCCTGCGGGAATCCTTTCCGGTTACAACGAACTGTACCGCAGGCCACAGTGCCAGATTTGTATTGCTCACTGAACAGCTCTACTCCTGTATAGAAATTGTCCACATAAAGGTTATAACCTTTGTGAAGAAGTGGCTGGACAAGTTCCAATACAGTCTTACCTGTGACCCCTAACACAGGAGGGCAACCTACAGGGTTTAGGGTAGAGTCCTTCCTTGTATACACTCCCAAGCTGTACACATAGCCAGAAGAGCTCTCACACAGCATGTACAGCTTTATGCCATAGCAAGCTCTTTTGCTCGCAATGTACTGTCTGAAATGCAGCCGTCCTTTGTACAGGATCAAGGACTCCTCGATTGCTATATTCTTTCCAGGAGTATAGATCTCTGGAAACCTGGCAGACAAATGTTCCACGACAGACCGAATTTTGAACAACCTGTCATGGTCTGGATGGTCCCGGGGCAATGCAGCAGAATTGTCATTGAAATGCAGCATGCGCTGCAGTCGCAAAAAAACAATCTCTGCTCATGTATGGTGCCAAGATGGGCATTACCAAAACTGCGCGAATCGTCCAGTAGGACTCAGGTGGGTTTCTGCACTAACCCCATTTTGAGCATAAGGCCCAAAAATATCTTCAACTCTGCCAGCGAAGTGGGAGTCCACTGGCGTGCCCTTGAGTGCCTCCACGCTGCCTCAGAAATTGGTCTGCACGCAAATTTGCTTGCTGCACAATTTCCTGAAGGAAGTCAACATCCAAAAATAGATGGACGTAGTCAACTGGCAAAAAGTTCGCTGTATGGACTTTACATCCAGTGTCACCAATAAAAGTTGGAATATGGGGCTGAAATAAACAGGGGGGCTGCCAAGAGAACACTCTCTCTGTGCTTGTGGCCGCATGCACCTGCTCTTTGGGTTCAGCTAACCCGATGTTGTCCCGCTGCACAGACTGTGCTTGCGAAGGGACTGCACGGCTGTCGTCATCGTCTCCTTCAGAATTACTGGAAGAGGTGTCGTCGGATGGGACTCCGCCGACTGAAAAATTCAATCCCAGATTCTGCCCCATTGCCCTCTCCCTCAGATGCTGTCTCAGATCTGTGCATCTGTGTCGGTCTCTGATCCTACATCAGAGCTGTCCTATATAACCCAAGTTACGGCTTGAGCAGCAGTCATCCAACGAGACGCCATCTCTGCTACTGGCTAAACTGTCCCTCTAAAGTACTAGCCTACATAGAAGGCAAATAGTCACAAAATTGCTTGTGGGTATGTTTGATGTGTCCCATAGGAAATGTTGTCACCTTACCTTTGCTTCTTCTCCGATTCGGCAGATTCCCTAAAGACACTGAAAAAAACTAAAAAGACAGTATTACTTCACCTTACCACATACCCATCATCACAGCCTTTAGCATTAGTGGCACCCAGTGCGACAGTCATTTTTGGTGCTCTGCCTCCCATGACCTCCTCTTCTAATTCCCTCAGTACCACCCAGCAAAAGTGCCTCTCATACCTCCATAGTCCCCCTCGCACATACATTTCATTTGTTTTAAAGCGCAGGTAACGCTTGCCTTTACTAATCCACTCAGCTATATACATATAAATGTATATACTTAGCAGCACGACAATAAACTATCTGCACTACCCAGAAAACAACACATGAAAAAAAAAGTACAAAAATTATACATACATATATATATATATTTATACACACACACACACATATATAGAATGAGAGAGAGACTGACTCTCTACATCACTTTTTTTTCCATACATGTGTGCTTTTCCTTGGCAAAGGGGTCAGCCTGTGTTCGGAGGACCGACCCCGCCATTTGTTTTTTTTAAATACCTTTTTTTTTTAAATCTGGGTGGCGCGATCGGCCCCCAAAAAAACCCCAACCTATTTTTTTTTATTTGTGCCCCCACGGGGGGGCTGGCCCATTTACACGTGGGTCGACCCCCCCAAAGAAGATTCCTGGTGCCTGGCTGTTTCCTGGACATGGATTGCAGCCACGCTGCTATCCATGGTCAGGAAACAGTGCCAGGAAGGCATTGATGGAAAGGGGAGATTCTCACCTTTCCATCGATGCCTCCCTGGTATCTGGGGAGGCTGTTTTGGACTTTCTCCTGGAATTGATTAAAAAAAACAAAAAAAAATCCTCTGGTGCATTGCACCAGAGTATTTTTTAACCCCCTCCCTGGTATCGGCCAATGGTCGTGACCCGCACCAGGGAAGTGGTGTGTGCGTCGGCCAGTGGCTGACGTCTGCACTAAACGGGTAATGATGTAATAAAGCATTGAACAAGAGAACTTTCAAGGATGGATTCAACACAGTCCTGTCTGTCGAATGTTTTTTTTTTTTTTTTCTTTTTCTTTCTTTTTTTTTTTTTTTTTTAAGTTTTCTATCTTCGTCTGCAGTTAACAAAGACCGTTTGGTTTTTAATAATATTTTATGCATATTATACTTAGAGGCTTTCAGTCAGCCATTGGTCTGCTGTAGTGTCATTCACATTTTGTATCGCTCACCACAACGTACAGCATGAGGCACGGGGTCAGCCCTCTTTAGACTTTGGCTTACCTGACTATGAGAGGTGGTGTTCTGCTCTTGCACAGTGAATACATCAACATAATAAGTAGTCCTCTCCTATGCCTGGGATTAAGGGTGGAATGTGTATATGTGTGCACACAGGCAAACACACTCACACTTTTTGTGCGTGCAATGCGTACCTTAATGTAAAGAGCAACAAAATAAGCTGTTGCATATTCAAATTTTTAGCAACCAGCATTGGATTTGCCAAGGCCTGTTTTATTCATGTTTATAGTTTTATGTAACGTGAAGTAGACCCGATGGCGCTTTACACATAGAATATTACAATACATAGCAGTTCTGTTTCATTGCATTTTAGTTCCATGAGAACATACTTAACATGCTGCAATCAGGCAGGGTCTGCATTGAGTTAAGACAGTTTATGAATAAGTTTACATTTCGTACCTTTAGTTCTTCTGCTTCTCTGTGACAGACGAAGAGAGAGGGACCCCTTCGTTATAAGGAGATTATGCAGGCTGATAACTCTACAGTATGTGCTTCCAGACATTTTGTCTGCCTCTTTGAAAGGGAGAAACCCTTCACATGTAGCAACTCCCATCTGAGCAAACTGGAAAGGGATCTCCCAACCCAGCCATACTTGCAGGAGCCAAACACTTAAATACCTGTTAGATGACTGGTGCAGGCTCATCTTACACAAGGAGGGAGATAAAAGAGGAGCGATGCTGGCTCGCTTGATTAGAAAACAGGAAGGATGTGATCCGGTGACGGTGCTTCTGGACAAGAAGGGGGTCTGAGTCAAAGGCCCAGGTAGCCAAAAATAATATGTAGCAGCCCCATTCGAGCTCAACCTCATCTACTTCCTTTTTTACTGGGACCATCCCAGTGGATGTCCAGAGGTGTCACATTATTATGTCACTGTATTTCCAGATCATATTTTATTAGTAAAAATTAAAGTACAGATAGAAAGTTAACCATTTGTAGTCATCACTTGAATGTGGTGACAACGTGAAACTAGTGTGTACAGCGGCCATTTTTACATATAACATGGCCACCAACTGAAACAATCAAGCCTGTTTCCGTACTATGTTGCAGTCTAATTGTTTCTGGGATTCAGCAAATGCAGCTTGGCTGCATCCAGGCAATCCACATTAGAGCCATCAGGTTCTCAGTACTTATATGTGTTTGTCACAGCAGTGATGCTTGGTGTTACAATCAGTAAGTCCCATGTTATTTACTGATATGCTGGGTGGCCTGCATTGTTCCGAGATCAGATCCAGGGATCATTGCAGGATCAATTGGTGAAGGGGCCCCAACTTGTGTATTGATGGTTTGACTGCCATTTATGAGGGAGGAGTTGGTGTTTACGGGATGGCCTCCACATCGAGGCCTTTGTTCGATAGTCGTAAATGGTAAGACGAAGGGTATGATTTGGAGAAAACGTGAGATGTGTTATGTTTTCTTGGAGAATGTGGTCAACAAAGGCATGTTATTTTGAGAGCAGGAACCCAGAATGCAAGGGAAGGAGCATCCAGGGTTTGTGAGAAATGCTTGTTGAACAGGAAACAATTCCATTATGTCTTGAAGATGTGAAACAAAAAGGCCAATCTAACTGCAGGGAAAAGCATATTATCTAAAACACTAATACCAATGAAATAAACAATCCAGTGAAGATTAGGTTTGAACGGGACAGCTAAAGAAAATTAGCTTGCATCTCAAACAAACTGTATAACATAAATCACAATCAGATTTATAACACAAATACCCCTTTAGTTTGTGAAAACTGGCTGGACTTATATTTTTTTACATGGACAATCTTATTATTTTAAAAATTAAGGAAACAGGGCCACCCGCATATGTTGTGATACAAACACAATCTACACTTCTTGCAGATTGTTTAGAAACTTAACTCTGATGGATCTTCACGTCTTTTTTTTTTTTTTTTTTTTAAGTTAGATCAGAGATAAAACATTGTGGATTGATTCTGCGACTTGTTTTCAGTCTTTTATTTCCCCCTTTAAATATAATGTCTTCATTAAAAATTTAAGCAGGCACTGGCTCTAAATGGTCATTTTATCCTTAATGCAGCAAGCAGTCTCCTTGAGTTTAAAGACATCAAGGCCTCAGTGCTGCTGTTGTGATTATTTTTTAGAGATGCACATTTATTTTATTTTATTTTTAAATTGGAAGTTAAAGGTATAAACAATTGGAGAACTTGTGATGTTTATTGACTGTGGGAAAGATATCTGTATCAGCTGGCTGTACTTCATTTATTGAATAACTAAACAACTAAATCACGAAAAAACAATTAAATATAACCAACGTTTTAGACCATCATAGTATGTGCAAATGCTTTTCTACTACAGTCTTATAGCCTGCTGTTGTGTGCTATACCGGCCATCAAAGGCCTGCTCCAGCGAAACAAGAGCAGTTACTGTTCTTGCCTTTGCCTTACATTTAACTCTCCCGGGAGAACCAAACCTGAATTACTGGGCTTGGCCTAGATCATGAATGTTTATTTGGGGGTCCGCTGTCACAACTATACATGTTGCATTTAGGTACTGTATTTTTAAATCTAAACGTTTAGGATAAATGTCGAAATCAAATGTCTTCAGTGATCAGTTATTTGTAGAAACAGAGCTATTAGAAGTACAGTAAAAGAAAATTCTTACACAAAATAAGAGTTACATGGATACAGGGATATTTTTACCTCCAGGTTCTGTTTAATATCAAATCCTTTGGAACCCCTTGAATAAAAATCTGCCCTTGATAATTGCTCTAAAATTTAGTCTAAGGCCTTGAGTATGAGTGCCCCAGAGGGATAGCTCCTATTTATTGCACCCTATAAAATCCGACTCCTATGGATTCAGAATGTATTGGGTGCAATAAATTCCACCTATATTGATTTATTTTTTTGCGAGGGGAGGCTATAAAATGTAGGTTTTGGGTTTTACCGCAACAAAATCTGCATGTCACATAAAATCTTGGCAGTCTTTTCTTCTGTAAAATACCGTAACCTTTGATGTGCCAAAGTCTAACAAACGGTGTGGACTTTATTGCACCCGGTAATATGGGTGTGGATAACTGCACAACTTGGATCTCCAAGCCGTTCATGAAAACAGTCTGCTCCACCTATCTGTGATGACCTGCAAAAATTGCACTCCTTATGTAAAGTCTGTGAAGTGTTAGAGAAGCAAGTGCAGTTCGCGTCATAGTAACCAGCATTTGTATAATGTCCCTTGGTTTGGTGGAGAACTCAGTTGTGTTGAAGTAAAGCACCTTTTGCATGTAAGTAGAGAAGCAGAAGTGAGTGTACGCTGCTCAGTCATTACAACAGTTTATATACAATCTGTACACTGCTGTGCTCTTACAGCAGTGTACCACCACTAACACTTCTGGATCTGGCGTTTATCCAAAAAAACAAGACTACACGCAGCTATGTCTTTTGTTTGGTTTAAGTCACATGTTTAAGAGGTTTATTTTACATTTTTAAATGGAGCACTATAAGCAAGCTAGTGTCAGCAAAATTTACACAACTAACAAGTTAAGAAATCTTGCTACATTGTATGAGTTAACATAAACACTGTGATGTAAACCATGACAGCGTTAGGGGACAAAACATGAATAATGAATTCTTACTGAAGAAATGCAAAGAACATAAATTGGGGAAAGCCGGTGATACTGACAAAGGAAAAAGTAAAACAGGAAAATAAGTAATGGGAGGACAGTCATGGAGAAGCAGAAACATTAAGGAAGATCCAAAAGGGCTTAAAGATTGTGGGCAGCAGTACAAAAGAGGGTAGGAGATAAAGACTCAGAGAAAAAGAAGATGCCGAGCAGGCTATGGAGAGCATTGTGAAGCATGAAAAGAAGAGAGAGGCTGCATTGAAGGAGATAGTTTAACTCCTCCTTAAAATGGGTATATGGTACAAACATAACAAATCCTGTTTAAAACTGCCTGACTTTAACCAATTTCGTGTCCATGTTGTTATCTATAATATAGAACATCCTGCTTTTCAACCAAGCATGCATTATGATATTGAACTTTTGGGAGTGTAAAAGAAAATGATTATGCAGTGGTATACACGATGTTTGTCTTTTTTGCAGGATCAATTTTAAAGAAGCTTTTGCACACTGGAAACTCTGTTAAGGTATCTTTTTGTTTTTACTATGAAGTGTAATCAATAAAATACTGACATGCCAAGTGTTCCCGTACTTGCTCATTTTCAAAAGTGTTTCTAACAAAAAACAAGGGCAGCCCTACTCAATAAGAACCAGAGGGTTAAATAATACGGAAAAACAATGGTTCTTATTAGGAATTTGTATGGATAGACAATGTAGGAGCAAGCTCAGTCGCAGGATGTAATACGATAATTCAAGGATGCAATTGGGAAAAGTAGTAGTCATACATTGGTTGTGTCGAAAATTATATTTATCTTTCTTTAAAGCGAATGCATGACTTGAAAAGTGCCCCACATGAACAACGGAATCATAAACAATAAAGGTCATTACACTTATACACACAATTCAAAAAAATAAATTTACATGTTTCCAAAACTGTAACAAACCACCACATAGAAAAATTGTCAAATGAAGCTGAGCCCTTTTATCAAGGAATTGGATATCTGGTTTGTATATGTCGACGATGTTTCAACTCTCTTTGAAATGTGGGGTCTCCTCAGGACCAATAGATAGTAGGGACACCTAAAAATTAGAAAACAAGGGTTGGTTACTCAGTACTAGGATAATGAAGACCGTGTGTCAAAATAATTACTCTTATACACCGTACCTGATGGAATCAAGGATGAAACACACACAGTGCACACTACTGAAGTGCAAAATAAAAGGGGAAAGGTACTCACATGGGCCACCCTGGGCGGGAGCTGGGTGCAAAATATAAAGAGTGGTAAAGATTGATAAGCATTAGCATGGCACACTATGTGTCGTCCAAGTCGACTATTGTTAACAAGGCATGTATTGCGGAATCAGTGGGAATGCTTACCCCAGAGGAGATTGATTCACTTAGCAAGTGAATGCTTGTCAAGAAGAGCCAGACACCACAATCGGGGCTAACTCAGTGCCGGCAGTGGAGAAAGCGTGTGTTCTGTACGGTCGGAAAGTGCTTCAACAGGAGCAAGAAGGCAGACTGCTAGGACCCAGCCTCGCCGTTTCATCAGTATCAGCTAGAAGATGCTGCAGCGTTCTTCCTTTTATCTGACATTGACGGGTGGTGAAAATAAGGCTTTGGAGCAAGAGCGCTACAAGCCTATCGTGTCTAGGGCAGACAAGGGGGTCGTGGCTGGGGGACGCGGCTAGTGCTGCACTGCATCGAGCTGCATGCTGCAAATTCAGCATAAGGTTAAAACACAAAATACGGGCAATAGAGCATTAATGATTGAGTGCGCTTGGTTAGGATTGGAAAAGCTTCTTGTAGGAAATATCTGGAGGAAAAGAAAAAAATGGAAATAAAGCATGACAATTCGAAATTACAATCTTAACAAGCATTGGTAAAGCCAGTAGGTCTGCAATCCGAGAGCTATGGGCATTGGCGATGTATACACATTTGTGTCTCGCGGACTGTTTTTATTGATATACACAAATGCATTAACATTGCCAACACCTATAATTCACATTGCCAAGGTTTATTCGTTTTGCCAATGCCAGTAGGTCTCTTGTCTGCGAGAGTTTTTTGTTTTGTTTTTCTAGTTGAGTTGTTTAGTAGTGTGGTTGTCTTCATGTGGATTTACTGTTGGCACTAAAATGAAATGAGTTTCAGTGTGTGTGTTTAATAGGTAAGCATTTCCTCTAATGTGCATAGTAGATTTCCTACATACAGTTTGTCAGCATGCACCGTAAAACGCAGTACACCCCACAGTAATATAATGCTACCCTTGATTTGTAATGTAGGCACGTTTTAATCAGAAAAGGCTGTTACGCTTGGGACTAAGTCAATAATGTATCAATTAGTTCAGTGCCTTACAAATAGAAAGCCCACCTAAATAAGTTTATGCCAAAAAATAAATTGTCTTTCCAAGATTTTTAAAAGACAGAAAGACAGCCTTTTTATTTGAAAATCCATGGTAGTAATGGCTGTTTTACAACTCCCCTTTCCCTCTCAAGTGGCACATAATTAAAACAATTGTTTGTTGTGGATTTGACAGCTATTGTTCTGCTTTTAGCCATTAGCCAAACTTTTTCTGTCCAAACTTGTAACAGACTCACTCCTTTTGGCACGAAACCGGCGCCGGATTGGAGTTACATGTGGTGTGGGAACGAAAAAGACTTGCAGGCTCTGTTAACAAAAGAATCTGCTAGCCTATCTGAGCGATACATTAGCATCTGGTAAGACTGTTATCAGTTCTACATGCTGCATTTGAGATGTTGAATAACACAAAGCAATTGTGTTACCTGCGTAAACTAAAGGATGATCCCCAACCCACCAAGCACAAACACAGCGTCTCTAAAGCCAACAAGAAAAACCTTAACATCTGTGCACAAATGACAACTTTTTAAACAATGCCTTAACATGCCATCAACATTTTGTAAATGTGAGAAATCGTGTATTTTGTCTCAAGGATAAAAGTCCACAAGGGAAACTGACACCTAGGGCCTTGGAATGTGCTCCTAACATATAGCAACAGAGTATCAGACTTTGGCGTTTTGGATTAAATTCTGTAATCTCCCGTATTGAAACCAAAATGTACATTAACAATGCTAACTTTATAGCGTTGAAATAAAAGTGATAAATTGCACAATACAATATTGTGCTTGTGCGAGTGCCATGTTTAAAGCGATTAAATTACATAAGCACCCTGTAGTATAGCTAAGATTGTATTGTCCTAGTTTAGCATTGGAGAGTATAAATTAAACTGATAAATTGAAGGAAAATACATTGGCAAAGTGCGAATTGCCCAAAAACAGTGTGTGCGTGAATGCAGTGTTTAAAGCCCACAAGCAGACCATATTCTCCCCGTACTGAAACCAGAATGTATATTAATAATGTTAATTCCGTAGTGCTGAAGTGAAATTGATAAATTGGACAAAACCCCACCATGCGGGCGTAAGTGGCATGTTTTCAAGTGGAAAAAATCAGAATCTCCCGGTCGTCAAACTAAAATTTTAATGTATAATGTTAGCGTTGGAGCGCTGAAGTAAACAGATAGAACGAAGTAAAACACACTGTGCAGTGCGCACGTAGATGAACATGACAAATGGCTCAAAAACAAATGGTGCAAGTGCAACTGCTGTGTTTTTAAAGCCGCATTGTAACCTTTTGAGCAGTAATGTAAAAATGAGGGAATTGCATAAAAAACGATAGTGCATGCGCGACTGCGTCTTTTTTAAACAATCAACAACATGGAACATATTGCGGAAAAACTGTTAAGAAAACACGCACCCTTAAAAGAAGCGCATTTGCTGTTATTTAATTCTTTACTATCTATTAATTAATTGCCTACTATAACATGTATGCCTTGCCTTTTTAAGAATGTAATTTTAGATTGTCATGATTTATTTCCATGTTTCTCTTTTCCTTTAGCCATTACTTACAGGAAGCTTTTCCAGTCCTATCCACGAGCACTCGATAACTGATGCTCTGATGGCCCATATTTTGTATATCATTATGGTGGATTTCCAGCAAGCAGCTGCGCCGTACAGGTTGCCTTAGCACCCCTATGGCCACACCCACCTTGTCCACCCTGGGACACCATACGCTTGGACTACTCCCGCTTCAAGCCTAATTTTCACTACCTGTCAATGTCAGGTAAAAGGAAGAACCCTACAGAGTCTTCCAGCTGATACTGACAAAGCTGCGTGACTGGATCCTAGCAGCCGCCTGCTTGATCCTTTAGGAGTGTTTTTTACGACTTAGCAGCACACAAGCTATTCTTCACTGGCGGCACTGAGTTAGCCGTGATCATGGCACCTGGCCTTCTTGACAAACATTTGCTTGCTGAGCAAATCCATCTCATTAGGGGTAAGCATTCCCATTGATTGATTGGCAGGTGCCATTGATTCTGCTCAGACCACACATGGCGTGCTATGATACTGCTAGCCAATCTTTACCCCTCTTTGTTTTTTACCCAGTTCTTTCCCAGGGTGCCCCATGTGAGTACCCTTCCCTTTTATCGTGCACTGTGATGACGTCACTGTGTGAGATTCAGCCCTGATTCCATCATGTACGATGTTGAAAAGTAATTATTATGACAGACTGTCTTCATTATCCTAGTACTAATTAGTCATCCCTTGTTTTCCAGTTTTCAAATGTCCCTACTATCTCTTGGTCCTAATGAGACCCCTACATTACAAAGGGGGTCGAAACGTCGTTGACCCATACAAATAAACAAACTTTCCGATTCCTTTGTTTGATAACAGGGGTCAGCTTAATTTGACAATTTTTCCAAGTGGTTGTTTGTAACAGTTATGGAAATGTTCAAATGCCTTTTTTTAATTTTTTTATTTTCTGTATAAATGTAATGTCCTTTGCTTATAATTTCGTTCCCATGGTACGCTTTGCATGTCACACATTTGCATTTGAGAAAAATACTGATAATTTTCAACATACCCAATATAAGACTATTTCTTTTCCCTACTGCATTCTTGAACTGTCCTATTATTTGCAATTGATTTTGTTTCTACATTGTGTAGCCATACGCATTCATAATAAGAACCCTTGTTTTTTTAATATCATATGCAAAAGTGAAGCATTATGTAAGGATGAAAACGAAACATTTGATTTTAAACAGCATAAATATGCTTTCCTTTCCCTGCACATTCCCAATGGGTCATGGTCTTTGGTCTCCTATCGCATATCAGGACCAGGAAAAAGCAATGAAAAATGTTTGCACACGCTCCCTTGTAGCATTGGCAAATCATGCTGCACAGTGCACCACACCCTTGTTTCTGTTTTTCCTGCTGCTAAAGATAGAACATTGGAATCCTCCTGGCTGGTTAGCGCTCTTCTATGGTTGTTAATGTGTGTACAGGGAACCTTATTTTTAAGTCCATTACGGCTGTGAGCACTTTTCTTTCTTTTCCTGTTATTCTAAAATTCCTGAACATCACTGAGTAGCATAGCAGTCTCATCCAATATTATATAAAGAGACTAGATATTGTGACTCTCCATCATATCATATCAAATCAAATATGCAATCCTTGACTCACGTATGATTTTTTTGTTTGTGTGTGTGAGGTCTGAATGCTATGTATGTTGTTTGAGATTTGGTTGTGGATTTTAAAAAACTACTTAATTATATAAAAAAAATGGAAAATGGCAGATATTATGGAATATGTTATGAATTATGCATTGAAATGAACTATGCATTGATATGTATTTTTGTATGTAATAGACAATTGAAGTTATGTTTTTTCCTGCCTTAGATGGTATGGATCATTGTTAAATGATTTAGAAGTAATTTAGATTTACAAGTAATAAACATTTGAGCTGGACTATTTAGTGAATTTTGTATTCCTTTCCTGGACCTTAATGTAGATTATGGGTTTACCCTTTGTGTATATTAGGGTAATGGCCAGTGGGTATGGACTTGTGGCATTTAAAACATTTTTTTTTCATGTTTTCTTTTGTTGAAGTGTGAGGCATTTTTTCAAATGTAAACTCTGCATTGTCATCCTGGAAACATCTTGCTCCATCCCCAAATAAATAATTCAAGGGAACTAGCCACTGGAGTGTAGTCTCTGGTCATCTTCATGCTATGTGTAACAGTGGCAGCAGTGTTAATGCTAGACATTAGTTCTTGGAACTTCTATGAAGTCTCAAATGTTGTATAGCCAAAACCTTAGACACTCTGGGTTTTTTATACATATCTGCTTACTAGCATCCAGCCTACACCAAAAACATCTATCGAATCTCTGTATTCTGGGATTGGAGTTGGAGTAATATTTCTTTTTTGTAGGGAGGCATCTGTTAATGTAAATGAACATTTATACAGCAAATTTTTATTCGAGATTTCTTCAGTCTGTATTTGGGAGCCTGTTGTCAAAGATATATTTCCTGTCTGGTTTTCCATAGAATCTGGGTTTTGCTGTCTTGGAAAACAAGACTGTTAATTTTCTCTCATCAATACAGTAAAAAAATGTCAAAACGTAGGTTGCCCAGGGGTAGAAAAGTTAGTAAAATAACTGCATAGTCTTGTACCAGATAAATGCTGCTATGCTGTTGACTGGACACCCTCTGTATATGCAGGATTCGTTGAACAGACCCCTTCTTCCAAAGTGTGAACACATCTTCAAGGTGACAAAGAACACGGCTATCCAAACCAACTCCAGACAGGGAATCTATTAAGTGTGGAGGCTGAAGTGTTCTGATTTACAGATCACCACTCTGCCTTCACAGCAGGTTAGGATGCTTTCCTCACTATTGACCAGAAAGGTTACATACTTGAACTCTTTCCAGAGAGTTTCCATGCAAAATCTCTTCCTTTCTATTCCATTCTTCATTTTCAGCATAACCCAAACAATGGGTTGAAAGTGTTGTACCAGATATTCCAAAGGTCTTAGGCTCATCAGGAGCGCAGTAGTCAGAAAACCATTACTTTTACACAAGGAGTGAATTTTTGCTCTGACCGCATTGCAAAGGTGCTTAGCAAAATATTATCCACTGCAACAATAAACAGCTTATATATTTAAGGTTGGCAAAGGCATGATATTTTGAAAATGAAGAACACAAGCCTCTTTCAACCCATTTCAGTTAAACTGGCGATGCCATTCCCATGCACTCGAGAGGTAATGAAAAAATAATTCCTAGTTTGAACTCTAGCAGATAGTGCTTGAAAATCTGGTTTATTCAGTTTGTGCTCCCAAAAGCGATTTTATGCCAGCATGGCCTGCTCATTAACTGCAATTGAAATGAGACATTCAAGCATACTTATATCTGGAAAAATGGCACAATGGCTCACTTTCAAATGCTGAATAAGTCTTTTGTTCATGGCCATATGCAACCACTTGGTCCTTCATGCCATGTTAAAAGAAATCAAATCTAGTCTATTTTAGTGAACCTAGGCCACAGGTTCACATTATGATTCTTTCAAATCTCTTTTCACTTCTTTCTTGGTGGACTTTACATGCATATGTGCCAAAGGACAGTCCTTTTGAGAATCCACCTTCCCAGTAGGTTGTAGACACCCACTCAATCATGTTACAGTAGCAGCGCTTTCTCTCACTTACTTTTCATGCAAGCCATCCGATCAGAGAGACAATAGAAAATGCACTATAGCTCTCTTTCAATGTTCCTTAGGTTAAAATTTGTATTCCTAGTACTCCCAAGATCGATGGTTCTAATATTTACAGATAATTCATCTTCCATTTTTCTTAGTTGATGGCTTTTTGATTCACTGGTTTGGGATGTTCCTATGTTTCATGCATGCAAAGTACATGGCAGACAACTGGTAAAGCTCAAGCCCATTTCCCTCTACTCTTCCTCGAGCTTGACATCCCTGCCCTAATCCTTCTAAATTCACTGCCTGCCTTTCTTGATTCTTCCTGAAAGCATCAATCAATCAATCAGTATTTGTTGAGTACAGCAATCACTCCTGGGGGAATCTGGGTGATAGGGTGTGATGACTCTGTCGAAGAGCTGGGTCCTGAATCTCTTTCTGACGTCTTCTAATAAGGGTGTTGTTTGGAGGGGGAGAGGCGGGTTTTTCCATGACTTGGTGGCGATGCAGGAGAGAGAGTGGCTGCCGCTGAGGTTGCAACGGATTATGTGTGTGTGTATGAGGACAAGCAAGGAGGACCACAGGTGTCTGGTGGGCTGGTGAAAGTTTGGTCAGTGGTTGATGTAGGCTGGTCTTTGATCGTGACTGATAATTGTTCTCTAGACGTGCGTGAGGAGCTTCGCCTGGCATCTCTTCTGGACGGGGAGTCACTGGAGGTTTCTGAGGAGGGTTTGATGTAGGCACGTTTAGGGAGGTCCAGGATGAGTCTGGCTGCAGCGTTCTGTATGGTCTGGAGTTTTTTGAGGAGCTGGGCTGGGATGCTGATGTAGAGTGGGTTGTGGTATTTGAGGCTGCTGGTTACTAGGGCCCGAGTGATGGCTTTCTTGGTTGTTGACTGGGACCCATTGGAAGATTCGGCAGAGCATGCGTAGAGTGTGGAAACAGGAGTCGGCAAGGATTTGGTGCTTCAGGGTCGGTTCGCTGTTGAGGATGATGCTGAGGTTGCGTTTGTGATGCGTGGGAGTGGGTCATAGTTTGGCTGGCCACCAGCTGTCGTCCCATATGGGTGTGTTTCTCCCGAAGATCAGCACTTCCGTTTTGTCGGAGTTGGGTTGGGTAATTCTGGCAGTTTCTTTTCATCCAGTCGACTTCATTGGTCATGGCCTTGCAGATGTTTGTCCTGGTTGCCCAGTGGTCTTCTATGACCGAGAGGATTAGCTGAGTGTTGTCTGCTTAGGAGATGATGTTAACCTCATACCTGCTGGGTCTCTCCCCCCCCCCCACCCCCCCCAGTGCTGAGCCCTTTTTTGGCTATTTGGGGTAGTTCGTGCTTAGGCCTTCATAACTTTTTGTCCACATAAGCTATCCACGCCAAATTTGCGTCCTTTTTTCCAACATCCTAGGGATTCTAATGGTACCCAGAGTGTGTGGTTTCCCCTGGAGGAGACCAAGAAATTAGCCAAAATACAGTGAAAATGTATTATTTTTTTTTTTTTTTTTTTAATGGGAAAAAAGGGCTGCCGAAGAAGGCTCGTGTTTTTTTCCCTGAAAATGGCATCAACAAAGGGTTTCTGGTGCTAAAATCACCATCTTCCCACCTTTCAGGAACGGGCAGACTTGAATCAGAAAACCACATTTTTCAACACAATTTTGGCATTTTACTGGGACATACCCCATTTTTACTATTTTTGGTGCTTTCAGCCTCCTTCCAGTTAGTGACAGGAATGGGTGTGAAACCAATGCTGGATCCCGGAAAGCTAAACATTTCTGAAAAGTAGACAAAATTCTGAATTCAGCAAGGGGTCATTTGTGTAGATCCTGCAAGGTTTTCCTACAGAAAATAACAGCTGAAAGAAAATAAATTTTGAAAGTGAGCTGAAAAAACTGAAATTTTTCTCCACGTTTTACTCTGTAACTTTTTCCTTCAATGTCAAATTTTTTAAAGCAATATACCGTTACGTGTGCTGGACTTTTCCGGTTGCGAGGATATATAGGGTTCATCAAGATCCCTAGGTACCCAGAGCCAATAAATGAGGTGCACCTTGCAATGGGTTTTCATTCTTTACCGGGTATACAGCAATTCATTTGCTGAAATATAAAGAGTGAAAAATAGGTATCAAGAAAACCTTTGCATTTCCAAAATGGGCATAAGATAAGGTGTTGAGAAGCAGTGGCCGACACCCGCACCCAAAGGGTTAACTTTGTGGAATCTGATGATGTTGGCTGGGGGTGGTGGCCATGTAGGTGTTGAACAGAGTGGGGCTGAGGGATGATCCATGGAGTATGCCGCATATGATGCTCTTTGGTGTGGAGGTGAAGGGAGGCAGCCAGACACTTTAAGTGAGTCCTGTGAGGAAGGAGGCACATTCTTGTAGGCTGATGCTGTCGTGTCTGTTGATGAGGGTGTGTTGAGGGACGGTGTTGAATGCCGCTGATAGGTCGAGAAGAATCAGAGCAGCCGTTTCCCCACGATCGAGGAGTGTTCTGATGTCCATGGCAGCAATGAGTGCAGTCTCCGTGCTGTGGTTGATGCAGAATCCTGATTGGGAGGTGTCCAGTAGGTTGTTTTCTTCCATGAAGTTGGTGAGTTTGTTGATTGTTGGCCTTCTCGAGTACTTTGTCAGGGTAGAGGAGTAGCGAGATGGATCGCTAATTTTGGAGTTCAGTGGGGTCGGCAGAGGGTTTCTTTTTGTGGAGGGTTCTGATCTCTGCGTGTTTCCAGTTGTCAAGAAAGACTGCCGAAGTGATGGAGGTGTGGAGGATGCTGGTGAGTTCCAGGCTGATGTGGTTGATTCAGAGTTTAAACAGGTTGGGGGCATGGGTCTGTGGGTACCCCGGAGTGAATGGATGACATGATGGTCTAGGTGTATTTATCTGGTGAGCAGTGTCCATGTGGTGATTGTTCTGTTAGTGAGGGCTGAGTGGTTGGGAGAGTTCAGGTTGGGGGTTGAAGTTGTAGATGGTGATGATCTTGCTGTGAAAGCAGTCTGAGAAGGTGTTGCAGAGTTCTTGGGCAGGGTGGATAGAGTTTTCTATCACTGTCGGGTTGGAATATTTTTTGACTTTTTTGAATAGTTCTTTTGTGCGGTTGGCGGCTGAGTCAATGCGGACTGTGATGGCCACTCTCTTGGCTTTCTTGATTTGCTGGTGGTAGTTGCTGAGGGCTGCTTTCTGGGCGGCTCTGTTGGAGCCACACACAAAGCATCCCTAATGCATGGCTCATTAGCTTCACTTTTCAGCCCTCCTCTCTCATGCATAGTCCTCTACAACCTGGCCTCTCCTCCCTACTAAAGTAATTGCCCATCAGAGGACCATCAAACAAATTCATACTTGTTTAGCTGCCCCTGTTTGGAGAAAGCTGAGGTGTGCATTAAGGATTCTCTCTTTTTTTTTTTTAAAGTTTCGAATATTAATGACCCTTGGTGCCAAAGAAGCTTAAATTAAAATAAATCTCCTTCAAGAAAAGTCTGCTTGTGCTGCCGGACATTTATAGAGTAACAGTTTTAGTGACGCTGTTAGTAAAAAAACATTGTTACGGATATTTTTTGCCTTAGTGACTTGTATTCTCCATGGAATCCAACAGTTCACCACTAACGCTGGATGTTTTTGTCCGAAGCAAATAAATCTGAAACAACGACGTGGCTGTGACTTGCTGTTTGACCCTGGGACTGGAGGTTGATGGTCTTTCACCTTCTTAGCTGTTTATGAATTGGACTCCCTTTTGTCATATCACTGCCAGGCAAGAGAGTCATAATCACTGGCTGTGTAAGTAATGTCCTGCAGGAACAAGTCTGCTACCACATTCACTAGTCCACCCCAGGCAAGGAGATTGTTCTGAAGACAATGTGTGAAGAGCCTAACTTTCATGTGAGTGATGTTCTTAGTGCAAAGTGTAAGGAGATGCCTAGATTGAAGAATTAAGTCAAGAGAAGTTGTAGGGAGAAGGAAAGTTGTCCTCAGATGTAAATCTAATCATTTTATTGTAAAATTGTGCGAGAAATTGCGTTTTTCTGTTAAATGTTATGGAAGGTGTTCCTAGGTTGTGGGCAGAATTAAGCTAGAGAGTGAGCACAGAAGGATAACAACGAAGGGGCAGTCACCAAAAAGAGTACAGAGGGCCCCATTAGTACTCCGTCATACACGGTAATTCTGGTGATGCGTTCCTTCTGTAGCTCCCCGTCTTTGATGTTGCTGGGGAACATTGCCTGTGCTTCTGCGATTAAGGGTCACATGATGAGGAGGTCCGGCGACCTGTTCCCACTGTAGAGACTAACACAGCCTGAGGCCTCAGTCCTAGCTGCATGTATCATGCGAGGTATTGCTGTGCCCACAACTTCTTGGCGTACGCCGAACCGTTGAATCATCCCTCATCTCTTTTTACCCTGTACCTTCATTGCTGACATAACGCATATTTCGAGTTTGTGAGCGTTACACAAAGCACTTGCGAGAACATTTCTGTTGCCTCGCTTTGATACAAATATATAATAATATCACTGTGGTTTTGTATCTTTCAGCAGAACATTGTTTGATACGTTACTTGTGTGTTTTCAGATAAGATGTGAAGGAATGCGGCTGTTTCTTCTTTGGCTTCAAGCACTTCAGACGAACTGCGGAGAAGAACAGGTGTTAATATATGCCTGTCTCGTGCCTGGATTTCCTGCTGTTCCGTCGATAACAATAAAAGGGCCCTGTACACTCGATAACCTTATTAGCCCCCCTTGTAATTTTACAGATGGTAAGTGCCGCAGACATAAACATGACTTCCGCTTTTGGAGTGCAGCTTTGTTCAGTGCAGTCATCTACTCGCAGCAGCAGGCTGTTCATTAAACATTTGTCCGTGGCCTTCTGTTGTGCAAGAATATGGGAATACGGTTCCTAGTTCTTGCTTTTGATCGCAGCTACATATCTGATTGAAGGCCGAATGTTCCATTCTATACTTGTGCCATGGAAAGGCAACTATTGTGGTGCAGGGCTAGACCTAATTGTCAAGTGTATGGTTGGCTTAAGCCAGGCTGTCATTCTGTTGGTGAAAGACTCTTGACCAGTACAGAAACACATGTACAGTCACCATTTTCCCACAGTCTAAACCTAGTGATAACATGACAGTTCCTTGTTCAAATGTGTGATGCTTTTTCCCTGCAGAGATTCATCAAGCCACATCCCTTTATTACCTCCTTCCTTTTGTGCCTCAGTGTCTACCTAGTATTGGAATACTGGAGAGCTGAAAGTCTAGCGTCTAGGACATGGCTACCTGCTTGTCAGAACTACAGGAGAGTAATGAGTGGTGCGCTGTGTGAGTTCTTGTGGTAAACAGATTCAGACTGAGGGAAGCAACTGATCTAATAACGATGGGCCATCTATACTGAAAGGTGAGTCATAAGCAACATCTATAACAGATGGGGCTAGGAGGAAGAATGTGCTCTTTAGCTGAAGTGTTATTTGGTGGAAGATTATTGAAATTAGGGACCAGAAACACCACCAAGGAAGATGGAAGGACATTTGTATGTATGGGCCTCAGAGTGGAAAAGAGCATGGTCGGCTGCTTCAGAAGCTAGGATACTGTCACTTCTAGTGTATGAATGTTTATGACAGGCAGGCATTTTAAGTGGTTTTAAGTGTACTTCTAGAAGAAAACCTTATTTTGAGCCAGAGTGGCTGTTTGAATGTGACAGGAAATGTTATAGAAATAGTAGGAAATGGTAGTAAATGCATACAGCTGCCATCCACCATTTAGTAGCATTGAGTAGTCAAAATCTTCGACAGAGTTCAAGTACATTTAGAACAGAGACTATGATGGAAAGATGAGAGCTGACGACCAGTTTGTGCAGAGTGTTGGGTGGGATGGCTAGATGGCCATGCCAATCTTATATAGTCTCTATTTGTTCAGTTTTTCCACGTAGGCACCAGCCAATTAATAGCTAAAAGTAGATCTGTTTTTTTGAAGTTCTGCTGTCAACCTTAGACCCAGGACAGAATTAGCATATCAACCATGACTTTTTCTGAGACCACCTCACTCAATCCAGAAATGTAGACTTACCACCTGAGCTCTGAATCAAACCTCCGTGTCGATCATGAAATGTTTTTTCAACACTGCCAGCCTGTGTTGAGATCCCTCTGTACAGCTGTACAAAATACTAAATAAATTGCAAGTGTGGCAGAATGAAACTTATCTCTCATAAAATGTCTAGCACACTACCCCACTGCTACCCCCCAATCAACCCTTCTCCATCTGATCATAACTTGATGTACATACAAGTCAATATTCTTCCAGCAATTCCTCCCCAGCTAACACCTTGGTCTTCAAGAAGAAGCACTCCGAAGGCTTCTCTCCCAAGATTCTGGCCTCAGATTCACAACAACTTCACTCCACTCCACTAACAACTATACACTTTCTTGCTCTCTATGCTATGCTCAGAACCATGGATTTCTCCTTGCATTCAAAACCTAAATGATAGCAGTTGTATGTAAATGGCACAGGGACAAGTTCTATGCAACCCTTTTGGAAGAAATCAACGTTGCTTGCTTTCCAGCACCACAGAATATGCTATATTTTATTCAAATCCTTCTTACTTCACTCTAGCCTCAAAGTCAACGACTTGCACATAAAATCAGCAATCTGCTATCTCCTGCATGCTCATTTATCAGACCTATTCTTATTAGCTTTGGACTTTGACACACAGATCTTCTCCAAATCCACTACTGTTAGGACTCCTGTGTCTTCAAAACATACTGGTCTGCCATCACCTGCCCTTTACACGCACACCATCCCTCAGTCTCAGTCATTTACCTTCTCACAAGACCCCCAGTGAAGCTCATTCCAATAACCCAGGTAGATGACCCATGCAGCCCATTTTGCGACTATTTAACTTAAACATCACTAACTCTCTTTCTGTCATGACTAGTGTTGTACTTGTCCTCTCTCTTCAATTATTATCTCACACCTGGCACATATCTTATGACTTTCAAATCTGCTGTTGATCCTTTGTCTCACTCCAAGTATCACCCAGTATTTCTGCTTCCGTTTTCCTCCATGATACTGTAACAATTGGTCTTCCATCCTCCCACACTTCCTTTCCTCAAACAATCTATTCAATCCTCTGCAATCAGGTTTCTGCACCATCCATAGAAACAACATTATCTCACAGAACTATTTTCATCTGTACTTCCCATCAAAACTGACTTTCTTCCATCCGTATACTTTTGTACCTAGGTGTTGCTTTCAACACCATTAACCATCCTACTCTAGATTTGCTCTGCATCACTGGTATGGCATACTGTTGGTGTATCTCTTACCTCTGACTATTCTTACTCAGTTACTTGAGTCTCAAGATATCAACACCTACCCTCCTGCCGTGGGGACCATCTTGTTTTCTCACTATAAACCACACCATCAGTGACATCATCTCTTTATTTTGGTTGCATGTCACCTCTACTCCAGTGATAACCAAATCTTCTGCATCATTCCTGCTCCTCTTGATAGAATGTATGGAAAGGTGGTTGGGTTATGTTATTCACCGGAGAGACACTTTTTGGAGCACTTGATTATGATGTAGGCATGTATGAAGATTTCAAATCCCCATCACCTAAAATTGACTATGAAGGTTATACTGATGGTCTGTCACTTTGGTCGCCTCTGTGTGTGTACGGAGAACTAGCCTCTTTTAAGAAAAAAAAAAAGAGAGCAGTTTGTGGCAGAGAATGGCTAACAGCAGAATGTCATAGCAGCACTGCCATTTTTCGAATAGGTGACATTAACAATAGTTGTCACGCTATTGTTGAAGGCAGAGGCATTTTAACAGGTCAGAGTGGGATTCTGCAATGGGTCCTCAGTCATAATGACAGTGAGGCAGCCCAATGGCTCCAGAGCTAGCTCTGTAGCTGGTGATAGTCTTTGCCTCTTAGGTAGTTCAGGCAGGAGTGTCAGTATCGAAAAACCTTGATTGACATCGATCTACAGGATGTCAAGAGGTGCCAGAAATGATTTGACCACGAGGGAGAGACCATTCAGTGCCATGATGTCAAAGACTTAAAATCGTTTTTTGTGGTTGATGTCGACCGGTCTTCTCCAGTGAGCATGTAGCAGGTTGAGGCTTTCAACACCAATGAGGACCATTGACACTGAGAAAGACAATGTCATTTTTTCAGACTTGTCACTCTTTCTGACCTTCTCTTTCTGGACCTTCGACTGTGGGAGTCCTTTGGGATTATTGGCACCATCCCAGTAAAAACTGTGTTCGGTGGGGGGATTTTTAGGTCATTTATTCTACTTTGCCCTCAGATCTTCAGTGTGCCTCAGAGTCTAATTCCTTCTTTAGGTAAATGTTTGCTAGTTTTTTTTTTAAGTCACAATCTTTCTTGTAGTGAGAGGAAGGCAGATACCCTACACACATGTGGAGGTCTTAGGCTGCAGAAAAAGATTTAGCAAGTTTTACCTGCTTGTGAGATGCAAATGGTGAGTTAAAGGAAAATAAAGACAACTCTGTGACAAATTTCTATGGAAAAATGGTATGAAAACACCCAGTGCATCCCAGGATCCCACTCACTCGAGCCATACAAATAACTGACTCTGACGGAGCTCTCAGCACAAGGCACATGGGTAGTGGAAGTTGCCTGAGTCCTACAGGGGTAGAAGGACTTCTGTTAAGTCTTATAATGTCAGCCTATTAAACTGCATTTTTTGTAATTGCTTAAACATTTAGACAGCAGGTCATATTATTTGTGCAGCTATGTAGTTTTGTGAATGGTTTCTTTGCTATCAGTCTAACATTCTGAAAATCGTTTCTGTGATTGGCTTTTGGGGGGTGCTGAACAACTTATGGACATGTTAGACTATTCACCCTTCCTACTGATATATATATTATACCAGGGTCCATTGTTTCATTGTGGATATATTCTATTGTGTTAAGACCTGGCATCCTTGGCGTGCTTGCCCCTGTCTTTTTGCCTCTGCCCCCTGTATTTTTGACTGTGCTGGATTTCTTTTTTGCTGGTTTTGGTACTCTGTGTACTTTACCACTACTGATCAGTGCTAAAGTGCAAGTCCTCCCTGTGAAAATGGTGATAATGATTGGTTATCCATTATTGGCCTACTTGACTTACTAGTAAGTCTCTAGTATAGTGCACTGTTTGTGCCCTAGGCCTGCAAATCAAATGCTACTAGTGGGCTTGCAGCTTGTGTCGCCCACATGAGTAGCCCTGTGTGTGCAGTTTCAAACTGCCATGTCGTCCTGGCGAGTGCACCCACTCTATTATTAGTACTATTACTTAACACTTTGCCTCTGAGATAAGCTTAACTTCTCATGCCAAGGTACCAGGGGGATGAGCAGGGGTTTTCTTAGGATTGTGGCCCCCTTACCCTGACTAGAGTGAGAGTCCCTACTTGGACAGGGTGTAACTAGCGACCCCATTTCTAACAATGGTGATCACAGGTGAGGATATGACTTGTGTTTGTACCTGGCATACAATGATTGGTGTTCACTGCTGCATAAAGCAGACCATAACACAACTGCACCCCGCTTTTTGATCTTTTTCTGTTTTTGACAACCTCTGGAGTTGTCCACGAATCATGTCTGTCTGGTGAACCAGCAAGTGAAGTTGCAGAGGTTGTGTTTGAGATTGAGAAGTTGAAATCACTCACGATGCCTCGACTGAAACACTTCTGCAAGGATCTTAATTGCCCTGTGAAGAGTTCCTCTAGGAAAGAGGAGCTGTAAAAGGTGTTGAGGGCCTGGTGGTCAGCAAGAGAAGCTGGGGAGAACGAGGATATGGAGGTACAGAACCAACAAGGGGACTTCGGTGTTCAGGATCTGCCTGTAGGGAGAGTATCCTCCAGGAGTGGCAGCAGTGTGTCATCCAGAGGTTTGTCCCCAGCGGACCTGGAGGGCAAATAGGACAGAGAGCATGCACTGAAAATTGAGACGCTCTGGTTGGAAGCAGAAAGCAAACAGTTTGAACTGGAGCAGCAAGAGCGGGAAAGGACCTGTGCTCTGGAGGAAAGGAAATTGCTTTTGGCTCACAATTTGAGTATGAGAGAAATGGTCCTGAAGGCCAAGCAGGCCGAACCCAGCATGAATGGTGGCAGCATAATTCTAGGGCAGTCTGAGAGGAGGGTGCACACTCCTAAAGATTTAGTGAAGGTTTATAAAAGGGAGGATAACATACACTTGTGGTTTAAGGGGTATGAGTCAGCTATCCACATGAATGGGTCCCTGAGGTACACTGGGGGGCAGTTTTGTGGAAGCAGTTTGATGTAGAGGGATCCCCAGGGGCTGACCTACTATACCCTGAAGGATGCCCTCCTCATCATGTATGGTCGCACCACAGAGCACTACAAGGAAAAGTTTAGGTCCTACAAGAAGTCGGATTCACAAACTTGGTTAGAATCTATTGGTTCTTTTTGCAGAGCACGGGGGGGATTGGGTGAAGGGCAGCAAGGTAACAGTTTATGATCGGCTCTACAATTTGGTTGCATGGGAGCACTTGTATAGTCTTTGTTTTCCAGAGCTGCTCCAGCATCTGATTGACAGCAAGCTGACCACTCGAAGAGTACCAGGGCAAACAAGAGGTATGGGTGAGACTCCACCAAGGGTGGGCAGGGTCCCATCAAAATAGGGGGTGGAGTTCTCTAAAGGACTCCAAACTAGTTCTCAAGGTAATGATTGCTGTCCCCCAAGTGAGAAGAAGCCTTGGATCTCTACTGCGAAACCTGCAGAGAAAAATCCCCGAAGTGTTATGCATGTGATCAGGAGGATCACGTGAGGGTGGTGCCCCAAGTGAACACGGGCACCCACTGGTCCACAGTCACAGGGGTTGGTCAGTGTAGCACTTGGGGAGGAGTTGCTTCCAGGAGAAGAGTGGGAGACATCGGAGATGACTCTCGTCTCGCTAGTGGACAGTGAGATGGTCCAGAGGACCCTCTTGCCTGAGAACACTAGGAAGAGCAGGCAGTGGGTGACCATCAATGAACAGAGGGTGGAAGCTTTGAGAGACACAGGGGCCAGGGTGACTACTCTCAGGTGTCACTTGGTGTCTGAAGAACAGGTGGTCCCCAATGTGTCTCAGCAAGTAGTTGCTGTGGAAAACTCTGAGTGCCAGTACAAGGTGGCACAGGTTCCCTTTGAATGGGAAGGGGAAAGAGTCTTAGGTTCCTTGAGGTGTGAGTCCAACCATGCCTGTTGATTGTCTGCTAGATAACGATCTGGAGGATTCCCCTTGGTGTGATGTGAAACGCGGGTCACACATAGAGATGGTGGTTCTGCCTGAGTGGGTATGTGTGACCACTAGGTCTTTGGCAGCCAGTAAAGATGATCAGGAGGACCTGGAGCTTGAAAGAGTGGCCCAGGTGCCTGCCAGGAAGAGGAGGAGCCAAGGGTACAGGAAACCCACCCTAGAAGTTCCAACGGTCTGGAAGGAGTCTGAACCTGGCGGGGGGGTGCCCCAGTACCTACCGGGTAGCAGGTAACCGAAGTGGGGGATGTGCCTCAGCTGACTCATTGGCAGCACAAAGGTGGCCCCCACCTGGTAGGAGTTCTGCGAGGAACAGAAGACTTGCCCTTCTCTTGAGGGTGTGCAGCAGCAGGCTGCAGACCAGGCGGCTGGCAGGGAGTCTGGATCACATTGAATCTACTGGGAGAATGGTCTCCTGTATAGTGAGCCTGAGGTTGCTGAGCTTGGGGCAGCCCAAGTGCAGGTGGTACCCGAGCGCTTCTGAGCCTTCCTTCTGGGTCCGGATCATTATGTGCCTTTGGCAGGACATTTAGGGCAAGACAAAAAATTTGCGAGGATTGTCACTCACTTTTACTGGCCCCAAATGCGAAGACACTCTGATGTGCATTGTAGGTCTATCCAGACTTGCCAGGAAAGTGGCAAGAGTGGGGGGAGATGCAGTGCTCCCCTCTAACCATTCCCCGTTGTGAGCACCTCTTAGGACAGGTGGGGATCAACATTGTGGGGCCTCCGGACCCCAAGACAGCCATGAGCAACAGGTACATCCTGGTCTTGGTGGACCATGCAAACCAGTACCTCGAGGCTATCCCTTTGAAGTCAGTGATGGCACCCGTAGTGGACCGGGCATTGATGGGTATCTTTTCCTGCATGGGGTTCTCCAAGGAGGTGCTATCCAACCTTGGTAAAAACTTCATATCCACATAAATGAAGTCTCTTTGGAAGGAGTGTGGGTGACCTACAAGTTAACCACTCCTTACCATTCCCAAGGAAATGGGTTGGTTGAAAGGTTCAACCGTACCCTGAAAGGCATGATTATGGATCTGTCAGACTCCATGAGGCGTAAGTGGGACATCCTCTTGCCATGCCTTCTCTTTGCCTACAGGGAGGTATTGCAGAAGGGACTTGGCTTTAGCCCCTTTGAGCTGCTGTATGGGTACCCTATAAGAGTACCTCTTAGCCTTGTGAAAGAAGGCTGGGGGAAATCTCCCAGTAGGCCTTTCCAGGACATATTTAGCTACGTGATGGCCTTCAGAAACCAGACTGTGTGCTTCAGGAAGCTCATTCAGGCAAACCTGGAAGCAAGCCAGGAGGATACACAATGGTATGACCAGAATGCCACTCTGGTTTATATTCATCCTGACAAGAAAGTGTGGGTCATGGCTCTAGTGGAGCCTGGGGCTGTACAGGACAAATAGGACTGTGCCTTTTGAGGTGGTGGTGCGCAAAAGTAATGCCACCTACTTGGTGAACTTGCAGACTCCAAAGAACCCTTTGAGGGTCCTACCTATGAACAGCCTCAAACCACATTTTGAGAGGTCTGAACTGACAATGCTCTTTGCAACAGGTGATGGAATGGATGAGGAGAGTGAACCTCTTCCTGACTTCCTGTCTAAGAGCAGTATGGGATTGTGGAGGGTGTGAACCTCTCCCCAACACTGACCTTGGAACAGTAGAGAAACTGTTGCCAGTTGCTAGAACAGTTTGCCTCTCTGTTTTCCTTGACCCCAGGAGTCACCCATTTTTGCACTCACGATGTGGATAGTCTATCTGTGAAACAAAATCTACAGGGTGACTGACAAGGTCAAAGCCAGCATCAAGGAAGAAGTCTCCAAGATGCTAGCGTTAGGGATGATTCAGTTCTCCAGCAGTCCTTGGTCCCAAGGTTGCTGCTCCAGGTGCCACCGCTGAACTTAGGTTCTGTGTGTACTGCTGTGGGCTCAACACCGTCACTAAGACTGAAGTGCACCCCATGACCAGAGCTGATGAGCTCATAGATTAGCTAGGACCAGCCATGTTCTTCAGTACGTTTGACTAATGTCTGGGTGCTGGCAGATTGCCTTGACTGATGGGGCCAAAGAGAGGTCAGCGTTTTCAACGCCAGAGGGGGACTACCAGTTCCCGGTCATGCCCTTTGGGTTGACAAACACACCTGCCACCTTTCAGAGGCTGGTCAACTAGTTCTTGGCTGGGTTGAAGGATTTCAGCACCACCTACCTGGATGACATGCAGTGTTCAGCTCCAGCTGTGTGGGTGGGAGGGGGTCACCTCGGGGAAGTGTTGTAGGCCCTGCAGAAGACAGGCCTCACTATTAAGGCCAGTAAGTGCCAGATAGGGCAGGGGTTGGTGGTATACTACGCCACCAGGTGGCACCCTTACAACCCTAGATTGACACCATTTTGGCTTGGGGAAACCTTAGTGATGAGAACTCCCATGACATTGTTTAGTTCTCTCTACTCTCAACTTGGAGGGGGGAAGACCTGTTAGACCTGGCATCCTTGGTGTGGTTTCCCCTGTCTTTTTGCCTCTGCAGCCTATACTTTTAACTGTGTGCTGGAATTCATTTTTACTGGTGTACTACTCACCAGTTCTAAAGTGCAAGTGCTCCATGTGTGAATTGTGATTATGATTGGTTATCCATGATTGGCATATTTGATTTACTATTAAGTCCCTAGTTTAGTGCACCATGTGTTCCCAGGGACTGTAAGTCAAATGCTGCTAAATCAAATGCAGCACTGATTGTGTCACCCACATGAGTAGCCCTGTAAACATGTCTCAGACCTGCTATTGCAGTTTGGCCCTTAGCAATGACGTTTGGCAGAAAAACAAGAAGAACCTGGCACACCGACTCCCAATGACTCCAGAACTGGCACCGCTACTCGACTCTTCTGCCTGCCCCCGAAGCAGTGGTCCTCTCTGAAGTGCGATGACCGCAACTGACTCCGCAGGCCCGAAGCTGCCACAGCACCTCTGAAGTCCCGCAACATTGTGAGTCCTGAGTGCTGTGTCACTGACGTCCGTGACACCCAGCTCCGCCGTGGTGCCTTTGGCCCTGTGGTGTTGCTGCAGCACTGCAAAGTCGCCTCGTCCTGACCAGCTGGACTCATTGAGCCCACAAAATCGTAAGGAACCGATGCCTCACCGCCGACGCAGCCTCACCTCTGCTGCCTCCATAATGAACCGATGCCTCACCCCCCCTACTTAGTAGTAAGGAACTAATGCCTCTCCTTCTGGATAGCAGTACGGGTCACTCCAGCAACACCTAACCACCTCGATTCCGTACCATGTCTTTGACTCTGTCTCGTTTCTAAGGTACTGTACCTGGAGTCCGTGGGACTCCATGACCAGTGCCACGAGTGGTGTCGGACTGTTGGGAACAACTCCGTCACAACACCAGCCCCAGTTGGAGCTATTGTGTTTCTAAGTGCTTCTATTGGGATTTAATCTATTAAAATTCATATCTTTGCTTGTGCATGTTGGATTTCTGTTGCTTTGGTCTTGTTTTACTTAGATAAATATTGGCTATTTGTCTAAACTGGTGTGGTGCTCATTTGGGATGCTTTCACTGTGTTACTGTGTTTGGTTACAAATACTTAACACATTGCCTCTGAGATAAGCCTGACTGCTCTTGCCAAGCTACCAAGGGGGTGAGCAGGGGTTATCTTAGGAATGTTATTCCCTTACCCTGACTAGAGTGAGCATCCCTACTTAGCCAAGAGTGTAAGCTGACTGCCAACTAGAGACCCCATTTGTAACCTGTTGTTCATGACTTTAATGAATATTGCTACAATGCTACAAATAAGTCCACATTTACACCCATCTTCATTCTCGTATTTCAGACTGCAGAACGACTCAATTCATATAAAACTCATATCTCAGTACTGCTCCCTTCTTAATTACTTATTATGCTCTTTTACCTGGACTCTGAAAATCTCCCCTTTGTCCAGAAACTTTTTCACTCCTTCCACCCCTGCCCCAATTCATGAAAACGATGCCTTTACCACAAACATAGTCACCTTCTTCATGCTTTCAATTACTGAGCAGACACAACGTATGCTCACTCATACCTTTCAATACAGTCAAATGTGAAAAGATGCTCATTTACCACTGTAAGGAGAAAAATCTTCTTTGTTGAGCTCCAAGGTACATGACTGGCAGGCAAGCAGGACCACTCCAACTGCCACTCCAGTCCCAAAGTTAAACATTCCTAGAATCACATCACATTCCAGTATCTCATACATCATAATCCCTACAACCAAAAGCTAAACCAAACATATCTTCCTCCTATAATCAAACAACATATATTTTTTTATTTAGAAACATTGACACTGTTAATAGTTAATCCTTCAGTTTAACAGGCATGGAGGTTCTCCTTGAAGAACTCCTTATATCAGCTGATAAAGATACAGGCATTGTTGACAGTGAACATGAAGTTATCATTTGCCGGTAATATCTTGGTGTCAGCATTGGGATTTGTGCAAATGGCCCACAAAAGCTCTGTCCAGTCCTGGCTGCCAAAACATATCTCTAACCCTCCTTTTCATTGCCCTCATTCCAGTATGCATCTTATGAGCTAGCTCCACAACATTCATCCTCATGGACTCTAGGACTACCAAATTGTCCCCACGATACAGCACACCAATTATCACTGTTAGTTCTGAGGCTGTGTGGTGGAATACATCCACCCACCGCATCTGCAATTTTAGATTTAGGCCAGCCATTACACATATACTCTATAACCTGCTTCAGCCTCACATCTTGTTCAAGTGCCTCTTCCCATTCCTGTTTTGAAATAGCACACTAAGTAATATCTGAGAGTTCATGTACTACTATTGTCGTCATTCTCAATGTTTTCATCTTGTTCCAGAGAGTCAAATGGTAACTTTGAAAAGCGATCAGCCATAATGTTCTTAATTCCTGAAATATACCTAGGAATCTAAATTGCCACTTTATATATAACACAAGCTTTATTTGGTCGTAAACCATCAAAGCAAAAAAGAAAAAACATAGTTCATATAATTACATATTCAATAAAAAAAAATAGCAAGCAATAAGAACATCATTCATTATTAAACAATAAAACCAATAAAATCTGTCAGTGCATATCCCAAAGCGGCCTAATTGTAAACTACAACAATTTAAAAAAAATGAATTCGTATATACCATGCAGTCTCAAGAAACTTAATAACTGTATGGATCAGAATAACAGAAGTGTTGCTCTTTAAGATCCTAAGGGCTGAACAAATTGCCTAAAGCCCAACATCTGACAAACTGGGCGAAGCCACTTTCTACGGGGAAGGGTATACGCTGTACAGAAGAACATAAAGTTGGTCATTCCGACCTCGGCAGTCTTTTCTCCAGACCGCCGAGGCCGGGGGAGACAGAATACCGCCATTGCCGGCGGTATTCATGCCTCCCTATTCCGACATTTCCGCTGGCCCAGCGGAAATGGCACATCAACATTGCCGCCGGCTCGTAATAGAGCCGGAAGCAATGTTGATGTGCAGCGGGTGCGTAGCACCCATTGCGCATTTCACTGCCCGAAATTCGGGCAGTGAAATGCGCGATGGGGCTATGCCTGGGGGCCCCTGCACTGCCCATGCCAAGTGCATGGGCAGTGCAGGGGCACCCCAGTCCTCTTACCGCCAGCCTTTCAATGGCGGTGTTTACCGCCACGGACAGGCTGGCGGTCAGGGACTCATAATCCCCAGGGCAGCGGTGCTTGCACCGCTGCCCTGGGGATTATGCCCACCAGGCGGAAGCCTGGCGGGAAAGTGGAGGGGCCGGCGGTATGAACGTGGCTTTTCCGCCACGGTCAGAATTGCTGGCGGAACACCGCCAGCCTGTTGGCGGTGTTACCGCCAACATACCGCCGGCCGCCAGGGTCGGAATGACCCCCAAAATGTTCAACTGGTTTCCAAAGCAGTTTTACAGCATGGACATAGTCTAAGTGTTGGCGATGACCTCCGACTATTAACATAAGACAGTAGTGGTAAACACCCATAACGAAAGCGAACATACAAGCTCTTCCTCAAAATATTAGGGATGAGATCTAAAAAAGGCTCAAACTCAGGATACCATTTAAGACCAAGAAAAGTATTGGTCAATCGTCCATGCGATGAGCCAAGAAGGTAATTGTTCCTAACATAGGACCAATATACTTTTTTCAAAGACAGTTTAGGGGCCTTCTCTAAATCCTGTGGATTCTCCCAATAGTTCCCGAGTCCCAGGATACAAAACCACTCAAAAACATGCCTAAACCATGGGATTGATTTTACATGAGGTCTTTTTAAATGATCAAGAAGAGAGTCCCTATAAACAACAAGCTGGGGGGGTCGTCCAAATTCCTACCTAAATGAGTAATGGTTTTAAAGCTATCATATCAGAGATATGATTAAAACGAAGATCTAAAAAGATAGGGATCAAGGGGGTGCTGCTTGGGCACGCAAGTAATGCTCTAGCAAAATTGTTCTTACCCACCGCTAATTTAAAAGTCTTACAAGAGCCCTACACTTTCAGCGCCATAAATAGCAGCATTCTGTGCTTTAGCTAAATAAATCTTTATAGCCGGGGAAACCGCTTTTGTAGTTATGCTCTTATAAAAGCGCATAATATCCCAGATCTATGTTGAAGAAGAGACACACTCTTGTTAATCTGTTCATCTCAGATCAGTTTATTATAAATCCTCACACCCAGGTAATCTATTGAGCTTACTTCCCCCAGAGTTGCCCCAGCTAAAGTAATAGCACATCTCTTGACTGATCGAGGGCTAAGTACCATTAATTTGGTTTTACTAGCATTTAGTTCCAACCCATGGTCAGTACAGAAGGTTGTGAACTTATCCACAAGGTTCTTGAGAACCATTCGGGTCTTGGAGATAAGCAGAGAATCATCTGCAAAAAGCAGTATAGGGATTTTTTGCTCATTCAAAGAGGGGGCATCGTTTTGGCAGTGAGCCACAGCTTGTACCACCTTATTTATATAGAAAGTAAATAAGGTTGGTGCCAAAACACACCCTTGACGAACCCCCCCGTTCAATAGAATTATGATCTGTCAATTCGCCCTGATTACCCCACTTCATCTGAGCGTATGTGCCCTCATGTAGCCATTGTAAGAGGTGAATTGTGTTTGTTGGGATACCTATTTTATATAGAACATCCCATAGTTTCCCTCTAGGGACCATATCAAATGCGGAACAAAGGTCCACGAAGGCAACGTACAATTTTTGTGTTCGATGGCATCTGTTGCTGCAGATACACATGTTGTGCACAGTCCGCCATCTGGTGTTGGGTCGGAGTGTTACAAGTTGTTTTTCTTCGAAGAAGTCTTTCGAGTCACGAGACTGAGGGACTCCTCCTCTTTGCTTCCATTGCGCATGGGCGTCGGCTCCATCTTAGATTGTTTTTTTTCCGCCCTCGGGTTCGGACGTGTTCCTTTTCGCTCCGGGTTTCGGGACGGAAAGATAGTCAAAACTTCGAAAAATTACGTCGGTATTGTTTCGCTTGGGATCGGGATAGTTAGAATCGACACCGAATCGTGAAGAGCTCCGGTAGCCCTTCGGGGTAATTTCGATCCCCCGTCGGGGCCTGGTCGGCCCGACCGCGTGTAACATCGACACCGATGGAACGGACCCCGTTCCGATTCTGTCCTAAATGCCACAATAAATATCCATATACGGACCAACATTTGGTCTGTAACTTGTGCCTGTCACCCGAGCACAAGGAAGAAACTTGTGAGGGCTGTCGTGCGTTCCGGTCCCGAAAAACGCTCCGTGACCGTCGAGCCAGAAGACTACAGATGGCGTCCACGCCGACAGAACACAGAGAGTTCGAGGAACAAGGAGAAGAGGAGGAAGCCTTCTCCATCCATGAAACGGACTCAGATGAATTCGACGTCGACGAAACTGTGAGTAAGACGTCGAAAAGCACACAGCACAAGAAAATAGACAAGGCCCAGGGGACGCCACTGCCAACTGGCCATGGCTCAACCCATAAAGGTGACCGTCTATCGGCACCGAAAAAGGCCGAACCGGTGCCCAGATCGTCCGACTCGGGTCGAGACACAGGCACGCAACATTCTCGGGACCGAGAAAGTGTTGCCGAAAAAGATCGACGCCGAGAAGGTGGAGCCGACGCTGCTCGACGCAGAGACAGCGGCACCGAGGATGATCGACGCCGAGAAGGCTCGACTCCGAAAAAGAAGAGATTCGCCTCGGAGCCGAAAACAAAAAAGGACACAGTTTCGGTGCCAAAACAATCAGCAACCGAAACCACTACCGGCTCATATTCAGAGGAACATTCATTGTCCTCTCAAATGCGTAAACACAGGTTTGAAGAGGAGCTACAGACTACTGATGTAGACCATACACAAAAGAGGATCTTCATCCAGAGTGGAACGGGGAAGATTAGCACTCTTCCACCAATCAAGAGAAAAAGGAGACTAGAGTTCCAAACTGAACAACTAACACCACAAGCAAAGGTGGCAAAGAAAGCAACTCCGCCACCCTCTCCTCCACCTGTAACTCAAATATCACCGGCACAAACTCCGTCACATTCACCGGCTCACACCACCATGAGCCAAGATGACCAAGATGCTTGGGACCTATACGACGCACCAGTGTCAGACAATAGCCCAGAGTCATACCCTACCAAGCCATCACCAGCGTATGCGCAGGTGGTAGCTAGGGCAGCAGAATTCCACAACGTGTCGTTACACACAGAACCTGTCGAGGATGATTTCCTTTTTAACACCCTCTCCTCCACCCATAGCAACTACCAAAGCCTGCCTATGCTTCCGGGAATGCTAAGGCACGCAAAGCAAATCTTCAAAGACCCCGTCAAGAGTAGAGCAATCACTCCAAGGGTAGAAAAGAAATATAAAGCACCTCCCACAGACCCTGCTTTTATCACCTCTCAACTGCCACCAGACTCAGTCGTGGTAGGAGCAGCTCGCAAACGAGCCAATTCACACACATCGGGCGATGCACCACCCCCGGATAAGGAAAGCCGAAAATTCGACGCAGCTGGGAAAAGAGTCGCTGTACAAGCTGCCAGCCAGTGGCGCATCGCCAACTCTCAGGCGCTCCTAGCGCGCTATGACAGAGCCCATTGGGATGAGATGCAGCATCTCATCGAGCATCTACCCAAGGAATTTCAGAAGCGGGCAAAACAAGTGGTTGAGGAGGGACAAAACATCTCCAATAACCAAATACGCTCCTCTATGGATGCAGCGGACACAGCTGCAAGAACAATAAACACTGCAGTTACCATCAGAAGGCACGCATGGTTGCGCACATCTGGCTTTAAGCCAGAAATACAGCAAGCAGTACTCAATATGCCGTTCAACGAACAACAATTGTTCGGACCAGAGGTTAACACGGCGATTGAGAAGCTGAAAAAGGACACTGACACAGCCAAGGCCATGGGCGCGCTCTACTCCCCGCAGAGCAGAGGCACTTTCGGCACCTTCCGTAAAACAACATTCAGAGGAGGGTTTCGGGGTCAGGCCACACAAGCCAGCACCTCACAATCAACACCGTCTACCTACCAGGGACAGTACCAAAGGGGAGGTTTTCGGGGCCAGTACAGAGGAGGACAATACCCGAGAAACCGGGGGAAATTTCAAAGCCCCAAAACCCCAACAACCAAACAGTGACTTACAGGACACTCAACCCCTCCACATAACACCAGTGGGGGGAAGACTAAGTCAGTTTTATCAATCATGGGAGAATATAACAACAGACACTTGGGTCTTAGCAATTATTCAACATGGTTATTGCATAGAATTTCTACAGATCCCTCCAAATATCCCACCCAAAACACAAAAAATGTCAAAACAGCATTTAGACCTTCTAGAAATAGAAGTTCAAGCACTACTGCAAAAAGAAGCAATAGAACTGGTACCATGTACAGAAATAAACACAGGAGTCTATTCACTGTATTTTCTAATACCCAAAAAGGACAAAACACTGAGGCCAATCTTAGATCTCAGAATACTAAACACCTACATCAAATCAGACCACTTTCACATGGTCACGCTACAAGAAGTGTTACCACTGCTAAAGCAACAAGATTACATGACAACCTTAGATCTCAAAGACGCGTATTTCCACATACCGATACATCCTTCGCACAGGAAATACCTAAGGTTTGTATTCAAGGGAATACACTATCAATTCAAAGTCTTACCGTTCGGTATAACAACCGCACCAAGGGTGTTTACCAAATGCCTAGCAGTAGTAGCCGCACACATCAGAAGGCAGCAAATACACGTATTCCCGTATCTAAACGATTGGCTAATCAAGACCAACTCGCTAACAAAGTGTTCACAACACACAGAGTATGTCATACAAACCCTCTACAAACTCGGGTTCTCTCTCAACTACACAAAATCAAACATTGTGCCGTGCAAAATACAGCACTACTTAGGAGCGGTAATCAACACAACAAAAGGATTAGCCACTCCGAGTCCACAAAGGGTTCAACATTTTCACAAGGTCATACAGGCCATGTATCCAACACTAAAAATACAGGCAAAAGTGGTTTTAAAACTCCTAGGCATGATGTCCTCATGCATAGCCATTGTCCCAAACGCAAGACTGCACATGAGGCCCTTACAACAGTGCCTAGCATCACAATGGTCACATGCACAGGGTCACCTTCTAGATCTGGTGTTGATAGACCGCCAAACATACATCTCGCTTCTATGGTGGAACAGTACAAATTTAAACAAAGGGTGGCCGTTCCAAGATCCAGTGCCACAATACGTAATAACAACAGATGCTTCCATGACAGGGTGGGGAGCACACGTCGATCACCACAGCATCCAAGGACAATGGGACGTACATCAAACAAAACTGCATATAAATCACCTCGAATTACTAGCAGTATTCCTGGCGCTAAAAGCATTTCAACCCATCCTAAACCACAAATACCTTCTTGTCAAAACAGACAACATGACAACAATGTATTACCTAAACAAGCAAGGGGGAACACACTCGACACAGCTATGTCTCCTAGCACAAAAGATATGGCAATGGGCAATTCACAACCACATTCGCCTAATAGCACAGTTTATTCCAGGGATCCAAAATCAACTAGCAGACAATCTCTCTCGAGATGACCAACAGGTCCACGAATGGGAGATTCACCCCCAAATCCTAAACACTTACTTCAAAATTTGGGGTACACCGCAAATAGACCTATTTGCCACAAAGGAGAACGCAAAATGCCGAGACTTCGCATCCAGGTACCCACACAGACAGTCTCAAGGCAATGCCCTATGGATGAACTGGTCAGGGATATTTGCATACGCTTTTCCCCCTCTCCCTTTCCTTCCATATCTAGTAAACAAATTGAGTCAAAACAAACTCAAACTCATATTAATAGCTCCAACATGGGCAAGACAACCTTGGTACACAACACTACTAGACCTGTCAGTAGTACCACACGTCAAGTTACCCAACAGGCCAGATCTGTTAACACAACACAAACAGCAGATCAGGCATCCAAACCCAGCATCGCTCAATCTAGCAATCTGGCTCCTGAAATCCTAGAATTCGGACATTTAAACCTCACTCAAGAATGTATGGAAGTCATAAAACAAGCTAGAAGGCCATCCACTAGACACTGCTATGCAAGCAAATGGAAAAGGTTTGTTTGCTACTGCCATAATAATCAAGTTCATCCATTACACGCATCCCCAAAAGATGTAGTGGGATACTTACTACACTTACAAAAGTCAAATCTAGCCTTCTCTTCCATAAAAATACACCTTGCAGCAATATCTGCAGATTACTCATTCAACTTCACTGTTTAGGATACCCGTCATTAAAGCATTTATGGAGGGCCTAAGAAGAATAATACCACCAAGAACACCACCAGTTCCTTCGTGGAACCTTAACATCGTCTTGACAAGACTCATGGGGCCACCTTTTGAACCCATGCATTCTTGTGAAATACAATTCTTAACCTGGAAAGTTGCATTTCTCATTGCCATCACATCTCTAAGAAGAGTAAGTGAAATTCAGGCATTTACAATACAAGAACCTTTTATCCAAATACACAAAAATAAGGTTGTACTAAGAACCAATCCTAAATTCCTACCAAAGGTTATTTCACCGTTCCACTTAAATCAAACGGTAGAGTTACCAGTGTTCTTCCCACAGCCAGACTCAGTAGCTGAAAGGGCACTACATACATTAGATGTCAAAAGAGCACTAATGTACTACATCGACAGAACAAAGGAGGTTAGGAAAACAAAGCAACTGTTTATTGCATTTCAAAAACCTCATACAGGAAACCCAATATCAAAACAAGGTATAGCCAGATGGATAGTTAAATGCATCCAAACCTGCTATCTTAAAGCAGAGACAACTGCCCATTACACCAAGGGCACACTCAACCAGGAAAAAAGGCGCTACCATGGCATTCCTAGGAAATATTCCAATGCACGAAATATGTAAGGCAGCCACATGGTCCACGCCTCACACATTTACTAAACACTACTGTGTAGACGTGCTATCCGCAGAACATGCCACAGTAGGTCAAGCCGTACTGAGAACTTTGTTTCAGACTACTTCCACTCCTACAGGCTGAGCCACCGCTTTTGGGGAGATAACTGCTTGCTAGTCTATGCACAACATGTGTATCTGCAGCAACAGATGCCATCGAACTGAAAATGTCACTTACCCAGTGTACATCTGTTCGTGGCATTGGTCGCTGCAGATTCACATGTGCCCACCCGCCTCCCCGGGAGCCTGTAGCCGTCGGAAGTTATCTTCAACAACTGTACATTTGTATATATATATATTACTTAACCTTAATTTGTACATACTTATTCATTCCATTGCATGGGCACTATTACTAACACACACAACTACTACCTCACCCTCTGCAGGGAAAACAATCTAAGATGGAGCCTACGCCCATGCGCAATGGAAGCAAAGAGGAGGAGTCCCTCGGTCTCGTGACTCGAAAGACTTCTTCGAAGAAAAACAACTTGTAACACTCCGACCCAACACCAGATGGCGGACTGTGCACAACATGTGAATCTGCAGCGACCAATGCCATGAACAGATGTACACTGGGTAAGTGACATTTTCATTATCAAGTGTTACATATTTCCAGTGTAAAAGTGCCAACCTAAAAACCTGATTGCCATTTTGCTCTCATAGGAGTAGCTTACCTTTCACTTTTGGTGATAAAAAGATCAACCAATGGTTATGGTCCATGCGAATTACAAACTCCGACTCCCATGAGTGATGCCTGAAATGATTCATCCCCCCACCAGCATGCTAAAGCTTCCCACTCCACTACCAAGTATGAAGCTTCTGCACCTCTGAGGCTATGACTTGTTAAAGCAACTACTTTTTCTCTATTGTCTCTTCTTTGTAGCAACACTGCATCAAGTCTGTATTGGCTGGCATCCGTTACAGCAATACTAGAATCCATGGTATCAAATGGTTTTAAAGGTATAGTCTTAGCAATGCACTCTTTGATCGTCTTAGATTCCTGCATACACCTCTCACTCCACACAAACGTTTCTCCTTTCTTAAGTAAACTTCTTATAGTCAAGTTTTCTCTGCACACATAGTATTGAACCTAGAATTCAATTCCATCAACCCTATGAAGTATCTTTATTGATACTTGCTTTTAGGAACAGGAGCTTCCACAATGATTTTCACCAAATTTTACTTCAGCTCCATACTTCGTTCAATGTGTGGCCTAAATACTCAACACCAGCTTTCAGGTGTATTTTGTGTTTGAAACTCTTCAATATACCAACCACATCAATAAACATTTTGGGAAACCTCACTTCTGACTCTGGTGCTTGCAAAGCCCATACACCCATGCATACTTCTTAAGAAGCACTTGTTCAGAATTGTTAGAGTCCAAAATAATGCCAAGATTTGTTTGTTCTATCCATCCTTACAATGATAATCCATACACTGCAACATACACAGTGGCAGATGTTTTGTTTTCCTTGAAAGTTACTTCAGTATCAAGTTTACCTCTTTAGGTTTCCCCCATAAGCTACAGGCTTAACTTTTGATTGCCTCAACTTAATTGTTTTGTAATGTTTCCAATCATCTGTCCCATTTAAGGTACAAGGTGAACCCGAGTCTGCCTTCATGTTTGAGGATACATCTCCTATTCCAATATGAACGTTTAAACAACACACCATCAACTTGCATTAATTGATCTTCCTTACATTCCATGTCATCCATGCAAAATACTACACTTTCATCACTTGGCTCTGAAGTTTCAATCCAAATGTCATTAGCATTAATACTGACTGTTTAGATTATCAACTTTTGGTACTCTTACATACTTTAGCAAAATATCCCTCTGTCCTGCATTTCATGTATATTTTATCAACAGCGGGACATGATTTTGCATTTCCCAAATGTTTACTGTTACCACATATATAACATTTGAAACCAGTGTACTTGGGTTCAAATCTGTTTATTGGTTTATAACATTTATGTGCAAACACAAAGCCCATTGCCTGCGTACTGAGTCGGGCAGCAGAACAATTATGGGGGAAACCACTTGTAACACATAAACAATAAAAGGAGTCTCATCGACACAGTGAGACACAGCCCCATGTCTCCAAGCCCCATTCTCAACGGGCCATGCCCCAACATCTAATGAAAGCTGCCAGACTATACACAGGATGCCCGGTACAAAGAGAATACATTCAACATAAGACAATAACGTAACTGTGCTTCCCCTCATCACGCCCATCAGAGCCGCAAGTTCTGCCCCCCACCCACTGCCAATTCTCCTGAACCCCTCGGCGCACAACCCTGCCACCCGGGCAGACCCCCATCAACCAGCGTCCTCCAGCATCCTCAACACCCTCAGATAGACAGGGCAAGTCAGCTCATTAAATTCCGTAGAAAGGATCTGTATGAACGGTTTCCAAATATCCCTCATCTCTTCCACCCTCCGAGCTGCAACTAAAGACAGTTTCTCCATTGCTAAAATGAACCAGAGCCTGTGGAGCCAGGAGGCGTATGTTGGGATCCTATCCGTACCCCAATGAGCTAGAATGACCTGCTAGGCTGCATCAAGGGCCAATGCCATCTGTCGGCCTCTACGAGAGCGGAGAGGAAAGGTGAGGGGGTTAGGTAAGCCCAGTATGACATATGAGGGAAACCTAGGAATCTCCATCACAAACACCCTGTCGACATCGTCCAAAATCCCTTTCCAAAACTTGTGTAACTTGGGGCAGTGCCATAGAAGGTGAGTAAGTGTGCCTGTGCTGCCACAACCTCTCCAGCAGAGATCTGACTTGGCGGGGTCCCATGCGTGCACCCCAGCCGGAGTGTAATACCAATACGTAGCCAGCTTGTAGGCCGTCTCCGACCCCGACGCATGATACGCTGCATGATGGGATCTAAAGAAAATACTCTCCCACTCCTCTTCTGTTAACTCCCTCCCCAGCTCAGCCTCCCAATGTCGCTGTCACTTGGATTTAATGGGGTGTGCCCCTACCTGGAGGAGTCTGTACAATTCCGATATTATCCCTTTGTCATCCTTCTTTCCCATAAGCCATTTCTCGAATGGGGTCAGTGGCCTGGATACCAATGGCCTAATCTCTGGTCTAAGAGCCCAGTGTTGCACTTGATAGTACACCATCCTATCCGCCTCTGCCAGCCCATAAGCCTCCCTGAACCGGTCAAAGTCCATAATCCCATTCTCATCAAATAGACAGCCCACCCTTTTGCAGCCCCCCTTGAGCGAGCGCCTAAAACTCTCCACCTGCAGCCCTGGGGCAAAGTCGGGATTCCTGCAAATCGGGGACATCAGGGAGGGAAAGGACGTCAAGCACTTCTTCACCGCCACTGCATCCCATACCCTGAAGGTGGCTCCCGTAACCGGCGAAGAGTGAAGTCCCTGCGCTCTATGACTAGGCCGAAGCCACGGTTCCCTCCAGTTATGAGACCCCGCAACCGCCTGATCCATGAAATACCAATGCTTTTCTGAGAGCGGCCGACTCCACTCCAATAGGAAGCGGAGCTGAGCCACCTGGAAATATCTCAGTAGACATGGGACCGCGAGGTCACCGGCATTCTTAAAGCGGTACAACACACCCCGCCGCAGCCGCACTGGCTTACCCCCCCATATGAATTTCAAAATCGCTGACTGAAGTGTCCCAATAGTACGCGGCGGAGGGGTCAGGGGAAGCGTCTGAAAGAAATGGAGAATGCGCTGCAAAACAGTCATCTTGATCGCAGAAACCCTCCCAAACCAGGAGAGGCCTTGCTTACTCCAGTTCTCCAAATCATTCAAAGGGAGGCATAATTAATGCTACAGGTTCTAGCCACTGATGTGGCCAGAGCAATCCCCAAATAAGGCACATGTGACGAGGACCATATAAAGGGGTATCGCGCCCGCAGGGCTTGCTCGTGCTCCGGCGCAATTGACAGGCCCAAGACTTGAGATTTCTGCATGTTAACTTTGAACCCTGACACCCTGCTAAACTCGTCGAATGCCTGCATAAGTATCGGCAAGGATACCATAGGGTCCGCCAACGTAAGGATCACGTCATCAGCGTATAGACTGACCCGATGATGGTCTCCCCCAAAGCGAATGCCAGGGATCTGGGCATCATCCCGGAGACGTTGAGCAAAGGGCTCCATGTACAGTGCAAATAATAGCGGGGAAAGCGGGCACCCCCGCCTCGTCCCCCTCCCAATCCGGAAAGGGGAGGACGGACGACGTCCCATTCACTCGGACTGCCGCTCTCGTAGCGCTATAAATACATTGAAAGCAGGTCTGGAACGCTGGGCTGAAACCGAAGCGCTCCAGCACCCGGAAAAGGTAGGGCCAATGCACTCGGTCGAAGGCTTTCTCCGCGTCTATGGAAAGGAGGAGAGTCTCTCTACCGGACCTATTAGTTTTGTCCACCAGATGCAAGAGCCTCTTCATGTTGTCTCCACACCGTCTATGGGGGATAAAGCCCGACTGGTCTGGGTCGATGAGCCCGGGCATCAAGGGGTTAAGACGCTGCGCCAGAATGCCCGTGAGTAGCTTCGCATCATTATTTAAAAGCGAGATGGGCCGATACGAGCTACATTCCTCGGGGTCCTTCCCCGCCTTATGGATGACTGTAATTGTCGCTTCCAACATGCTAGATGTTAGGGTCCCGGTGGACAGAAAGCAATTAAAGAGCCTGACTAATAGTGGGGCCAGCTCTATACAAAATGTCTTATAGAATAGTGCTGTGAAACCATCCGGGCCTGGTGCCTTGCCGACGGAAAGGAACGAAATCGCTGCGATTACCTCCTCTATTTGAAAAGGCTGGTCAAGCGAATCAGCGTCTTGCTCACGCAGCAGGTTACAGTCTGCTAAATAGAAGGACGGCTCTGCCCCACTACCCCGCCTCGGCAGCATATAGGTTGCTATAGAAATCTGCGAACACCTCAGCTATCTGCCGGTCTGTCCTGGCCCCTCTCTCCCCCCCCCCGAGGGGGAACGCACCATCTTTACAGCATTGGCCGATCGTTGGGCCCTCAGCTTGTGAGCAAGCACTTTCCCACATCAATCCCCTCCTACGTAATATTTGTGTTTAAGCTGAGCCATCGCATACTCCGCCCAGTCCCAATCAAGCTTCTTCAGCTGCAGGCGCTCCCTCTCCAGTTCTCTCCAGAGCCTGGGGGCACCCGTGCGTTTATGAGCCTGCTCCAGGGGCGAAACTTTCCGCTCCAAGACCACCCTGAGCTCCCTCCAAGTTTTGTTCTCTTTAGCCAAAAGAGACATCACTTCCCCCCGGACAACAGTCTTCAGCGCCTCCCAGAGCACTTCCACCCCAGTCTGTCTGTCATCATTCTGTCTCAGATAGTCAAGGATAGCTCGCCGCAACGACTCTTCCCCTAACTAAGACTGCAAAATAGCATCTCTAAAGCGCCAACTAGAGACTCGTCTAGGACCCCCATCCATACGGACCACCAGAGTGACCGGAGCATGATGCGACAAGGCCCGAGGCTCGATCGTACATTCCTTAACTCGGGCGTCAAACTCCGAGGAGGCCAAGTAAAAAATCTATTTGTGTATACTTCTTAGAGGACGCCGAATAGAATGAGCAATCTCGCAAAGTGGGGTGCACCCTCCTCCAGATGTCCTCGAAATCACAGTCCACCAGCCACTGCCGTCCCGCCGGAGTCAAAGCCCCTGTCTGCCCCACACGCTGACCAGAACGGTCCAACTCATTGTCCATAACCAAATTGAAGTCTCCTCCTACCAACAGTGCTCTATCCGGTGAGGCTAGCATGGGAGATATTGCCTGTCTCATAAATGCTTCCTGCCTCTCATTAGGGGCATATAAAGTAGCAATTGTGAAATGAAAAGACTCTATGCGAAGTCTAATGGCCAGGAACCTGCCCTTCACCTCGTGTACCTTCGCAACCACATCCCCAGGGAAAGTCCTAGAAATCAGAATCCCGACCCCAGCATGCTTCGTGGGAGCAGAAGACCAGAACTGCCTGCGGAACCACCTAGAGCGCATGCGGTGAGTGTCCGACGGCAGCAAATGCATTTCCCCCCACCCAGACCCCACCCCGGCGCCCTACATCGCTCTCAAACAACCCCAAACCCCAGAGGAGACCCCGGCCGTAGTGTACATCTAGGCGCTCGGCCCGCCACCAAACTGTTCAACACAGATGGTCTCTCCAGCGCCTGTTCGGTCGTAGACGGTCCCGGGCACCTCCTTCTCTTCTCTTTCCGCCACCATCTCGGGCGACCCTCGGGAGCAACTTCCCCACGCGGCTCAGACTCCTCCAAACCGAGAATCCGGCATGCCTCCTGCAATGACTTCACCTGACGCAGATGTTCCTCCCATCGGAACACAAGATGAAAAGGATGACCCCAAGTGTAAGGGGTAGAGTGTGCTCGAAGATGTTCCGTGATAGGCTTGAATTCTCTCCTTCTCTGCAAGGTCTGCACCGAGAGGTCCTGAAACAGCTGCAGCTTGTATCTTCTAAATTGAACCTGAGGGAGGTTGCGTGTTTTCTGCAGGATATTTTCTTTTGTCATAAAGTTGTGCAGGCATACCAAGATACCTGGAGGGCGCGCATTGTCTCCTCCCAGCCGACCCACCCTGTGGGCCCGATACAGGATGATCTCCTCGGTGTCCTCTGGACCTAAGATGGAGCAGAACAGCGTCTGGACAAACTCTCTAATATCTCCACACTCCGCCCCAGTTGGAGCTCCTCGGATCCGAATATTATGCCTTCTCGAGCGATTTTCTAGGTCCTCAGACGCCATCTGGAGGAGTTCCTGCTGCTCCCGAAGCCGCAAAATTTCCTGTTGCAGTTGCTCGATCTCCTCTCTCTGGGCAATCTCATTGTCCTCCATACCTGACACTCTTTCTCCCAGCGAGGAGACGTCAGCTCGTAGATCCTTCAACTCCTGGGAAATGTCTCTTCGAAGTTCCTGCAAGTCCATTCTGAGGGAGTCAAATAAGGAGGTGAGGAAACCTTTCGTGACAGGCGCTCCCCCGTCGTCCTCGCAATCGCTACGGTCATCTGGACCCCTCGCCGAGGCCAAGTCCTCCATCGGTTTGCTTTGTGGCAGGTGAGACCGAGTGAGCATCTCCCTCACCGACTGGTCCCTCTTGGGTTTAGAAGACGCCATCAAGACCATGCACCACAGCCGGCTGCAGAAGAACCAGGACCCACCGCGGCCCTTCGCACTGCCCCCCAAGTGTCGTCCTCTCCGGGGCACCATCTGCACCAAGACTCCAGCACGGGCCCAGGAGCCCACCAGATCTGGAAGATGGAACCGTCCTCCCCTCTCTTCCCACTTCAAGCTTGGGCCTGCTTTGCTTCTCCCAAGGCTGGCACTCCACGGGACCGTCATGCCTTCACCAGGCCTAGGGGGCGCCCCGCCCGACCACTGTCCAGCTTGGGCGAGGACCACGCCGAGCCTCCTGTCCACTGGGCCTCTCTTCAGGCAGGGGCCCGGCCCACCGACCACATGTGGATTGCGGGAGGCCCCAGCCCCACAAGCCCCCTCAGTCCAGCTTGCGGCGGCTACCCACCGAGCCTCCCGGCCTACGCGGACTAGGCCGCTCCGCCTGCCGCCGTCACTCTCGGGCGTTCCGTCCCCCAGGTCCGGCCCTCCGCGGCCTGATCAATGCCACCGACCTCCTGGAGGGACTGCGATCGCCCCCATCCACTCTAGGCCCACGGTCTCCTCTCTTCCTCCCTCTGCGGCCGCGCGGCCAAAGCGCCAGCCGCGACGCACGCAACACTTGGCCACGGCCCGAGGCCCAGACACCCCGCCGTCCGGGCACGCCATCAGGCCACAGGGCTCTCGGCAGGCTCTGAGCCCCGAACGCGGGACGCCTACCAGCGCGTCAGACGCCAGGGGGTCCCCCTCCGAGGGCAGCTGGGCCCATTAAACAGCCGGGGAAGGCCCGGGTGGCGGAGCTCGGGTCCGGTGTCCGATCACGCCACCATCTTGGCCACGCCCACCGAAACTAGTGTATTTAACAGGTTTCAACATATTACTTTTAGATTTGACACTGGCTACTACTTACAGAGATTTTGGTTTTTGAGCAGAAAGTGGCATTTCCACTAAATATGATGGAAGTGCTTTCAATAACAGCTGTGATTTCCACAGCTTTGTCCAATGTAAGATTAGACATTGCCAATAAGGTCCCCTGTACTTTTCTGTAATTAGTATGATCAGCAGTCTGATTTCTGATGAGTTCCTCTTCAAAATTTTTGTATCCACATGTAGCACCTAGACTTCTCAGTGCCCCCACAAAACTCTAGATTGACACACCAAGCAATTGTTGACGTCTATAAAATGTATGCCTTCCCAGAATTATATTTTTGTAAGTTTTAAACCTAGTGTCTAGCATGCTCATGACTGATGCGTACACGTCTTGTATATCTTCCTCATCCATAACAGGTTGGCCAGTAAATGCTTGAATATTTTTCTGCCTTTCTTCCCACAACAATGTTTCAGCAAAGCATATTGTTTTCTTTTGCATGAATGCATCACCCTCCAAAGCATTGAAATATACTTAAAATCCTCTTTCCACTGTTCCCACTCAACACCTACATTTCCTGAACTAGGATTTAAATGGGATGGTGGTACAATACCCTGTTGCATATTGGCAGTGTAGTAGTCCTGCTAATATAAATTTTATACATTATGTCTGCAAAAATACCTAATTATTTAAATCTGATAAGCAATTACTCCAATTTGCCAAGAATATATTCCTTTTACAGTTAATCTCACCAGCCCAAATATACAACATCAATTAAATATCTATTAGCATTTGTATACAATTTCTAACACTTGAATATGCCTTTAGTGAATATCACTGTATATCATATTTATGATGTCAGGTGTGCACTTCACTGACATGTCACCTGAAAGTATTAAGATGCTAATTTTAGAGTCCAGCTTCAAAGGCGTGCGAATCATCGATACCCACAGGGACAGACGACTCATGCAATACTATTTCAGCCACTCTACACCGTGCTCTGAAAAGATTTGCCACAAACAGTGAGATCCAAAAGCATCAACCATTGGATGTTTTTCTGTGGGTGATACACGTACCACTTAATTCTTGAAGGTGTTATCGTCCTACTGCACGTGTAAGCTGGACGCTCCAACAATTACTTTGCGGGCAGTGGGTCATATAATAATGACTCAAACTGGCCACCAAGTAGTTGTTTCAGGGCGGTGGACCACATTCATTTACATATCTAACCAAAATGACTTACGTTGATTGATATGGTAGATAAAAACCTTCACCATGCTGCGAAGATGGATGCACACACAATAGTATCTTTTTCTATGGGCGATAAACTATGTTTAAAAAAAAAAAACTTCCAGTATGGCCACTGAACAGCTAGACCACACACTACCAAGGAACTGAAGAGTGACAGAAACTATGAAGTTGCACTGGAGACTGGCTCTAGACGCAATTCACCCAGGCCAGGCAAGAGGAATTGTGATCCACAATACAGCTGCCAGAGGGATTGAAGGAGACATAACAATCTCGAAGGTCCTCGCACTGGAGTGCACTCCCCCCCCCCCCCCCCCTCCCTTTTTACGAATTCTGTGCTGCACACTGGGTTACTCTTCTGCCAGTCATTGTCACCAATAAAAAGATGCTCATTTACCATAATAAGTAGAAAAGCCTTCTCTTCTTTATTGAGCTCTAGGGTACATGACTGTCGGGCGAACTAGACCACTCCAACTGCAGCTACACTTTTTCAAAATTAAACATTCAGAGATTCGCATCAAGTTCCACTACCTTATACATCATAATGCCTACAACAACAAGCTAAACCCAGCAAAAAGTTAATTCACTCAGTAGTATTTAGTAGACTGAACTGCAGCAAAAGTCTTCTAGGTAATTCTCTGCATCACTAGACAAGATTTTAAACGTAGTTGCCGCAGTTTACCCAGGCCTATCCCACATCTGAATATCACTTCCAGTGTACTAGCTTGCCCCCAAGGAAACCCTTGTACAAGCTTCTAGCAGTTTTATTCAAAGCAGTAAGTGGTCTGGCATCTAACTACCTCTCTAGTAGCTTTATCACATTCCACACCAACCTGAGACCATCCATCCATTCTTAACACAGTAGAAGTTTACTTCTTGTTCCAAAACCACGTTTAAAGCATGTAACTCCTAGATCCCTATAGTGGGCCCCTGGTATTGTTGCTAAATAATTTAATAAAGAAATAGATTTGAGCAGCTGTCAACATGACTGCTGTTACAGAACAAGAGTTAAGATGAAGTTGTCGAGGAGGTTACTTGAACCTTGAAGTAGTAAATTGTATTTTATTTTGGTAACTACTCTTCTACAATTTATTCTGGTCTCCTAAGATCCTCTTCTGTTCAGATCTACAGCAAAGGGATAGAGCCATGCACAATTTGGCCTCACCTTTATTATCACATCTAATACTGTACATTAAAAATTAAATGTACGTGAAATCCTGTCAAAACTTCAGGTAAAGCCAACACTCCACTACCCAAGTGCTAAAATCCTTCCCCCGAATACTATAACTCTGGCCTCTCTCCACACAACATTGTCGCATCCCCAACTAAATTAGAAAAACAAATGGTATCCTGACTCCCTCCCCATAAGTATCAGCAGAACTTTACTTCCATGTTAAAAAAAAATTAAAAGCTGGCCTCCCTCCCAATCCCCTGTAGACAGTAGGGCCCCCTATCCCAAAGTACAATAAAAATACTTGCCCTCCTGCCATTGTCTCCCACTACCTACTGGGCTTCCCTCCCCCTCCTCCTTTCTTGGACCACACTCACTGCTGCCAAGGGTCTGGAGAGCTGGGTGTGTGCTGACTGTGGGAATGTGCAGGCTGATCTAGCAATCTTCTGTCATCTGGCTGACTGGGGAGATCACGTTTTGCGGCACAAGAGTGCCACATGCATTGCCCTGCTCTTCATCTCTGTAGATAGAGGCAAAAGAAGTTGCATGAGATGGAGTCGACCGCTCACCATTCCACTGCATGCCCTCTTGCTTTTGGGTTCTGGGAGACCCAAGGAAGACAACAAATCAGTGTTCATCAGAGTACTTGCTTTAGAGCAGGTTTTTCCTTGCTGGGGCTCTAGAGCAATTAATACCTTAGTTTTAAATCCAGTGTTCTCTATGAAGCCTTCCATCGAAACCAGTCTTCTTGGGTAAGGGGTTTAGCCATATAGTCCGATGGGCGTAAGTTATACATATAGATGCGTTATGTTGTAAAATTGGGGAAAAATAAAATTCTCTCTTGTTTGTATTAAAAACTGATTGGTTAGAGAGCACATTGTCCAAACTTACAAGCCTATGCCATTCCTATGAGCGATACACTTTTTTACCTCTCTGGAGAAGGACACTGGGATAATGCAGTTTGTTTTGCAGAAAAATGTTAATATTATGAATTTATATATGAAGAATGCCGTGCCTACTGTTAACATGTATAAAAATGTATTTTTGTTGTCATGCTTTTTTCCTTCTCATTGGCTGCTAGCGTAGTGTTGGACACAAAATGTTTGCAACTAAGAGGATAGAATAATTGTGTTGTCTTACCTACCTTGCATGTATATCTTATTCCATTTGCTTTTAACTGCAGGCATTCACAAGGACCGATATAAGCACTGCATTATATCATATTGATGTATGAGTGAGTATCGATGTGGATGAAAGTTAATATGAATTTCTACTACGTTGTCCCTTCTCGGTGTCTGAGAAGCCTTTACACTCTGATTGTTTTTAATCTAAAATAGTTCTGGCCTCCACTATTCTACTTGTGTGTAAACTGATGATCTCACTGGAAAAATGTACATATTTTGTTCTTTAACTTGTATCTGAGGGTTTCTGACATGCATGGCTAATGTGTTCCAGGTTAAGGTTTATTTTGGCTGGTTACAACTTTTCCTTTCTACATTTAGGTAAGATATTTCCAGAGGAGATAACCCCTCTTCTTCCAGCCGTATCGGGTGAGAAGATTATTGAGGACCAGAACTGCTATTACTTCCAGATACTTCTGAAGTATATGGTCATTCAGGTGAGAAATTCTAAAACATTTGGACATATTCTGTTTTTTAATTTATCTTGAATAGAGGACGTTTTTTCCTGCTAAGAGTCTTCAATCAGCGCCCTGCATTTAAAAATGTTACTTTCTGTACTGGTGCTCCTACGCCGTTGCTTAAATTTGAAGATAGCTGAGCATATTTTGCTTAAAAAAAAAAAAAAAAAATCCCTTTTGATGATTTTGTTTTTCTGACATTTACAAACTACGCATTTGCACTGTTTGATTAGACTTGCCAATCTTGGGTTTAAACCATGAATTCTTATGTCTATATGTATTGCAGACATGAACCCTCAATCTTTGAGTTTCCACATTAGTTATCGCCTAATAGTGAATCTTCAGTTCTTTGCTATTCTTTCTATGTGTCCATATTGTCACCAAATAACCAATGCCCTCCAATGACAGTTTGGTGAAGATGTGTAGGTAAATTCTCCTCCAACAATGGAAGACCACTAATGCAGGAAATATTGGAACTAATGTCAAATGTTTTTAAATGATGTGAAGACCTTTTGTCATTGCTTTTATGACTCACTAAAACTTAGCATAACAGGTGTATGTGTAGAGTGCATATTCACCCCTGTGGTGTCTCTTGGTAGGTAATGCATGTTTATTGTAAGCCAACTCTATAGTACTCATTGTAGCAACCTCTGAAGGATTAAATTCTCAGTAGACCTGCCAGGATCTGAACCAGTAACCAAGAGATGAACAGATCACAAGAGTGAAGGCATTCATCCACTGAGTCACCACACTGGGTAAATCATGTGTATTCCAAAGCGTAGCTCAGATTTGAAAAAATTAAATCATGTGGTAAGTCGCAGGGATGGATTCCTGATGTCTTTTTGACCATTCATACCTATGTAGTACTGAACTCCTCGATGCTCTAGCACGGTGTCCTTCCTCCTGCTTCCAGTGTTCTCTCAGGGTAATTTACAATATAGACCTCTATAAGGTCCCTTTTTCTCCCCTGCGCCTCCTTTTGAGTTCTTTCCTACTCATGCTTCTTTGTGATGAACCCTGTCAAACTCTACCTCCCCAACCTTTTTTGAGATGTCCTTCCCAGGGGGTGGTGCTTAACGGTTAACAAGGTGGTGGCACATTAATTTAGCTCCTGCAAGCTCGAAACATTCACCCCAACATCCGCCATCCATCCAAAGACATCCAGCTACAGAGGGGCCCCTGAAGTGCTAGGTGGGACACGCATAGAGAAGCAGGAGGCCTCCCTGCAGTAGCCACGAAGAACGAGAGAGGCCCCGGAATCGAGGCACCGTAGGCCCCGAGCGGCCAGCTGACAAGAAGAGTGTCCCGGGTCCCCGTAGATGAGGGCTGGGACGGCCCCAGCGATCGGGGCCCCGACAGAGGTAGCGACTGGGCCCGTGGGACTGCCTCAAGCGAGTGCTGAAGGTGACTGGGTGTGCGTCGAGGGACAAGCCACAGCCCGTGGAGCGGCAACGGTCGTTGGGCCTGCCCAGTGGTTGGGTTGAGGCAAGGGAGTGTCCCGGCCCTGTCCAGAAGAGAGATCCTCGACTGCTGAAGAGGAGGTGGCCCAGGTGAGGTGGAGGGGGCTGAGACCTGCCCCCGGTATAGTGCTATCAAAGGGCCCGGGCCTGGCAGTGTGAGACCTTGGGGAGGTGGGGGAGGGAGGAGCGTGAAGTGGGGGCTGGGTTCTGCCCCACCCAAAATATATGAACAGCAGTGGTGGGCCTCCCCCTGCATCTGGGACAGTTCTGCAGGGGACACCCCCGGGGGGGATCAGAGCGGTGCAGGAGGAGGTGTACCGGTGTGGCTGCCACCCAGGGAAACGGAGTTGGAGGGCCTGGACTAGAGCAGTGAACAGGACCGCAAGGGGTAGTGTGGGGGCGAACAGGAGACACCAACTACGCCCCCTCCCCCATACAGAAGCTAGAAACATACAGTAGACGAAGCCTATGGGGGAGATGGACTGGAGCTAGCACTGCCCCGGTCGAGACAGAGTTGGAACTTAGGTGGGCCGTGGAGGAATCCTACCCGCTGGTCCATGGGGAAGTGCGGCGACTGGGTTACACAAATGGGCCCCTGGGAGTTTGTCACCGCAGGAACAGTGAGAAATAGGAGCAGTGTTGAAACCAAAAGGAACAAGCATGGTCCAGTTGAACAAAATCGACAAATATGCCACACAGCTTCCAGGGAGTGCTGGCAGGGATGGGGGGAGGCAACGAAGGATCCAGAGGTACCTGAGCCATCACTAGGAGCCATCATGGCAGCGATTCGGGACCTGAAAACCTCCCTGGAACCCAAACTTGATGCTGTCATAGTGGATGTAACCCTGCTATGCGGCAGTTTCTAGAAGATGTCTGATAAGGTCACATCTGCGGAATCCCATATTAACCTGCTACAGTCAATGTCAAGGAAGCTGGAGGAACAGGTCCAACATCTCATCTGTTAGCAGGAGATAATGGCTGTGCGACTTGAGGATCAGAAGGGACGGGGTGAGGAGGAAAAATCTCCGAGTGGTGGTGGTCCTGTAGAGGGGTGCGGAAGGGCCCAGTGCAAGCCTTTTTCTGGAGGACCTTATAATTAACACCCTGTAGAGGACCTTATAATTAACTCTCTATAGAGCGGGCACACAGGGCGCCGGTGCCATTGCCAAAGCCAGGCGCCCTGCCTAGAACAATCATTGGAAGGTCATCCTACTATAGAGACTGGGATGCTGTCCTACAAGCAGCCCGCTCATATGGAGACATTAAATATGAGAACGCTGCGATCCACTTTTTCCCAGACTTCACGCTCCAGGTACAGCGAAAACGTAGTTGAATGAGGTAAAAAAAAATGTTGCGCTTCAAAGACATAAAATACATGATGCTCTTCCCTGCCCGACTGCGGGTGGTGTCGGAGGCAAAGTCTAGGTTCTTCAACACACCTGCGGAGGCCTGGGGGTGGGCGGAGGGCTGGTGTACTCCTGGGAGATGAGCCCCAAGAGGAATAAAAAAGAATGGGAAAGTGGTAGCCAAGGACAGTAGACCAGTGGAGCAGCAGCCAGAGGCGTAACTGGACCTGGAGGAGACACCAAATAATCCTAAATTGTCAAACTGAGTGCGGGCCAAGGCGTGCACAACTGGCGGGCAGCACGATGGACACAAGATCCGGGCGAACTGCGATAAGACTCAACAACACAAAGCACATTTGGGTACTCGGGGATGGGGAGAGGGCACTGCTATTGAGTGCTGTGCGAAAATGGGGTTCACACTCAGTAATATTTGGAGATTGGAAGGAGGAATAACCATTCTGGATGTGTAATATTATATTTGCAAAAAGGGGTAATGTGTATGTGAAAGTAGTCTAACTTGTTTGGCGACGCCAGCAAATCCTAATCTAGTTAAATGGTTCAGTGGGGGCGACAGGCACTCTGCAAGTTGTGGTGTGGGCTATCTTATGCCTGCCATGCAGGGTAGCGGGGAGGTGGATGGTGGGGAAGGGAATGTTGTTTGCAGGTGTTCAGATGTTGAGTAAATGTTTAACGTGCAAATGCTTAGCGATGCTAGGAGCCTCGGATCAGGGCTGTGGATGGAGCAGGAGGAGGGGGGAGCAGGGTGGCTGGTCTGGGCTGCGGCCTAATGATACACTGGTGGTAACTGAATTACTATGCCCATGCACAGTTCCGTGATTAAGATCATGACATGGAATGTAAACGGACAAGGGAACAAGATTAAACGTACCATAGTCCTTCAATACATCTGCAGGCACTCGCCAGATTTTGTCCTTCTGCAGGAAACGCACTTAAGGGGCAGTAGATATAAAGCACTTGACCGAATGGGTTACTACCTCCGGGCACATTCCGGTTTCACTTCCAGCTCCAGGGGAGTGGGAATCCTAGTTAAGTCAGCGGCCCCTTACACTCCAGGAACAACGTGGACAGACCCGTTGGGGAGATTTGTGGCACAGACGGGCACTATCAGAGGGCGGGGCGATCAATCTCTGTTCTATATATATGCCCCCAAAACTGCATGTGGAAACCCTTCCCGAGATAGCTGAGGTGTTACTGGCGTTTCCCATGGGAACGCTGGTGATGGGAGGGGACATGAATGATGCAATGGACCTGGAGTGGAATAAGCTTTCCGGCATCAGAGGGGTACCCGATGCAGGCCCACTCAAATCGTTCATGGAGGTGATGGGTTTAGTTGATTTGTGGCAGGAACATCACCCCATGGACAAACAGCACACGTACTTCTCACATGCACACAATAGCTACTCTCGTCTTGATTACATTTTCACTCAGTCCAAACAGATGGGCCAGTTTCATGGGGCGTATCACCTCCCACAGAGTATATCCGAACACTCTCCAGTGATGGTTGGACTGACGGGTCCTGGAGTGGGGACCAACTCTACCATGCAGGATAGATTCCTGGTACTTTAAGGACAGGTCCTTCCAAGACGAGATGCAAGAACGGGTGACTCAGTACTTCAGAGAAAATGTAGGAATGGTTGACTCACAAAGCGTCCTGTGGGAAGCCTTAAAGACGGTCCTGCGGGGATACGCACAGGCCTTGACTGGCAGCATAAGAAAGGAGCGCAGTCTGCAATGTGAGACGGTAGAAAAAGAAAATGCCACTCCTGAGGTGGAGGTGGTTGGGGGGGGTGAGTCCTGATCCAGATCAAAACCATAGGCTTCAGTTGCGGCAGCAAGAACACCGAGACCTGGCTGAAAATAAGCCTAGGGCGCACGCACTGGCGACACAGTGCCGTCTCTATGATGTCGGATACAAAGCGAATAAACTCATAGCCTGGCTGGAACATTGGGATAAGGGGAGGAACTGGGTGGTGACACAGAGACAAGGTGGGGGTACATACTACCAGGGAAGCCATTGCTGAGGCTTTTACCACACACTATGAGAGACAATACAAGTCCCCATCCACGCATACCGAGGAGAAATGTGCAGACCTTTTAAAAGATATCTCCCTCCGGGCCCTCTCTAGGGAGGACTGGAAGGAACTAGAGCAGGATCTGACTGAGGAGGAGGAGGTTGGGAACTTCAGAGTGGAAAGGCAGCAGGCCCTAACGGCCTACCCGTGGAATTATACAAATGTATGGTCGAAGTGGTGGAGCATATGAGGGAAATGTTCAGGGAAGGTAGGAGGAAGGGGGCTCTTCTGGTGGATCAACGCACGGCCATGATAGTGGTGATACCGAACCCGGGCAAGAACCCTGAGGCTTGTAGTTCATACCGACCCATCTCTCTCTTAAACGTGGAAGCCAAGGTACTGGAGAAGGTCCTGGCAAAATTAGACTTAAAAAAGTAATCATGACCAAGATCCACCTGTATGAAGCAGGATTCATGCCTCACAAAAGCACAAGGCTTAATTTGAGGCGGCTGTATGCTGTTCTACATATGACTGGAGTGTCTGATAATGAAGACGCGGTTCTGATGTCTATGGGTGCTCGAATGGCATTTGACAGTATCATATGGACATATCTCTTTGCTGTCCTGGCCAAGATGGGATTTGGTACCTTTTTTTGTGCCTGGGTTAGGCTCCTGTACCAGGACCCGAGAGTGAAGGTGCGGGTCAGCTGGGCAACCTCCCGTCCATTTGCCCTGCAGCGGGGAACAAGGCAGGGCTACCCACTCTCCCCAATGCTTTTTTGCTCCTGCGCTGGAACTGTTGCAGCCTGGATCAGGCAGGATCCTCTTGTAACAGGAATCTTAGGAGTAGGGAGGTAGGAGGAATATGCAGATGAGATCTTTTTGTATGACACCAGGCCACACACCACAGTAGATAGATTGCGCCACATCTTACAGATCTTTGGTACATACTCAGGGGGCGAAATCAACTGGGAGAAGTCTTTGTTTTCCCCCTCACGGGGAGATCCCGTCTGCTCCCGGCGCACTGCAAGGCTCCGGTGGTGAACAAATGATTCAAGTATTTAGGTATCCACATCACGCGATCGGTTGACACTTTTCTGAGGGAAAATCTGCATCGTCAGCTGGAGCCCCTCGGAAGGGACGTGGCGCATTGGCAGGTACTCCTGATATCCCTAATGGGGAGGGAAGTCACATTCAAGATGATGGCCCTCCCTCGTCTATTATATGTCTGTCAGAATACTTCCTATTGGGTGCCCCTGAACTGTTCAGGGAAATCAATAGAGAAATTCGCCATCTCCTGTGGGATGGGGGTAGCTCTTGTATCTCTTTGCCCAAGCTCCAGCATTGTGTATTCGAAGGGGCACTGGAGGTCAAAACATGTGCCTCTATTACTGGACAGCTCAATTAAGGATAATAAATGAATGGGTTTTTGCAGCCTGGGACGACCCAGCGTATCGAGTAGACAGGGAAGCTATGGGAGACAAGTGATATCGATCACTCCTTTATGGCTCTAGGGGAGCGGGCCGGATGCTGCAACACACCCAGTCAGTGGTTCGAGATTGGAAGGAGACTAGCAAATTTATGAGATGGGCGGACAGACTGACAAGCTGGACACCCCTTTGGAACTGCACATTGCTGCGCGAGGTTGGGAAATTGCAGTGATTTTGACAATAGTGGCTGATTGGAATTGAGTATTTGGGAGACATCGGGAGAGGGGGGTTATTTGTGCCTTTTGCGGACTTGAGGGAGGGGTATGACTTGGGCAACTCGGAACAGTTTAGATATGTGCAGCTGAGACATGCGTTGAGATGTCATGGCACCGTTAGTGGATAGGCTCCTGCTAGAACCAGTGCCGGCTAAAGCTATTTTCCTAATATATAGGAAGTTACTCATTAACTCACCTGACCTCCTGCAGAACCTCCAGATATTATGATGTATGGTGAAATAGGCCTACACCAAGATTGGTTGTACCAGTGGAGCCCAGTAGTGTTACGTGCTGACTTGCTTCCTTTTTTTTTTTACTATGCATTTATGCAACCTGGAATTTGAGGTTGTTAATGCTTTGCTATTTTATCCAATGATTGGTTCAAAATATTTACAGGTCTGTATTAGGAACATTTCATTTGGTTATGTAACCCAATAGCAATCAGCCTAGAGAGTCTCTGATGTTTGGGAGCAGTAGACAGCAAAAGCAGACCTGTTATTTATGTGGATGAGGTCTGAATACTGGCGTTAGGAAAATCTAACAATATTGGGAAATTATCATCAATATTCTTACTGTTTTCAATAAGTCCATGTGGCTGATTTGGCTGTGCTCCTAATAAGGCTTATCAAGGGAACTAGTCCTAATTTTGTTTCATGAAGCAGCTCAGTGATTACCTCCAGTGGATAGTTTGATGAATGACTTGGAGGCGTCCACATTGAGAAAGTTCCTTCAGGTAGGGAATTTTTCATTAGGTGAATTAGTGTGAGATAATTTGTCTTAACTCCTGTTGGGCTAGAGCACTAATTTTAGTGATCATCTGCTATTTTAGACTTTTGAAAGCCCTACTCGGTTTTATTTCGCACTGACACGTGATAAGCTGCTCAAACAAATTGGGAATTCTGAAACCCATGGCTTATTTTGTACGTTAAGGCTTAAAGATATACGGCTGAGCTGTGATGTTGAAACGCTTTGGTTGGCTAATTATGGCAGGCTAGTAGCTTGGCTGGAAGACAGGATTGAGGTGCCGCTTATAGGGCGCATTGCCATTGCCAAGATGGTCGTGCTGCCAAAATTTCTGTATTTATTTGTGAACCTTCCTCTGGCACTTACTGCTGGCTTTTTGTGGTGCCTCCGTTCGGCCCTGATACGACTGGTCTGGGTGGGTTAGCTGCCCAGGCTTACCTGGGAGAAGCTGGTGCTGCCCTTCGAGTTGGGTGGCCTTGCTGCCCCTGATTTGGAGCTTTATTATTATTGTGTGCAGGCCCATTTTGCGTACTATTGCATTCGCCCGTGCGCTACCTACCGCATCTAGCACCTGAGAGCAATGCGGTGTGGCCGGATAGGCTGCCCCGGGTCCTTGGGTGCTTGTCTCGGTCTCGTGGCGTGGATACAGTGGCGTGCACCCCCAGAGCTTAGGCGGCTATGTTGCGCCAGTCTGGGACAAGTGAACCCTTTGCTCCTCCATTGCCGGTGCTAGATGTCGCCGATCAGAGGATGTCCCGGGATGTGCAGTTGCGGGACTTCCTCAACGGCTTGGGCCTGTCTTCTTTAGGAGATTGGTTTGAGGAGGGACGGTTGATCTCCCCGGAGGCGGTGCTTAGAGATGGAGTAGATAATGCTTTGCACCGGTTATATGTCCTGCGTGTTTGTGTGATGCTCTGCGCGCGATTTGCAGGTCTCCCGACGACCCAGAGGATCTGCCTGGTGCTGGAGATGTTGTGGTGTGTGCAGTTGCCGCGCAAACTCATTACTAAGCTGGATGGCTGTCTGCAGGAACAGCAGAGGGACAATGCCATGTCTGCTAAAGCAAGGTGGGAAATGGATGTAGGGGAAGACATTTCGGAAGAAATGCTGTGCACACGAGAGCACTGTTGCCGAATTATCAGCTGCGGCTTATAAATGTTAAATTCCTACATCGTTTATATTACACCCCTCAAAGTCTCTATGCTATGGGGCTGCGTGCGGATGCTAATTGTGAAAGGTGTTGCGCCCCTGATGCAAATTTTCTACACTTGCCGTGGAATTGTGGGGAGGTGCGTGCCTTTTGGCTGGAAGTGATGCATGCGATTGCGGAGATGACTGGCTTGGATCTGCCCCTCTCCCCTGTGCTGGCGCTGCTTGGACTGGTATACGGGGTGCCATCAGCTTTGCGGAGACTGGTGGGTCTATTGCTACTGTTGGCTAAGCACAGAGTTGCGATGTGTTGGGGGAGAGGCCGGGCCCCTCGCGGGGCTGACTGGCTGCGAGATGCGGCGTTCTGTCAGGAGCAGTTAACAATTTTTGGGGAACTGGTCCCTGAGGGCTCCCGCCCGAGGGACATTTGGGTACCCCTGCGCTCCTTTTTGGAGTCTCCTAAATTAAATGTTGCGTGCTTTTTTGGTCAGCCGCGCACATGGAGGATCAGCATTGGGTTGTTGCTCGTCAGTGCCATGTTTGATTGCTGGGATGGATGACTGTGCTGCCGTGTCCCTTTCTGCTGCCTTTTATCTCCGTTGTTGGTTGTTGACCTGTTCTTTTCAGTCCTGGGAGCGTGGTAGCATTTAGGGCCGGATGTACGAACACTTTTTGCCATAGACACAGAATGGGTAAAAACCATTGCTACATCTGGCCCTTAGCCTCTATCCTTGAGGTGTGTTTCTAATGTTAATCCCAATGGCTAGTACATGTTGTGTTGGATGGAACCTGATGTATTGAGCATGATGGGAATATTTCCATTGCTATATCTTATCATTGACTGGCTGAAAAACAGTTGACACTTGGCCACTGCCGGGATTATCTGTGTCTGAGTTTGCTCTGCTCCTGGGCTTGTTGTTTTATGTTTATCAAAATTGGATAAATACATAAATAAAAAAAATTATAAAAAGGCTTAAAGATATACAATCTTTAAGTTAAAGGTAAAAACGTAAAGTTTTTTTTAACCTCTTTACAACCAATCTTTTTCTTTGTCTGTTCTTTTTTATTTAATATTGTAGAAGTTGCTAGAAGGGTTTTGCTGGCATTGTTGCTGGAAAACATTTTATGTGCAATATTGATGAGTATATGCACTGGGCAAGGGGGGACATAGAAAGCAGGAGAATCTGTTCACTTGCTGGTTAGAACACTATCTCCATTATTGTTAAAATTTCCAACTCTGGAATACACCTATTACACACATTTATCTTGTGCGTCTGTTTGCTTATTGATTATTGCCTGACCGTGTTCTCTTTGTGTTTCAGGCTGCAAGCTTGGAATGGAGGAATAAGGAGAATCTGGACACGGGTTTTAAATTTCTCTTCACTCTGTTTCAAAAATATTACCTGCCTCATCTATTCCCTTCTTTTACAAAGTTAACTAACCTCTACAAGCCTGTGCTTGGTAAGTAAACACATGTAATTTTGTTGGCACTAGATAGTGTAAGGCAAGAAAATACATTCCTCCCCTCTTGGTAGAATTTATCTCTAAAGTTAAAAACAATCGGAAACATTTTTATCGAGCAATGGGAAGTAGAAATGTTAAAAATCATTCACCGGTTTATAGTTAATTTAGATGGGCAAAGAGGTCTCTGAGAATTAACCATGTGTTATGCGGACTACCATTGCCAGCAATGGGTCGTGCTATAGTCTGTTTGTAGAGCACTTTTGTATCCCTAATAAGGTCTTCAAGTCATTTTAGGATTGTCGATTAAGTAGCTATTTACACATGGATATGGAAAGGTGTCAAAGAAAAAGGGACTTTTTAAACATAAGTAACTCAATCTCTGTAAGGAGAGCACAACCATACATTGGCTGGAACTTACCTCATGGGTTGAGGCGTTCTTGGAACCGGTTGGGGATGTTACTGCTTAATTCCATTCTGGCCAAGTGGTATGGGTCCTCCATAATTTGTCATTTATGTAACAATGGGCACAAGGATTTGAAGCATGTCCTGTTTGTTTGCACTGCACTTTCTTCATCACAAAGGAGATGGCTTAGACCAATTTACCTACGACTTTCTATGCGTTCAGCTGCGGAAGCACTACATTCACTGTATATGCCTCCGTTTGAAATGTTTTGTTAAATTGTTTTTAATTATTTTACTCCTTTTTTACACTTGTATTGATATGCCCGCAGTAGTTGCATATTTATTTTGTGTATTTAATGATTTTATTCCCACTGGTGTTTTTGTAATTGCTTTTATGTGGATCCCCTAAGAGTTCCGTAATCATAAATAAGACCTTGAAAGAAGAGTATTGCTTGAGGAGTAGATTCTGCATAGTATGTATTGGGGTCGTGTGAAGTTCGGATGTCTGCTGTTGCAGCAAGTACATAGGTTTTCGCATTAGGTAGTGTAAGTGTGAGAGAGATACAATCGTAATTTGCCTACAGAAACACGTGCATCTGAAACGAGTTAAAATCCTGTTTCATTGAAAAACTGGCCATCTGTATTTCTGATGCTACTCTAATTTAAACATGTGAAACAAGTGGACAGAACAGTGTTGCCAAACTTTGTTACTCATTTCTTTCTGGTGTGTGCGTTCCACACTTGGTCAAACTCAGCCAAGATTGAATTGAGATATTCACGGACATAAGCTTGTTGTTGTCCAAAGAGTAAGGGTAGCTAGAAGAAATTAATTGTAACCAAAACCTGGTGTTAGTATTATTATTTTTTTTTTTTTTTAAGTCCGTATACATTTGTAGAATCTCAACACAAAGTTCCCACAGAATTTAGCGCAGATCTCTACAAACTGCCGTAAACTGCAGCAAACTGCAGCTAGCCTGTTTTTCAACCTCCAGACGTACAAAGTGAGCTTGTCCCATTCTGCAGCATTATCAAACATTTTGAGGATGTTTCTGCAATTTTCTCCCATAAATTGAGCTCTGTCAGGAAGACACTTAATTAATTGACACTTAATTAATTACATAGACTTTATGAATGAGGAATGGAGTGGGTTAAAAGCAGCAGTTATGTGATTTGTTTGCTATTGTTTTTATAGGCCAAAATACATTTCCCTTATTTTAATGTTCTGCATTGAATACAGCAGTTCGAAGGGTTCCATTCATCTCTCTCCTTTGTTGACACTGATATGTTGCAAACGTTTTTGAAGCCCAGTGACGCTAAACCAAATTGTGTTAGTTTACTTACGTGTAAGAAGTGCTGTTGGAATTTTGAGGATCCCTTAGTGGTTGGCATTGGTGGTGAAGTCTGAGATGCTGGATATGGTCCAAGGTACAAGCGAGATTAGTGAAGAAGTGACGAGGAGTATCAATAGAGAATAAAGGGTGACACACGTTCATGCCACTTTGGGATACTGAAAGACAGGGACACAGGTGACCTTGCATCTGTTCTCATACCCCCAGAGACAGTAATGGAAAGGTCATCAAGTGTGAGTGGGCAAATTTATATCAGAAACCTTTGTGAAGTGGCACAGGGCTTTATCCTCATGTATAGATATGTGTATATATATATATGTATATATATTTGTGTATATATGTGTGTACATATATATGTGGGGGCTGAATATATGGCTACACAATGCAGTGCTTTCTGCTCTTTTCTTTTCCTGTGGTTATGCCCTCTAGGAACTGACTATATGGTTACATGACCATGTTTATTTCAAATACTATTTGTATTGTGATGCCCTCTAGGGGATGTTGTGACCATTATAGTTTGATGCCATGTTTGTGACGGAATGTACAAACACAGTTTATTTCTGATAAAGGTTTAATGTGCTGCATGACTAAATACTTGTAAGGTCCCAAAGGTGAGACCTTTTGGCTGTGCCAGTGATTGTTTTAAATTGTGGTGATTAATTTCCTAGAATTAAGCCCAATTAAAATGGATACAGGCATTGCCTTATGGTTATGCCTACATTGTAATAAAAGTAAAGTCTTCACCTTGGGGCACCCAGACCTGGAGCATATTAGATTTAACTATTTGTCATGCACACTAACATTTTTAGTTCAGTGCATTATCAATTTGCATGCCATCTGCAGGTCACTTTTTAAAAACCGAATACAATAAAATTGTCTAGAATTAAACACCACCAAAACAGTCTGTCTTATGAAGACCAAGATGTGTCTCAGCAGAGCCTAAACAGGTGAAAAACCTTCGTTCTTTCTCAGAAATGCAGTTGAAGAAAAAAGTTAAAAATCAAAATCAAGGCCATGGTCCAGAACACCATCTTCTCATTCATCAGTCAAACTTTGGAAGCATAGAAACACTAGAAGCATGGTAAAGGGAAGTAATCTAGCCACAGGATCTTCATCTTCTGAACCAGTCTTCGCTACAGTGGACACACAGAAAAAAACAGTGGGGTAGGCAGAAGCGATACAAAGCATTCACTCAGCTTCCAGTCTGGATATCATAAACATCAATGGGAGTGAAACCTCACAATATACTCTTTTAAAAGGTTCTCCAAGAAAGTTTTATTAGACCCACACCAGCTAGTTTCTGCCAGTGGTATTTTATCACCTCTGGTGTACTAATAGTCAATAACATCATCATCCGGACTTTCGCCTCCATCAGGAGGAAGAGTCGCCACTGGTTATGGAGACGTAATGGGACCTGTGGAAAGTGCAGTGAAAGTGAGTTTAATTGCCTCTATACCCAGGTAAATACCTAATTTATAATGACTGGCATAGCAAAACAATAAAAACTGTGTGATGTGACGGGAACAAATTACATGTCCTTCACATCAAATGGCCAACATGTTTCAGCCTGCTTGCATTTGAATATGCCATCCGCTTTCTTCAGGACCCCTCTATGTCGGATCTCAGTTAACTGAAGGTAGATGTCAAGAAAAACGTAACTAAAGTGCTCCACCCAGCTGCACCCACATCAGAACCATGCTTTCCCTTCATCTAATCCTGGACACTGACCTTCTCTGCACCTTCCCTCTTTTTAAGAGTATTGTCAACATCCAGGAGATGATCCCATTCTTTCTTGATGGTGTGCAAGTTCCAGTCCTGAAGGTCTTACGCCTGCTACTTCTTCCGACTGATGCTTCTTCTGACTTGCTGCGTTCTCCTGATCTTGCGCGCAGTTTGGCTTATGAGGGCTCTGCAGTGTGCCTTTGCAGGTGATGGTTTTAGCAAAGGGAGACCTATCAGAACTAATCACTTCCCAGAGTACTACAGCGGTTGTGATTTGGTGTGGGAATCGAGGCAGACCTGCACCCTGGGATGGGCTTCATCGTCCTTTCTCCTGACTGGGGCCATGGTAGGGTAGGATGCCTCCAACCTTGGGTGGAGGGGGGAAGGGGCAGTTATCTGGAAGATCTGGAGATTAACTTGCTGGAACTACGTGTGATTCTGTGCTCAAAGCCTTCTTCCACTCCATTTGTCAGTATGTCCAGATAAGTCCAACAGTAAATGAAAGATTTGGTACATGAACAAGCAAGGGGGTGTGGGGTCTCCTCTGACTTCCCTAGACATGTTGAGGCTTGGGTTTTGGTCACCTCTTCAAGTGATCTGGTTAACAGTCAGTCGCCTAGCGCAGTCCCCGAATGTAAAAACTGACAGCATGAGCAAGTAGCGTTTCCTGCTGGTGGTAGCCCAGGAATTAATAACCCAGTGAGGCAGCCTTCAGGTGGCTTGTTTGCTTCCTTTGAAAAGGCTTAATGCCAGCAATTATATGCCCTCCAGTATCTATTCACTGAGAGAAGCCTTGGGGGATGCATTTCAGTTGAGGTGAAACTTCAAGCCATCCAAATACCCTCGATAACTCCAAATCTGAGAAAGATTTGCCAAGACCGGGCCCAAGTCACTCCAATGGTCTTGGACTGGCCAAGGAGATGTGGTATGTGGACCTTTGACGCTTCTCCCTCTGCCCCACGCTCTAGATGCCATTCAGAACAGATAATCTTTCGAAGGCCTCCACCTTCCTGCCCAGAGATTGAGCAGCCACATCTAAACTCCTCTCTGCCGCGTTTCCTGACTGGGTCTACTAAACTGTGTCCACCAACTCTTTTTGTTGTGGAGACCTAAATCAGGTTTTTACATTTTTGTTGGAATTTGTTTTAGCCCTTTCACAGTTGTGGATGTAAATCCTAAAAACAGTGTTTTTGTGTCAGGTAACTCTGCGAGATTGGTTAGCCTATTGCAGCCTATTGAGTTTCTATCGATTATTCACCGTATTTTTCCTTGACATACTGGTGTGTCAACCCACAGTGGCTTTCCTTCCTAAAGTGGTGGCTCCCTTTCACCTAGGCCAGTTCATCACCATGCCAACCTTCTTTTCTGCGCCCACCTGACGAAGGAGCAGGAGCATCTGCTTAGGTCTAATCCTGGATAGACAATCAGTTTACCTAGATTACACTTACGACATACGACTGAAGGACTAGCTCTTCGTTGTGTACTGCAATTAAAAGAAAGACATAGCAGTCCAGAAACAGATGCTGTCCGGAAGGATTATTCTCTGCATCAGAACCTGCTATACTTTGGCCAAGATGGAACCCCTGGAAGACATAGGAGCTCATTCCACCAGAGTTAAATAATCAACCTCTGTCCTTGCCGGAGGGGTTCCTATAAAAGAGATCTGCAAATCACTCCCTACATACTTTCACTAAGCATTATTACCTGGATTCCAAGGTTCATAGCGATGGTCACTTCGCTAGATCAGTTCGGCAGGATTTCCTTGACCATTCATCAACCCTCTTGTGATGGAATGGACTGCATGGAAATGTATTCTGCAGGTGAGGAATCTACACATAGAAGTATCCATCTGATGAACAAAATGACTTAACTGCTGTATTTAACTTTCTGGTCGTTACTCTACCTGCAGATTCCTTATCTATCTGCTCAGGTCCCCTCCACTTTGATGACTATATTATGGGGAAGAATTAATACAGTTCCAATTTAAGCTTTGTACTGCCCTACCTAATGTTGATGCTAATCCACCCGCTCTCCTCTATGGCTGGAATCTGATGTTATCCAAAATTGCTCCTGGTGTGGATATGAAGCCAGTGCCCCTGACTAGCGACTTCAGAGCTTTGTAGTTTGTGGATCCAGTTTGCCACCTGCTATTATTCTGCAGGCAGGTAAGAGGATCCATGAGAAAGATTATTACCGCTGGTAAGTAATGTTTTCATGTCCTTCTAAGAGAAATGGCCATAATAACTGTAATGATCGCCAGCACTCTATGCGATTATTGTAATGATCTATATGCTTACCTAGAAGAACTGATCAGCCAATTTTAGGTTGCCCAAAACCTGGTTGTAAGACTAACATGGTGCATACAAAAGGATCTCTCTACTGTCCCTGCATTTGCCAGTCTGAGCACTAGATTCCTGCTTTATTTGTGTGCTTTACCCAAAAAAGCCTCTAAGTACTATATAAAATTCACTTTAAAAAGCAGAATAAAATTCCATTAATCATATGCTTCTAATTGGAAAAGGTTGGTGTGCTCATTGTTCTGAATAAAGTAGAATTGAATAAATTGGCCCTGATTTGTATCTCTCATTCTAATTTGCTGAGATATAATACATACATGCAGTGTTTAATATCTAAAAATCTGTTTTAGGTTACTGAACCTGGCGACATTGAATCTTGCCACATGTAAAAAGCGCAATCTCTTTCTTGGCAACCCACTTACAGCTGCACAGTGGACCCCACCTCGTAATGATCTTGGTAGGACCTTTTTTCACCTTTGCTTCAGGATGAATCCAAGGACATGCCACCTGAACGAAAAAAAAATCACCACTCTAGAAAGAAGTCTGTTATGTTTGTTTTCAGTGAAATAGAGGCTGCAAAACACTACATAAATTCATGTTTCACACCAGCGGCACCCCCTGCATAATGTGAGAGGGGTGGCGGTGGTGATGGGGGGGTGCAGAGACAAGGTAAAACATTTTTAAAAATAAAAACTTATCTTGCCTCCGTCCCTGCTGCCTCACACTCCTCTTCCTCTGGCATCTCAGCATTCACTGCTGGGACACCAGCACAGGCTCCCCAGCAATTCTGGCACTTCTTTCATGCAAAACCTTGCATGAAAGCAGCACCAGGATGGGTCAGTGCAGCAATGACAGCCCTGGGGTCTTTGCAGTTTCTCCAGCCTGGCTGTGTACACAGTCAGGCTGGAGAAACCCAAGTACTCATTTGTGTTTGGCCGGCCTCAGACGGTCGGCCAAACACACATGGGCACTTAGTTGCACTCTCCCCTCCTCCTCCCTCCCACCTCCCGTGGCCCAGCCCCGCTCCTCCCTGCACTGCTTGTTGTGCCAGAAGCAGACCTATCAAAACGATAGATCGTTTTATTTGTCTGCTTCTGGCACAGCCAGTGGGGTGACGCTCCCTCACCCTAGCGAAGGAGCCGCCCCTGTTTCACACACTACCCAGCACTTAGGGCCAGATTACGATCTTGGTGGATGTGGTACTCCGTCACAAATGTGACTGATATCCAGTCTGCTGTGTTAAGATTCCATTATATCCTATGGACAAAATAACATTCACATTTGTGACAGTGTGTGCCATCCCCGAAGATCGTAATCAAGCACTTAGTGTTTTGGGAAACACAAAAATGGAAGGTCTCTGCTCAATGGCAATAAAAGGCCTGTACCAAAATACACAAAGCCACTTATAGGTGCCACCTCTGCGTGTACACATCAGTTCCTTTATTTCCACACTGAGTCCTGAGCTCTGCTCCCACATTTGTTGGCATTATAACAGTTTATAAAGTTATAAAACCATTGTGCTAGTGAGTAATGTCCCCGCCTAAAACAACAGGCTTCAAGTCATATTGTGATTCTGGAGAATAGATGCCCATCCCTGCTGCCTGGGATGGTGGCATCACTCAGCCGTGCAACAAGTGTACCCTCATGCATCTGAAGGCAATCTGGAGCCAAGTAGTGAATCTTTACTTTACTGAACGTGCCAAGTCGAGACCCTTAGGTTAGTCCTGCTCCTGGTCCAGGGTATGGCCTCTGTGTCTCTCTCTCTGTGCCATTCTTGCAAGAGGCCTCAGACTATGAACAAGGTACACCACCAGAGGGAGATGATGATGATTGGGTTGGGGGTAGTTATCAACCCCTCATTTTGATGGGAATTATTACATGGATTTACAAGATGACAGCTGCTTGATACCTCCTCTAATACTGGATTCGACATGTCACTTGAACCACCAGCTGAAGAGAGTGTGCTCTTTGAGGGTGTAATCCGATGAGCAGCTGTGAAGCTGGCATTGCAGTTGTTATCGTTTGAGACCAAGATTAACGTCCTTTCAGAAATCCTGCAGCCTGGGCTTGCAACATCCGGACCCTTGATCCCCTTCAATAAGGCTCTCATTGATTCTTTGAGCGCTTAGTCAAAGCCCTATTCCTGCTCACCAGTGAATAGGCAGGTGCATGGTGTTACAGACCAATACATTACCGTCTTAATTCTCTCACTGTACATCCTACTCCAGAGGAGGCTGGTAATGCAGACTTTGACCAGTAAGGTTTACCTCAATTCTTTCCCCGCGACTTCCCTAATAGGGTGTCCAGGAGGATTGATGCATTTGGAAAACAAATGTTCTCTTCTACTAGCCAGTTGCTGTGTTTGATAAATGCAGTCTGTTTGCTGTTCTGCTATATGCATGCCCTCTGAGACCTGGCCAGGGAGATCTTGCCAGCGGTCCCGGAGGACTTTAGGTTCTCCCAGGCTCAAACAATTCACAATGGATAAGATGCAACAACATACGTGCTTTGTGCTGGCCCAGATACTGTTCTTCTGCTTTCCCCACCCAGAGCTGATGTTGTTGATTGATGCATTACTACCAGGCTGGAGAGGAGGAGAGCAGAGGACACTGGTCTCCAGCAGAAGTCCTGCTCTATATCAATCTGTTGAAAGTTGTGAGACATTTGTTTGGTGTTGAGGGCCGTGCCATCCTTCAAGGGGAAACCTGTGTAATTTTTAATGTACAATGTCACCGCCATGTGACAACTAGCAGGTCAGAGCGGGGTCGTGGGTCCTGTGTCTTTCTGTTCCTGCCCTTTGTCCAATTTAAAAAAAAGACCTGAAACAACTGGACCCAAATCATCTTAGTGGCTCCAGATTGGGCCAGAGTTTGGTACCTAGAACTTCGGAGTATCACCATCTGTTCCCACTTAGAGTCCCTCCTGTTGCAGCAGCAGGGTAGGGTCCTTCACAGGAACCTGACAATCTACACCTCCAGGTTTGGAGATTGAGCAGCAGCAGTTAATTGCATTTGAATTGCTTCTCGAAGTGATGAGTCATTCTCACAGCCTGGCAGCCTTACACAAAGTCCATTTATGCCAGGTGTCTGGGCATATTTATGACCTGGTGTGGAGTTTGCAAGACTCAAGCTGTTGGATGTTATTCTGTTTATATTGTCTTTGGTCAGCAACACCTTGCAGTGGGAATTATTAAAGGTTACGTGTCACCCCTTTCTGTGATTGCTGGACCAACTGTCCTTGGTTACATCACCACCTATGATGTGGTTTATTATAGGTATAACTTGCATGTTCCCTCCAAAACTTCTTGTGATGTCTAAGTGGGACTTTAAGGTTTATCTTGACATTTCTCATGGGTACATCCTTCAAGTGATGCACAGCTAATTGCTGTGTCTTCCGACTCTACAGATTGTCTTCCTCATTGCGATCACTAGTGACATGAGTGAACTTCAGCCACTGTCTGTGAAATCACCCTACACCACTTTTTTCTCGACAATCTGGTGCTGAGAGCTTTCGTGGCCAAAGTGACTTGTGTCCATGTTGGGCAATCCATCACCCTTCTGGTTTTCTTCACTCCTTCACACTCCTCAAAAGGGGAGGAGAGGCTTAATCGACTGGACATCAGAAGGGCTTTAAGCTGATTGTACCAAGGACCATCAGCTTAATGATCAACGTTTTGTGGGTTCTTCAGAGCTAAGGAAGGGAAGGCGATCTAGAAGAGTACTCTGTCAAGGTGCATATTCCTTTGTGTTAAGATCTTCGTCCAGTTGATCCTACAGGACTTTTTTGTCTGAGTACACTCCACAGACCCTCCACCTCGTGGAGGTATTGTTTTTTATCTATTCTAATGTGAGGAATCAGCTGTTAGAAGAACAAGTTACTTACCTTTGGTAATGCTCATTCTGCTGGATACTTAAACTTCAGTTCTGTTACAGTCCTTTCACATTTCCATCCATTGCAGTGGCTTCTTTTTATCATCTTGAAAGGTCCCATGTTGGGGATTGGCACACTGGTCTCTCGCTTCATGTCATGGTGCACAAAGAGGCAAGCAAGAAACAGACATCAGCATGCAGGGGTTGTGCTTATGTCCTTTCAGGTTAGCTCCCACTATTACCTGGTGGTCAGGGTGTGCTCATCCAGCCCTTTATAAGGCCTTATTAGTTTGTTTTACCGGACATTGGGCCTCATTATGACCCTGGCGGGCGGCGGAGGCCGCCCGTCAGGATGCCGCCCTCCATAATACCGCTCCGCGGTCAGAAGACCGCGGAGGGTATTATGAGTTTTTCCATGGGCTGGCGGGCGGTCTCCAAAAGACCGCCCGCCAGCCCAGGGAAAAACTCCCTTCCCATGAGGATGCCGGCTCGTAATCGAGCCGGCGGAGTGGGAAGGTGCGACGGGTGCTACTGCACCCGTCGCGTATTTCACTGTCTGCTATGCAGACAGTGAAATGCTAGCGGGGCCCTCTTACGGGGGCCCCTGCAGTGCCCATGCCATTGGCATGGGCACTGCAGGGGCCCCCAGGGGCCCCACGACAATCCCTACCGCCATCCTGTTCCTGGCGGGCGAGCCGCCAGGAACAGGATGGCGGTAGGGATTGTCAGAATCCCCTCGGTGGCGCAGCGAGCTGCGCCGCCTTGGAGGATTCTTACGGGCAGTGGAAAACCGGCGGGAGACCGCCGGTTTTCCCGTTCTGACCGCGGCCAAAGCGCCGCGGTCAGAATGCCCAAGGGAGCACCGCCGGCCTGTCGGCGGTGCTCCCGCCCCCGTTGGCCCTGGCGGTTCTCTACCGCCAGGGTCATAATGAGGCCCATAGTGCTTCATATTGGAATATTGTAACCTGGAAGGTGCCACCAGAGAAATTTTTCTTTGTGGCCAACCAATTAGAACACTTGGATTCATGGTCTAAAATTTGGGATGATGGATCTAAAAGGACGACAGAAAAAAGGCTCCCTTGTCCAGTTAGATTGGATCAGATCTGAGAATCCTCAGCGAACACAGTGATATACAAAAGTGTTAATCCTTAAATGCAAGCTCAGTTATTTTTAAAGACAATTATCTGTCAAAAACTTCGGACCCCCAATGCATATCACACCAGCAAAAACATGCTTTAAGAGTAAAGTTCTACTTTTATGCCAAGTATGGTGTACATTTGCACAGCCTACACTTCAGGTAGGAACTAAAGTGGCAAATTTCATCTTATTTTCACCTCACTTGTTCTTCTGTAGATCTTTTGTCCTGCACTGTTCTTCACAAAAATTGACGCGCTGGGCCTTAGCTGACTACGGCAAGTCATTGCGAAATTTGGTGCACATCTGTCCATCTCGGTCAAATGTGATGGGCAAATCAAAAAATGCCTTTTAAGTCGAAAGTTCCGCTGAACCATAACTACATAGAGCCAACGAAATGCAGCAGAACAGGGGCAGCAGCACTAACTTCATGGATATTAAGTATACATGTAAATATATATTTGTTTAATGGTAAACAGTGAAAATGTATAGGTTTGTCTAATGGCAAATGGTGGGAGGTGCTTCCTTATAATGCACATACATTAACAAAAATTTCAGATTTGCAGAAGCATTTTACAGTGAACTTATTTTATTATTTGTTTTCCTAAGGAATTGTGAATGTTTTGATGACCTTCAATGTTATATTTCGACTCTAGATATTTTGAATAGCTCTTAAAAAGAACTTTAATGACCAGTTTAAGCAGCATTTTTTGAATAAACTTGGTTCTTTGCTGTCTATCTCACAGATATTCCTGGCTTGAGACCAAAGCCGTCCTATACTACTGCTACTCGTAACAATGAAAGCACTTACAGCACAAAAATCCCTTTTATGGCAGCCCGAGTGGCATTCATTAAATGGCTTGTCACCTTTTTCCTGGAAAAGAAGTATGTATCTACATCTCAAAGCACTAAGAATGGAGGAGATGTGTTGCCAAAAATAATTCAGGTATGCTACAACAATAAAAGTATTTTATGGACTAAAATGACTGTATTTGCAAGAGTTCCTGGTTCTAAATAACGAAGCACACAAATTTTACAATTTATCGGAGAACAGGAAGCTTAATGTTTCTTTGAGTAGTATATTATTCAGACTACTTAACTGCATGACATTTAAATTCTGTTTTCTTGTTGGCTCATATGTTTATGCTGTGTGTAATGTTAAAAGTGTAGTGGATCTTGTTAGTTTTATTGGGACTCAGGAGGTTAGCTTAGCCTTTTGGCTTGCAGGCCTGTGCCCCCGTCACCTAGTGAGTTTTAACCTACTTAGTTTGCTCTGTTTTAGCCCATTTATTTTATTATTTCTTTTAAAATGGTGCCATGTTTATAGTTAAAGAAATGTTTTATTTTTACATTATCAGTGCCACTCTGTGAAGGTATCAGCGTCATAATTGGGTGATGTACGTAGGTTGGCACATCATGTCCCCTTCTCACTTATGGGTGACAGGAACATAATGTAAACTTGTCGGGGATTGTATACATAATTGCTGCCACAAGTGTGCCTCCTTGTCTATGGTTTTGGAACATCCCTGCGTCAGGGGTCCTACATGGTCTGTATAAATACACCTCACACGCAGTCTGATCTAGAGGGTTAGGGGGGGTGCTTCTCATAGACATGGTACTGGCAGATTAGGTTTACCACATCTCGCTTTCATTAGGTTAGGGATTAGGTTCTCTATGCTAGGGATTTTTACATTTCATGTTTTTTGCAGGATGGTGGGGGGCTTTGTATTCAAACCTCTCATCTTTATTATCATGCTTCTTTTATAATGCATTATCCTAATCTTTGCAGCTCATGCATTTTACTGTAGATTGCAGTCCTTTCAATAAATATATTGAAAACGTTTCTGCATCTCCTTCATTGCTTGTATGTGACTGAGACTTATTACTAAAATGAGAAAAGGGTAACTTCCATTCCGCCATGACTCCCCTTAGATGTCGCAATCAAGAGTCCATGTGTAAAGCTGCCAGAAATCACCTTTTGCTATCTGGGTTTTTGGTGAGGTACTGCTTGTGAGTCGGGAGGGTTGGGCCGACAGTTTCGACTTGTTTTAGGACTGGCTTAGTTGCCTACAAACAAAAGTGCTGTCATCCCCAAACCGGCAGTCTTGCCTAGGAGTAAGAGTCCAACTACGACAAAAGCATGTTTATCACTGGAACACGTTGGCAAAGCCAGCTATATTTGTATAATGTTTGGTAAAATAACAATAGAAACATTGCCTTTTTCACCATCTACCTTCATTGCTTACCGTACGCTCTATGTGCATTTACCTCAACGAGGGTTCACTTGAATGCTCCCTTGAATATTATTAAGACATTGGTAAGGACCAATGATTATGCAAGGGCCTAAGCAGTAGCAAGATGATAACTTTGAACCTTAGCGGTACAAAAATACAGATTTTTTTTTAATTTAATGAAGGTTGACCTTCTGCAATAAAACTCAGATTTTTTATAGATATTAGAAAGATATGTGTAGTGTCGGCTTCATTTGCTTCGCATAGGAACATTTCGAATCGGCACACCATCCCCATGAGAAGACTCATTGATGTGAAATATATATCCTGTATAAATTTATAGTGGTGTATTTTGAGGTGAGATATATTTTAATCTCAATACTTCAGCCAATAATTTGCTCGTTCTTTACACTATTAACCGGTTCCATAAGTCTAAGCAAACACTGATTTGCAAGATATTGCGGATTATGCCGCTGCTTTTCTTGCCGCAGTTGATAGTCAGACCTCATAGTGCCTTCATGCTTTACAGAGAGCAGGCATTCTATGTATGAGATTGGTTCTAGGTCATTTGTAAACTTACCCATAAAATAATAACTCGGCTGTAAGTGTGTAAGTGTTTAAAGAGCCCACTATGGGGATTGGAATATGTTGCAAGTAATGTAGGAAAAGAATATCCTCAAATTTGTAGTTTTGTATAGGGCTAAGTTTGTACCAGTCCTTTGTGGGACAAGCTTGAAAAATATGGGATAGACCCTACGTAAGGCACCTATTATCTTTGTGAATCTGTAGCTTGGTGGCAGTGGCCTCCCAAATGTGTGTATACAATTGAGTTCTGGATCTTGTTTTCTTATTAGCTGTTGGTTAAACCAACACTCGAGCCGGAGTTAGATCTCCATATAGATCTGAGTGACCATGTAATAGGTGATAAAGCAACACTCTAGATAATCTTGTTAAAACCCATGCCCAGTAATAAGACTTAAGACAAGGAAGATCGACCCTTATCTAGTGGTTGTTGTAGCTGAGTGATCACACTTTATGGGTCCTTAGGTTGCCAGATAAATGTTTACCATGCAACCTCAACTTTGTGAAAGAAGACACGCTGCAAGTGGGAGAGCTTGAAAAAAGAAAATTTGGTAGAGTTGCCATCTTGATGACATTACACTGCTCTCGTATCCATTTTATTAACTTATGAATCATAGATCCTGGGTTCAGGGATTGGTTTCGACATTGGGCCCTCACTGACATATGGGTGCTCTAGCATGGACAAGAACTGGACTACTCATATTACTCCCACATACATGATTTACACGCCAGACTAGACAGACTGTTGTGCTCTATGGGGTTACGTCACTCAGTGCGTACTACAGAATATCTGGGTCGTACCCTCTCGTACCATAGCCCTCTTCTTATGACACTTGCTCCACTGCAGACCAGGCCAATAATACCACTATGGTGGCTGCAGCCTGAGACACTTGAAGACAGCAGCTATAGGAAGTCAGTGTGCACTGCTATCACAGATTACTTTACAGCAAATCAAGGGTCTGCCTCTTCTATCATAGTAGAACGGGAGACCTTTAAGGTTGTGGTACAGAGGCAACGCATGGGTCAAACCGTGGGAGCTTGCAGAGAACTACAGGGGGAACTGCAAACCCATGAAGCCTCCATACATCAATTAGAAATGACACAGAGGTCCGACCCCTTTACTAGTCAGAGATTGCAAGAGGCACATAAAAAACACAGTGAAACTCTGGACCTTGATTACAAGGCATATGTGTATAAAACCCACGAGGAAGAGGGCCAATCTGGATGCTTATGTGCCTGGCTGATCCTTCCTGAATTACGATGCTCTTTACAGACAACAGGAGGCTCTACCTGACCACGCTTAAGAGGCACTCCTAGAAAGAGTACAGTTACAGACTCTGCCTTAGGGAACAGCTGGGGAACTAGAGGGGTGGGGGGGGGGGGGTGGAGAGTCTGGTTACTGCGCTGGAAATAAGTCAATTAATCAGGGAGATCGTCAGGGGTAAGACTCCGTGGCCAGATGGCCTTCCAGCTGAATTTTATATGACATATGTAGATGTATTGATTCTAAAACTAGAATACCTCATTAGAAAGGGGTAGTCTACCAGAATCCACCAGGAGTGCATTAACGGTTCCCCTCACTAAGATGACACGTTAAGGGGCGCCTGCCTCAGCATTTCATCCATTATCTATGTTGAATATGGACTTCAAAATACTTAGAAAGGTTTTGGCAAACAGAATTATTCCCTATATGGGGACACTCGTATACGAAGATCATAACAGGTTTATCTCCGGTAGGAACACCTCCCTTAATCTGTGCAGACTCTTCCACATTCTGCACCATCTGAACGTGCAGTCCCAGGCTAAGGCCACTCTTATGTCAGGGAATCTCGAGAAAGCTTTTGATTCTATTTGCTGGGACTTCCTGACTAAGGTTATGCAGCAAATTGGCCTAGGGGAGGGCTGGATAAGGTGAGTGACACTGCTGTACACTGAGCCAACTGCTTGGGGTATGAACTGGGTTTACTGTCTCCGCCATATATGCTGTCTACAGAGGGACTAAGCAGGGTTGCACATTATCATCTTTATTATTTGCACTGGCAATAGAACCATTTGCAGTCTGCTGCTGAAAAGATGGTGCAGAGACTGGCTACTTGTGGACGGACACTGTCATGTTATCTCATTGTATGATGATGATGATGATGATGACGACCTCCTCCTGTACTTGGCAAATGGTAGGAATAGAGTGGATGGTGCCATTGAGAGACAAGAGGAATTTGGGAGAGTGTCTGGCTTGCAGCTGAATTGAGCAAAGACCTGCCTATTTCCCTGTACTAAAGATACCCAGCCGTCACAACACTACCGATGGGACTCCGATGGAAACCCTCCTCCTTTAGATATTTAGGCATCCAGATTTACCACACTACTGAAGATGTATACGAAGGAAACTTGGGAAGAGCATATTGCTCCTTTCAGAATAATGTTCTTTTCCGAAGATTACTAAAATTATTCCTGATGGCTTGCATAGCAATAACTAAAATGGTGTTGTTACCACGCCTTCTTTACTTTTTTGCAAACATACCAATTAATCTCCCAGTGGTGTGGTTTCGACTTGTAGATGCATTGCTCAGGGAACTCATATGGGATGGGAGCAGACAAAGGGCCTGATTATGACCTTGGCCGATGGTCTACTCCGTCTCAAAATTGACAGATATCCATCCTGCCGTTCTACAAGTTCCATAGGACCTAATGGAACTTGTAATGTGATATCATCGCTTTTGTGACTGAGGGTCCTATCTGCCAAGGTCATATTCCGGACCATAGTGTCACTCGCAATTTTGTGACACCCATCAAAAGAAGGAGGACTGGGAGCCCCAGACTTTGAGTTATTTTATTTGGCAGCGCAGTTGCAGTGGATTGCTAGATGGCTTGGAGATACACACCGGGGTCTGTTAGATCTGATAGACTCGTCCCCTTACCAGGGCTTATTATTGTCATTGTTACTGAGACCAGATGTACCAATTTTCCATCCAACTAAATTACTGAAAGTGGAAAGTGGCCTTAACTACTTGGAAGAGAAGTCAAGTGAGGACTCGTAGGCCAGTAGTCTATGTCCCTGAGCTACATATAATAGGCCTCCCACATGGTGAACCGGTTTCCTTATTTTACAGTGACCGGGCTATTAAATTGGTATGCCGCTGGATTGGTGACTGTTGGCTACCTTTTTCAAGAAGGAGGGCTCATCCCGCTAGGAAATCTGATGGACGCTCACGGGCCTGCCTGGTGGTCACTTCCTGACCTATGAGGCTCTGGTGCGCTCCTTTGCAGACCTAAGGAACCCCCCCACACACAGTATACTCCAGCTACTTCTCATATTGGGTTTGGCTAGCAGATTGATTACCTCGTTCTACAAAGCACTGAGTGAGATGGGATGTACACCGTTAACAATGTTAAGGGCTAAATGGGAAGGGGTCTTGGGGAAAGAGATCGTGGATAGAGACTGGAGCAGGATGATTGCATACCCCCAAGAGTGCCTTGCGTAACACAATATATTCAATTCAGCTTCCTACACATGACCTATTTGACACAGCATAGACTGCAGGTAATATATGGAGGGGATGCCCAAGAATGCCCAAGATGTGGAATTTTAGACGTAGGCTTCTGTCACATGAAGTTGTGTTGTGCTCATTTACAGGTTTTTGGGGTGAGAGATCATTCGCAGAATACACCTCACTCTCGGGCGCCTGCTCCCACCCACCACTGACATTTGCTTGGTGAGTAACTTCCCCAGACCCAGGAAGTGCAAGGTTGGGTCCCGGTCCATAGATTTAACATAGTTCATAGCAAGGAGATGCATTACAATGGCCTGCAAATCAGCCAGATGTCTCAGTTTTGATGAATGATAAAAAGATGTTACAAAGTGGGCAGTGGCAGAAGAGCGAGCACTTAAGAAAGAAGACAGCAAGGGTATCAGGAAGCGCACTATAGCACATCTCTGGACAGAGATACTGAAATCATGATGGCAACCAAATGTAGATACCGAATCTCACAATGGGGAAGGCATCTACTAGAAGTACACGCCACCGAATGTTGACTAGATGAGGGGATGTGTTGCAGGAGCAACAAAAGGGAGGCCTG